>NC_084505.1:25505126-25812626 GCF_024500385.1 Phyllopteryx taeniolatus | reverse complement strand
AGCCCCCCTTTCCCCCCCCCCCCTCCCCCTCGCAGTGTTTCTTTCACCATCCATTACACGTCTGTGACAGCCGCCAGACGGCGTGAGAGGAGTGGGGCGGGGGTGGTGAACAATGCCTTGTGACCCTCAGTCAGTACCACCCTGCAGCTCCAACTCCCAGCAGGCCTTGAGAGGTAGAGGTGGTGGATGCTGGACCCTCCACTCTCTCCATCCCACCCCCACCCCTGAGAATCAATTGCTCTGCAACACCATACAAACGATCTAGTGAAGCCCATGCATCACTACACACACACACACACACACACACACACAGCGCCACCAACAATGACCAGCCGTGTGACTTGGGAGTGTAAAGACAGTGAAGATGGAGTGTGGTCATTGGTGTGGCTTGTCTGACGTTTTGGACAATCTATTTCCTGTTTTGTCATGTGGTAAAATGAAGTAATGCCCCAAACGTCCCTAATTGTCTGGAAAAATGTGCCTCAGAATGTCACGCAAAAACATGTTGTTTTGTGAAGCCAACACAGAAGTGTACCTGTCATAATAACTAGAGAACAGGAAATGGATCATCCCAACATACCAAGGACATGTTTTTGACTGAATTTCCTTTAACAATCAATGACTTGCGTTTTTAACCATCTGCATAATGAAGTGGGGGAGTCTTTCTCCCAAAAACTCCAAAAAGTCATGAGTGAACCCACAATAAGAGTCCATGTCTGAGCAAACACAGCCATTTTAGGGTCATTTTGGCTATTTCCAAGGGTCCTTCAAAGACTTAACATTTTGAGTCTAACCCCACGTTTCGGGGATTTTGTCCCAGTCGCGACCAGCCCATGACTGACTCACACCCTTTGAAAGTGAAAGAAACAATATTTGCTAGTAGTTAGGAGTAGTAGTTAGTTAATAGTAGTTTTACCAAGTAGTTTTAGACACGTTCATCATGATAGGACACGTGAAAACGTCACAAAAATAACCCATGCTTGAAAATGAACAGGAAGTCAGCCATTTTAGGTTGAAACCCACATTTAGAAGAATTTGTCCCAGTCCAGACACCCCAGAACTGACTGGCCTCTGAAATACCCTCAGAAATTGAAAAAAAAAAAATGTCCCCCAACACCAGTTACACCGATGAACTTGTAAATTGCTAGACATGATCATTACGAAAAAGTCTCCAGAACTCATGGTTGAAAACGAACTGGAATTTGGCCATTTAGCTTTGACGTCGTCATTTTTAGAGGGTTGTGTCGAGGACACGACCCCCTAGAACTGACTCACTAGCACGCCCTTGGAAAGTGAAAAAAACCCTTTTACCCCCGACACCAGTTTCACCGATCGACATGAAATTCGGTAGACATGTCTATCATAACAGGATGCACGAAAAAGTCTCAAGAACCAATTCCTGAAAACGAACAGAAAGTTATCCTTTTTGGGGTTGAACTCTTCATGTTTAGGGGATTATTTTTTTCCCCAAGTCGTGACCTCCAGAACTGACTCACTACCACACTGTCGGAAAGGGGGGAAAAAAATGTGTCCCCGTTTTTTTTCTCATCTTGACTGGACACACAAAAAAGCCTCACAAACCAAAGTCTGAAAACAAATTCAAAATCATTTTTTCCCTAAAAACAAACAGGAAGTCAGCTATTTAGCCTTTAAGCCACCATTTTCAAGGGATCACCGACCATTTCCAGGGGTCGTACTTGAAATCCTCCTCCTTCTTCTCCATTATTTCCTGTTTGGCTAAAGCGCCGTTCGGGTTACAGTTCACGAAATACGCTTTTGTGTGTTAAATGTAGTCTCTTTTTTTGTGATTTAAAGGCTGCAAATTCGCTATTGGTAGATTCGCCGTACATCTGAGCTCCTCTATGGTCAGCCATATTGTTGACTTGAAGTGTTGTATTAATCTCACTCCCAGCGGTCCCCTTGGAGCCAAGTGCCCTCCCCCTTATTCCCCCACACACACAAATAGGCACTCACACACACTATGGGAAAATTGTGTTAATTTAGCCAGCCAGTCGTATTAACCGTATTATATCAAATAAGTGCCACAGACAATTGGGCAGCCAGCTTGGTGACTTCGTTTTAATTGATTTTTTTACATGCTCTCAGCCGCCCATGATTTGGTTTCCCTCTGACACTATGTTTATTAAAGGCATATTGCATAAAGGAATACATAGATATTGTTGGCGGGCTTCATATGAGCTCCGAGACGGGGTTTTAATATTGGGGCGGGGGTTTATTTTGATTGGAGTCGATGTGTGCGTTTCACCTCTGAAAACAGGAGTGCACCTTCACCCCACCTTTAACAGTCCGCCTCACTAGACCTCATTTCAGATACCATCGGGATGAACGCTCATTTAAAGCGAAAAAAGACTTTTGAGTGTTTCGGTGTCATGATTGCCAGTTTGGCGTGTGGATGTTTAGATCTCATACTTCCTGTTTTGAGGACTTTTCACAAAGAAAAGGACTTCAATTTAGATCCTCTGCGACCTGTGATTGGGCCTCCTAGTCGATCTGCTTGTGATGTTTGAATAGATGGAATTAAGATGTAGAATATCATATTAGCTTCTCACCCTAGATGCTAACTCAGGCGTAGGTATAGATAGCTGGATGGATGGATGCATAGATAGATAGATCGATCGATCGATCGATCGAAGTCTATTAACTGGTGACCAGTCCACCGCTTCTCTTGCCAAAAATCAGTTGTGATAGGCTCCACCTCACCCTCAAACCTAATGTGGACAAGTGCTAAAGAAAATGGATGCATGGATGACACCATAACACATCAAAGTAGCTTTATACGTGATTGTCTGGCGATCAGTCCAGGTTGGATCCCCGCTTCTCTTGCTCAAAAGTCAGTCGGATAGTCTCCAGCTCACACCCCCTTGAGGATCAACAGTGGTTGAATAGTATTGGTAGCAAATAGATACGATAACTGGGTTTAGTGTCAAATGGTGTCAGAAGTGGGATCTCGCTAGGTTGTTTGGTATAATGGCCGGCCATCCCAATAGAACCAATTCAGATCCGCATTGAGGGTCTTACGCTTTACTTGCGCCTCCATTTTATGACAATGGTGTCAGAAGTGGGACGTTTAAGATCCGTGGTCTCTACCCATGTGGCAGGCAGGATCCATCCATTTTTTTTCTTTTCCCATTGGAACATGTCACTTAGCTGCTTCCATAGCCTTGGCAAACTGTTCCTTTTTGGTATTTATTCTATTTCCTGCGAGTGTATAATGTCTCTTTCTTCTTGAAAATCTTGTACCAGCTGTCATGGTCTTAAAGGCATGCTGTTCAGCTTCGGAGAAAATCCCCCCTAATCATCTTTTTGTGTTGGAGGGCCACAATATGCTGAAGCAGGCGGGGTACAAGGACACACACACACACACACACACACGTACATATATACCAACGTTGGCAGCTCGCCGCGCTCTTGTCGCCACCCCACCCGCCTCCCTCCCCGAGGGCGAAAAGAAGGCAGGATACAAGGTAGTGCGGAGTGTAGGGTATAATCACTTGTTAGAAGGTCTGCCTGAAAGATCACGAACACTGCCAAACACTTCTTTGGCTTTCTCACTAGCGTCCATACGGTCAATTTGAAATGACACAGCTTTATCGGGTTTATGAGGGAACAGCTCGGTTTTTATATTTTGATGTCGTTTTTAATAACAAATGGAACGTGAGCTCAACATATTGCCAGGTTTTTAATCAGTCATCCTTTTTTATTGTGATTCTTTTAAAAAGAAATCACCCTTATACTCTTGTTGGCTGGTTTCCATAACATAGTATATTATACCATAGTATAGCGTAGTGCAGTGTCATATACAGTAGTAGTGAAAAATTAAGAAAACAAATGAATAAAAAGTGGTAACATTTTTAGATTCATGAAATATTTTATGATCTACAATTTCTAAGATAAAATATAGACAATAAAAGTCAGGAAACATTAAAACAAAAAAATACATTAAAAATAAGGAAATGTTAAATGAATTAAAAATAAAATTCATTCAAGAATACTATTATGAACATTTTGATTAATGTAATTGATTAATAGAAAGCTGATTGACAACAATTTTATGGATGAATATTAAATACATTTTGGAAAAATAACTACAATTTTAATTCATTAAACATATTTGTTTTAATTAATGCAATATTAAATTCATGAAAAAAATATGAGAATGAACTAAAAAATAATTGAATAGAAATGTAAATTAATGAAAACTATATGAAAATCTATCTATCTGTCTAAAACACGTTTTTGTTCCATAATGTACGGAACCGATCGCGTTACTTTGTTTTAATGAACCAACCGTTTTCAGTTCATAGATATCTCGCTGTTTTTTCCGCAAAATTCACTGTTTCGTGCTTAAAATATTGTATTATCAGTTACTCTCATTTTCACAGTGATCATTTCTGCATTAACTGTTTTGTAAAAAAAATAAATAAATAAATAAAAAATAGAATACCACAACTTAGGGTATGCTTTAAGAGAAAATCTCAGGTACAGACAGACGGACACTCTCGTCATCTTCTCGTATTATTTTCATCCCTCGCATCACGCCGGGAATGAAAACTGGCGTGGGTATGTTGTTACCCCATGTTCTCTCTCCCAGGCTGTATATCACATCATAAAGAATACATAAACCTCCTTCTAAAAAAGAAAAAAAGGAGAGAAAAAAAACCTTCCCAGTCTCCAAGGCATCAGCGCTGAGCAGCCAGCCCCTGTTCTCAAACTCTGAACAGAAACAAAAGAAGTTTCCTCGGAAGAAAAACAACCTCGCTCGCTGTGACAGGAAAAAGAGAGACAATGTTAAAGCTAATAATAATAATAATAATAATAATAATAATAATAAAATGGAAAATGCAACTTCTGTAGAAATTGAATGAGGAGAATCTTTTGAAGTTGGAATGGTTTGGAACCAAATGTGGAAGGAGTACGTAATTATGCAGTATGCTATAATATGGGAATTTAATTGCGCAAGATTTTGTGAGTTTTAGTGTCAAAAGTTTGGAATTCGAAGAACGTAGGAATTCTTGGAAAGTCGAAAATGGTTCCCAAGAAGATTTGGAAGGAGCTAAATAGTTAGAATTGGGAATGGGAATGATGAGGGAACTTTTTATGAATGTCTCACTCATAGATTTTTGTGAATGTTTGCGAACATGTTCAAATGGTTGAAATCAGCGAAGAAACGTGGAAGGAGTCGTACAGTGAAAATGAGTGAAATAATAATGCAAATCAAGTTTTTGGTGTAGAATAACATACAGGCTAGGCTCTTCAGCATGCACACAAATGTGAATGGAACTTGACATATTTACAAATGCGCTGAGAGGCAGTCTCCAAAAAGAAAAGGCGCCATTAGATGCAAAGTGGAAGCCGCGGACAGAAGGCGCCTTTGCCTGCCAAGCCGAGCGCGCTCGCCGCCCGCAGCACGCCCCGAGCTTGTCTTTGACTCAAAGCCCGCGTTTCACTTCTTTTAGCCTCATTCGCATGTGGCGTGCTACACAGAATCCCGGCGCACTCGCAGCCTGGCTCCGGTGCGTGTGCACATTTGTGCGTGTGCTTCCGGTGTTTGTGTGAACTCACGGGTGGCTGTTTTAGCGTGCGGTGAACCCCCGCATATTCACGGTTCGGGATTTGCAAATTCTGTTCATCAGCGTCTTGATATGCCACACCTGTGAGGTGGATGGATTATCTCGGCAAAGGAGAAGTGCTCACTAAAAGCGATTTAGGCAGATGTGTGAATGATATCTGAGAGCAGTAGGCCTTTTGTGAACAAAAATAAAAAAAAAATGTGACGGCGCTACACCTACGATCCTTACCGTTGTAAAGAAGTGAAAATATACTTAAATAAAATACTGATTACATTGAAAAAAGTTACTAAAGATCATCAGAGAAGGGAAAAGTTATGTGGCCCTCAGAGGGAAAAGGTGGGGGACCGCTGGTCTAAACATAAAAAAACAAAACGAATCAAAAATAAGATTACATGTAACAATAATATAAACATTATAACAGAATTACAATAACATTTTATAAAATAAATATTCTAATAAAAAATGCAATACAATAAAGAAAATCTAAAAAGTAGTTGATAGTTGTCGTAAGAAGACATGAACCAACAAAACCTCAAAATTAAATAACGTTACGCTAGTTTTTTGGGGACCAAACGATGCTGCAAGGTTTGTCAAAAAGTTTTCCAGGACTGGTGTCACCAAAACTCTATTTCACATCCAAACTCTGAGTTCTCCCCTTCGATGTGGGCCGTGCAATCAACCAGCCAGTCTACAAAGACATCCTGATGTGTTTGCTTTGTTCAGTGCACGAGAAGAGGAGTGTTGTGACAGGACAACATGTGGCTGCTTCTCTATGACAACGCTCCTGCTCACAAGCCTCTGAGCATCTGGCAGTTCCTGGCCAAGAAGAACATTACTGTGCTGGAGCAACCTTCCGAACCAACTGTCATTTTCCCCCTTTCCCAAGCTCAAGGGGATCATCAAGGAGGCCCGTTTTGAAGTTGTGGACGAGCTGCGGAGGGTCCCGGAAGAATCCTTCTAGGAATGCATGAAGCCATCCCAGAGAAGGCTGGGAAAGTGTGTTACTTCCAAGGGGAAAACTTGTAGTTTGGATTTGAAATGTATCTTTTGTGTCACCAGTCCTTCAAGTTTTCTGAAACACTTCGCATATAGAGTCTCCTTGACGTGACTTGGCACGCTGGGGGGGGGGGGGGGGGAATTGCCGTGTGGCCACTGGCTACTCCCAGCCTGGGGCTCAGACTAGTGGAGTGGAAGTGGAAGAGGACTGTTTGAACGTAATCGCTTTTGACTGGCACGTTTTACACGCTCGGGCGCATCATTGATTGAGCGCTTGTTTGCTCAATCATGGCCCAGGTCCCACCCGTCTGCTCTGTTCTGGTGGTCCCTCCATGTCCGGACCGCCGAAAGCATAAGTGACGAGTTAAAATGAAGGACGGATGACGACGACGGAGATGAAACAACCTCCTTGAATCATTCGCTAATCTTAGCACTTTGGCTTTTCCTCCATGGGCACTCAGCATAACACCCTTCCTCCTCTTCCTCTCTTCCATTTCGCTCCCCCCACAGCCACTTGTTTGTGTTCCAGACATGCTTTTTACAGCTCAGAGGATGTGGAAGAGGTTGGTGTCATGGGTCAATGTCACTCAGCCAGATGTTTCCACGGGCACACACCCACACAAGGACGACACAGATGGAATGTCCGGATGTTCTTCTCCTGCGCCTTTAAATATATATTGATTGATGATAATAATAATTCTAGTGGTCCCAATGGGGGACAGTTTTGGTGATTTTTAAAATTTCTATCCAACACGTCTTTTTTGTATTTTTAACCAAAACTCAAAGAAAAGTTATCTCAGTCTTTTTTCCCCCCATAAAATGTCATCCTTTTACAACATTTTGTATTTCAATAAAAAATCTGTCAAATTTTGTATTTTTGTAATCTAAAACACAGTCAGTTATTCCCCACTTAAATGTTTTTTTTAAGCCCAACAAAAAAGAAGTCATTTTATTTGATTGATTTGATTTGATTTTTACCAAAATTTTGTATTTTTATCTAAAACGCAAAGAAAAGTCATTATAATCTGTGATTCCCTGCCTAAAATGTTTTCTTTTTATCCCCCCCCCGCCCAACAAAAAAAACAAACAAAGAAAAGTCATCTAATTTTGTTTCACTAAAATGTTGTAACTTAACTCACCCTCTAAAATAGAAACAAAAGTCCCGATACTACTTTATTTCATGCCTAAAATGTTTTTATGACAAAAACAGGAAAGTCATTTCCGGAGCAGAGAACATTCATGTTTTTAAGAACAGGCTCGAGACCCACTTATTTTTTGAAATGTATTTATTTATTTTTAAAACCTATCCTGTTCCACCTATTTAACTTAGCGTTTAACTAATATTGAATTTTCCTTTTAATGTGCTTTGAGCTGTTTTATCCTTTTAACTTTATTTTATTTTCAACATTTGATTACTATTTCCCACAGTCTTATGTTTTTACTGAACGCTTGGTTTCATGCAGATGTTTTTTTAATGTATGTTTATAATTATTTGGAGTATCTTTCAGTGTTTCGTCAGAGGGCGCCCTCTGCAATGGGAACTGTAATTGATCGCGGCCATGCTCCTGCCTTATGGGGTCCTCAGTCGCCATTTGTGGCTTTCCCTACGCCACTACCCTATGCTGGGATCGGCTGTCTGCTTTCGGTGCAGTCGGCGCCCTGAGATGGCGTTCCCCACTTGGTTTCCCAGTGCCCAGCCATAGGTCATTCCATTCTTATTTTCTTACATTTTTAAGTGTGTGTGTGGGAGGGGATAGAGTTTAACTATGTAAAACACTTTGAGATGTATATGTGTATGGAAACTGCTCTATAAATAGTTGGATTTGATTTGATTGAATTTATTCAATTTGGTTACAGGTCAAAAGCAAAAACGCTAAGTCGGGTCATTTGTTTGTCAAGGCACCATTTGGTTATTTTGATTTTGAAATTTCCAAGTCATGATATCCATCGATCCATCCATTTTCTCACTAGGGTCGCAGGCGTGCTGGAGCCTATCCCAGCTAACTTCGGGCGAGAGGCGGGGTCCTCCCTGAACTGGTCGCCAGCCAATCGCAGGGCACATATAACCAAACAACCACTCGCACCTACGGGCAATTTAGAGTCTTCAATCAACCTACCACGCATGTTTTTGGGATGTGGGTCCGGAGTGGCCGGAGAAAACCCACGCAGGCACGGGGACAACATGCAAACTCCACACAGGCAGGGGGGGGGGATTGAACCCCGGACCTCAGGACCTGTGAGGCAGACGCTCTAACCAGTCGTCCACCGTGCCGCCACGTAACACCATTGCCGTTATTATTGTTATCGCAACGTATCACAGTCGAAATGCGGAAATTTCCCCACAAAAAGAAGAAGATTCAACAACAGAAAGGCTACAACGCAGCCAAGACGCTACTAAGGGCCACGATGGCTGTGATGTATCATTATTTTTATCATTTCTTTAGGATGATAATTCCTCTTGACAATGACGAGTAAACAACAGTGTCTCTCTCTGCAGTGAGGTGAGCTATCACACTTTGATGTGATATTGATTGCCTTCCCCCACCCCCCCTTCAATCACTCCCCCGTTAAAATATCGGTGGCGGCCCGAGGCGTTCAAGCAAAGCGCTGAGGTTAATTGATACCCTCTCTGCGCTGTAGAAAAAAAAGTAATCATCAATAGCTGAGGATACGCTCATGTTGATATGTGATTGTTTTGACTTGATTTGACGGCGCACGGCAAATTAAAGGTGTAGTCCATAACATTTTTGATTGAGTGACGCGCGTGAGACACCCCACAATTAAGTGTGAGCATTAAGATAGCAGACTCGTGTGTTGCCTGTCAAAAATGTTGCTGATTGCCGTGTTTTGATGCTTTTATTGTGACATTTACAATGCCGTGAAAACGTTTGGGCCCCCTTCTGAAATTCTTTTATTTTTGCCTCAAGTTCACTTGGGTTATATTTTTCTGACATTTACATTCATTGATTTATTAAAAAAAAACAATTCATGGCACTTTATGCAACAGGAAGTAGTGTGATAAAATGGAAATTTAGCAATGTTGTTGTAATATATATATTACAGAAGTAGTTCTCAAACCTTTTACTCCAAGTACTACGTTAAAAATACTGAGCTCTCCAAGTACCACCATAATGACCAACATAGTAGTAGTGTTCATCAAGAGGTTTTCATTCCTACAAAGTACATTATTGTAAGCCACATTTTAAAGTTTGAAACATAATCCCGTGCTTAAATTTAGGAAAAGAAAGCAAATGTACTTAAATAATGATTCAATTCAAATGTATTGCACATAAGGCCTGGTATACACACACAAGGATTTTTCAAGTCTTAAAAGATTTTTTATCTGCTACCGACTCCTCACATAAAGTTAATAAAAATCAGGCATTTAACACTTTTGGTTGTATTATGAGTGGTGTTCTGCAATAATTTCAACACAAACCGCCGCCCCCCCCACACACACACACACACATAAAGATCCCACGTGATCTAACCTTATCCGAATGTTTTCGAAGGTTGCCGTTAGCGGGACTGTTGCAAAATGACGACGTCGTCAATATAAAAAATGAAAATGCTTCTCGCCGTTGTAACTCACTCATTCATTGATGGTAATTTGCTGGAAATATAATATCTACATGAAGATTCCTTGGCGGAGGTCTTGACGTATTCAGATCAAGATAAGGACTTTGTTATGTTTTCCTATTCTTTAGCACTCTATGTTTGAGGGGGGGGGGGGGGGGGGGGGGGTTGCATTTGGTGTGCTTTCTTATGTGTGTGTTTCATTTCGCTCGCTGCAGGAGGGGGGGGGGTGGAAGTAGTGGGGATGCAAGTGTGTAAGGGGTGAGATGATGAAGTTTCAGCGTTCAGGTGGATGTGTCATCCATTATAGCAGGAGAAAAGGCGGCAGATAAATCACCTTATCAGGCCCGGCCTTCTCCCCACTGAGCTGAGGCGGGCGAGCGAGGGGGGAAATCCATCAAGCTCCACAAATAGGACATGACTCAGACATCAACGCGCTTGTGTACACGCCGAGGTGCGGCTTTAACGCCGCGCCGCACCTCCTCTCGGGGGGGCGTCGTCCCGTAAATCTGGGCTTACCTTGTATTTACATCCTTGTTCCTGGACTATACCATTTTTGTTCAATTCTGAGGGACGGGCGGATTCCAATTGCAACTTAAAGTGCAAAAATCACATTGTAGCGGACTGTTTCCTTGTTGGGCCGTACCACTTCTGTTCCTGGTATGGAGGAAAGGTTTCCATGGTGCTTGATGCTGCGAAAGAGTGAGGCAACATTTACAGAGTGCCAAATTTGTGTTTGTCTGTACATTGTGACCGGTACTTTCGGTACTGTCCACTTTCTAGTTGGATTGTATAGTTTTTGCAGCTGGGACTGGTGGAATGTTTCCATGTGACCAGTGTGAATTACAAAATCCATTACCTTACTGGAATATGAATACGAATATGTTGTGAATTCCCCAAAATGATCCATGCTTTGAATCCAATTTTTAGAGGAAACATCCTAGGGTCCTGTTGATGCATTCATTCAAAGTTAGGAAAAGTTATCAAAATGTAGTAAAATGGAATTATATTACTTTAAGAAAGTAACAGCAATGTGATGTTTATTCGCTAGTCCCATTTTATTATTCAGCTTTATTTACCAAGAAAACCATACAGAATTAGTTAATATTCAGCAACGACAAGCTATACATAGATATTCTCGCATCTCCAAAATCACTACGTTTCAGGAAATGAGAAAGACATCTTACTGTTTTCACTCTGTTGTCTAAAAGCCATCCAAACTCTCAATCTTGAGGCAACAATTATGCCGCATGGCTCCACCGAGTGAGGGAAGAGGCGGAGTTTTTACAACACTTCTCAGAGATGGGACCGTTCAAGAGTGTTATTAGATTTGTTTTCAAGCTATTTTCAACACTTTAAAATGCTTACTAATACATAAAAATAACAGACCCGCAAAACCCATCGCTCTTTGTAATCTGTCAGCTACCACAATTCAGCGGCGTGCCCTGGTAGCAGGCAAGTTTCCACTGGCGCTTTGAAGTCACTTCCGGTGTGTAGCTGATAATGATTTCGCACAACAATGGCAGCCCCCTTAACGTTGATTAATTATTCTGTTTAAATCTTAATCCACAAATACAATATTAATCAGGATTTTGACTAGTGCTGGCACATACAATGTAAACAATTGTGAGTTTATAGGTTCCCCTTTTAAACACAAATTTGCCAAATGTTTAATTCCAAATCTAAACAAATTATTCCCAGCATGCAGCACGTGTGTGATGGGCATCACTAAAAATGCCATTGTCATCAGCTGGTGCATTCCCACACTGCCCACCCCACACACACACACAATTACTGTACACCTATGGCTTACCATGGCCGGTTGCCAGGCAACAATAATGACAGTGACCTTTTAGAAATCAGTGGGATGCGTCTCACTTGTGGGTCCTTGCTGCTTACCACAGTGCTAGCACACTCTCCCACATGCACATTCTCACACGCACACACCTTTACACAACATCACGCAAAGATATCTTTTTTTCATTTAAGCGCATTTTTGCCCTTGAGAAACCCCAGAGGAGTTAGCGTTCCCCACGCTAGCTGCTTGTCACCATACCCCCTCCCATCTCCTCCTCCTCCTCCTCGTCCTCTTAACGTAAGAGCAGTCTATTGGTATTCAGCAGCACAGGTATGTTAAGACAGCAGAGGGCTTTTTAAACATCTTAGCCGCTGTTTGTTCTGTCTCCGACGGGGGCCCCTGGTGTCGTACACCGGGGTGCTTTGGGAATAAGACAAGGAGAATTGCAAATTTGTTTTTTGCCGGCGACACGTGCTATGTAACTCCGCTTGAGTGTTTTGTACATAAACACGCTCAAAGGTGGAGTCTTTTGTTTAATTTTTTTGTTGTTTTATTTTCCTTCCCGAGCAAACCAGAGGTTCACTGTTTTGATTAATGACTTGTCTACAAGGCTCCTTTGATGCTGTTGTTGTTATGTTGGAATACAATGGCAAGATATGCAATATCGGCTTTGTTAAAGGGGACCCATTATGAATAATTGACTTTTTAATGGCTTGTGTACATATAGTTGATGTTCTGGAGTACATCTTCACCCATCAAGAGTGCAATAGAACAACCAATTAAATATCGTGTTATCTGCCTATTATGTTTTCTTTCTTGTTTGTCCATTTGTTGTTTGCAGGCCACTTCTGGTTGGGCCGTATGTGTTGAAAATGGAAGAGAATGTGGTCTTTCAGGAAGGTTTGTTGTGCTTTTTGCTCCGTTCATCCAGAAGAACATTTCTGAAATTGCTGCAAGATCTATTTCTAGAAAATTAATGGATCTAGTACAGTTCCCTTAGGAACTCCACTCAAAAATGATTGTTGATTGATTGTTCTTACGTTGGATGGATGCCGGAGCCATGATCATGCAAAATCATATATGTTAGCTACACCATATGGAGTAAAGTTTTGGGATGAGTGAAAAATCCACCTATGGGAAGTGAAAATGGAACAAGATGTGGATTTTCAGCCACCCTTGTGGAAAGACCCTGTGCAAGACCCCTCCTCACTGATTGTTGTCAACTTGGGCGGACGCTGGAGCTGTCATGCGAACTCATGTACGTGGTGCGCACTATGCGAACAAAGGTATTGGGACAAGTAAAGATTCCACCAGGAGGAAGTGAAAAAACAGAAACAGGAGAAAATGTGGAGTTTCTACAAGATGTTGGGAGTTTGTCTGTGGGAATTTTGTCAATGTTTTCTGACATCACTGACACAGCTCCGAGGCCCTTATGCACTTTGACTTGATCTTCTTGCGATTAAGGACAAGGATGGTTCAAAAGCTTTATACAAAAGGAATGGCTCTAGTTAATTTCCCTGAGGAACTGCACTCAGAATTGTTTCTGAATCATTGTTGTTACTTTGGATGGATATTGGAGTCATCATGTAAAATCCTGTACATAATTGACCATTTATGGACAAAGGTATCGGAACAAGTGAAGATTCCAACCACATTAAGTGAAAGTGAAAGAAAATAAGGAGATAGTTACATTATTCTGGGGAAAACCTGATGCATTTTGACTTGATATTTCCTCATTTTGGACTGTGCTTGTGAGAATGTTTGATTCAACTTTCATGCAAAATGAATGCATTTAGCACGTTTCCTTAACAAACTCCACTCATAATTCTTCCTGACTCATAGCTGTTACTTTATGGACTCAAATATTCAGACAAGAGAAATGACACCTACAGGATGTGAAAATCTGCAGTCATTTTTTGTCTGTTCATCAAGAGGAGCATTTGTAATACTGGTATAGGACCCTTAAGGAATAACCAGTTTTCGAAAAACTTTATTAAAAATAAATGTATCAATTACATTTCCCTGAGGAACAGCACTAACAATTCTTCCTTATTGACTGATGTTACTTTGAATGGCATCATGCAAAAAAAAAAATCACATCTCTCAGGTCGTCCCACCACTTGTGTACGTTCCAGTGCCCGATTTAAGCCGGACACAACGAGGGAGCAGTTGGAATAAAAGCAACAGAGATGTTTCCCCGGGTGTAGATCGTGTACAGAATTGTGAAAACCTTCAGTGGTTGTCTCTTAAGTCACCTGGCTTGCATGTGAATGACCAAAACCTGTGTCTGTTGCCCCTTTTACGAAATCCTTAACAAGTGCCCAGACACCGGGGCCTCTGCCTTGTGCTGTATATTTCTATTCATAATTGATGGCCGGGACCCAGACAGACAGAGCGCTACACATGTAATATGGATTCGCTCTCAGTTACAGATGCATGCCCTCATCTGGACTTGACTCTCAGCCGTCATTGCGTGTGCCCGCACAGGGAACCACGGTGATTTCGGTTGGCAATTTCTGGTTTTGTTAATGCTTAGTTTCTTGGATCCTCACAAATATACCAGCGTACCTTTGTGAATTCTTGGGTACTCTTTGACATCCAGTAGTTATCGGAGGTCAGTCGATACCGTACGGGTGACAAACTAATGCTTGTTGCTCATCATTTGAGGATACACAACTAGTAATGATCAGTCTGATGCCTTCAATGCTTCATCTGGTGCATTCAATCTTTTTTTTTGCAGTTTCCTGGAGTACCGACTCTGAGGTGACAAATATTAAGACTGAAGTTTGGATTTATAAATAACAGAAAAACGGTTATGTCGACGTGTATCGAGTTAACAGAACTATTGCGCTTATTGTAAGCAAAACTATGGTTGGACAAGACCACTGAAGAGAATAGTGGCCTCCACTTGTGCTTATTTATTCATTTGTCTGTTTGGATCACGCCCAGAAAAACGATTTAAGTGACATTTTGGCCTCAGCGGAGGTCTGCGCCCTCTAGCACTCTCTAGCTTGAGGGCGCAGACCTCTGCTTTGGATTTAAAATTTTATTTGGAATTGTCACAAATGTCAGTTTCCTCTTGTTCCATATTGAATTTTGTTGGAAATTAGTTAAGTAGTCTTTAGGTGGCACATGAGATGGGCTGGGCAAAATTTTGTGTCATTTTTCTGTCTAGTTCACCCGGTCCCAATTGGACGAATTCCCTAGTAGGAGTTCCTCAAAGCACGACCCCTGGAATTCGCCCAAAATTGCTGCTTCAAAGCAAACTGGCTTCTTGTTGTTCAATTTTGGGCATCGGTCCTTGAGACATTTTCATGCTTTCTGTTATGATAGACATGTCCATCCAATTTCGTTTCGATCTGTGAAACGGGTGATCTGGCCTCTTTTTTCACGCATTTTCCATAACTTTATTTTCTTGCCATTGTTTGTTGTGAAGCAGCATGTTTCTGGCAGAATTTTAGCACAGGGCTAGGCTAGGCTGTCTGAACTCTTTTGCACCAGGCGATGTGCATTGTGGTGACAATTGACCGGGTGTTTGTCGCATAATTGTTGTCGTCCTCACGCATTAACTGCATTTGTGCCAATTGATTGAGTGCTTTAATGGCGCCTCGCAGTAACCCCCACTTCCACCCCCAGTCTCGCTCAGTCCTCCATTCTCAGCTGAAGTTCACGGAGGGCAGAGTTCATAGTCCGCGTTCCCATAGCAACACATGACATGTCACCCGCCAAAACAGCCACTCTCTCAATCCTCTGTAATGGGTTTGACCTTCGAACCCTGTATCTCAAGCCGACCTGCATCCCTGGTGCGGAAATCGCCGCTTGCGACAGTAGACGGCAGCCACGCAAGGGTTAATGATCCATGGGGCGCTGTCATGTTATCTCAGAGTGGACAGGTGAGGCTAATGCTATAGGTTATGGGACGGAATCATGGAGTAACTTCTTATATATTCCTTTTCCAAAGTTGTCCGCAATTGGTTTACTAACATATAAGTAACAACTGTTCTTGACAGTTTTGAGAGTCTTTGCTTAACATCCGAAAAAACAAATATAACAGGAGGAGCGGCGAGAAGGGGAGCCGACAAATGTTGAGAACATGACATTCATTTCCCAAGGTTGCTGGAACCTGTTTTATGAACACAAAGTAATGACTGTCAGCTCCATTCTTGACGGAAGTATGAGCATTTACTATTCATCCAAAAAGAAAGCTAAGAGGAAGGAGGAACAAACAGAAGTTTCATTTCCCAAGGTTTTCGTCATTCAGTTTATTAACACAAAGTACCAACATTCAGCTCAGTTCATGACAGTGTTGATAAGTCTTCTCTCTTCATTAAAAAAAAAAAGACAACAACAACAAATTAAGAAAGGAGGCATGCCGAATACTGGAGCACCCAAATGTTCAAAACATAACGTTCATTCCTAAAGGGTCTTCAGCAATTGATTAATTAACACAAAGTAATGACTGTCAGCTCCATTCTTGACGATGTTGTGAGTTTTCTCTCTTTATCCAAAGAAACAAAAACAAAATGAGGAGTGCCCAAATGTTCAAAACAAACATCCACATCTATGCCAATGCTGGGGATCTCAAAAATGCTCGTCGTTGATTCGAAATAAATAAAACGAGCCCGGTGATAAAAACTCTGCTGGGTCACACATGAAGCACAGGAACAACACGCTTCGCCTCGCGTTACGGATGAGGTGTGTCGTCCAAACAAAAGGAGGAGTGATAGCAAAACACGTCAGTCTCCAAACAAGGCTCCAAACATCAGGTGGTGGGAACTTAAGGCGGCAACTTGTACAGAGGTGCCGCCTGATGACGTCACTTGTCAGCGACACACACAGGACGCATTTCCCATATATTTGTTACACAAAGTTTCCTGCACTTGGTTTATTAACACAAAATAACCACAGTCAAAAAAGAGAGGAGGAAGTGTGAGTAATGGAGAAGCCAAATGTTCAAAGCACAACGTTCATTTTTACTTGATTTATTAATACAAAGTAACAATAGTCAGGTTCATTCTGACATTGTTGTGAGTTTAGTTCATCATCCCCCCCAAAAAAAATCACCAAAAAATGGAGGAAATTTTAAAATAAGAACTTTAATTTCCCAAGGTTGTCGGTCCTTGATATATTAACACAAAGTAAAAATGATCGGCTCCATTCTCGGAGGTGACTTGAAAGTGCAACATCCTAAAGTTCACAACGTAACATCAATGTCCCTGGGTTATGCATATTTGGTTTATTAACAACATTTATTACAACTGTCGGCTCCATTCTTTACTACAAAAACGTTGTTTGCTCCTCATCCAAAAAAAAAAGAGAACTAGCCAAATGTTCAAAACATAAATGTCCATATGCCAACATTGGTTTATTAACACAAAGTAACACTGGTGAGTTCCAACCTTGATAGTGATAGGAGTCTTCAGTCTTCACCCCCCCCCCCCCCCCCCCCAAAAAAAACATAGGTGTAACAGCCAAATGTTCAAAAAACAGTTCATTTTCTTACGCTGTCCATGCTTTGAAGAACAAGAAGCAGCTCAATTCTTGACAATGTTTTGGGTCTTCTTTTGTCATCTAAAAATAAACAAGTTAGGAGGTACAGTTAGTTGACAATGAGCCAAATATGAATCTCAACATGCTTTGTTTATTTAAACAACATAATGATGGTCCGCTTTCTTTTTGACAGTGAGTGAGTCTTTTGATTGACTTAAAAGCCGCGACCTCACACAGGTCCCCCCCATCATTGCTAAACCACACCCAGCCAATCACCTCCTCCCGTTGGCCTGGCACTATTTATGAGCACTAATCAGGACCCGTCCCCCCCCTCCCCACCGCATCCCCCTGCTAGCTACCCTACCGCTAACATCACTTCCCTGACCCGACCCTCCCTGTTTCCCCACAGTGTTAGTGCATGTTTACGCTAACGTCTGTTCATTAAGGGCTAGCCACATCAGGCTAGCACTGGCTAGCTTTTTAACGCTCTCTAACCAGCCAAGGCATCCAATAGTGTCTAGGGTATGGCTCGGAGCTAATCTGAAACAACAGGTGAGATGCGCGTCGGTAGCTAGCACACATCTGTGCTTACGCGCACACATGGTCCATGAGGACCCGCGATCCAGCTCCATTATTGTCGTAATTAGCACTCCTCGGCGTGGCCCGCGCTGCCAGCCAGACGAGCCGTGACCTCTTCCCGGGAGACAGAGCGAGGGCAGAGGGTTTTGGGCCTCTGCTAGCAACACAGCTGTTTGCTTATTTGACGCCTGGGCGCAGGGAGCATTTCATTTCTCAAATCCCAAATGTTTATTCATGCCAAAAAGCAAGCAGGCCAGTGCAGGAACAGACCATCCTCATTAGTAATGCTAACATGTAGCCACGTAACAATCGTGACGACAAGGTACAGGACAGGAACACAAATTTGAAGTGTCTTTCGAAGTTTCCCGAAGGTGCAGGCTGGTTGCTGTTAGTGATGTTAATATGTAGCCCCGTGTCGTAAAGATAAGTATTTTTGAATTAGGCGAGATTGTCAAATTTAAGATGGAGTGGCTTTCAGAGTCTCTCAAATGCACAGACTGGATTGGCGTCCATCACGCTAACACATAGCCACCTCGCATTTTGACGAAAAGATAAGCGTGAGAACAGAAATGTCCACAAGGCTAAGTCGTCCCATTTAACGAGGGTTGACGGGGCTTTTCAGAGATTCCAAAAGACATAGACAGGATTGGCGTTAGTACCAATAATACAAACATGTAGTCACCTAGCATTGTGGCGTAAAAGTAAACATGTACACAAATGTCCCTAAGGCCAGATTATCCCATTTTCCGAAGACGTAAACCAGGTTGGCGTTAGTAATGCTAAACACTTTCAGAGATAGACTCAAGAATCCCATTTAATGAGGCTTGGCGTGATTTTCTGAGATTCTCAAAGTTGCAGGCTGTGGTCGGTGTTTGTAATGCTAACATGTAGCCATCTAGCATCGTGATGTAAAGGTGGAGAAAGAGTAGAAACACCATTTGACACACATCCAATTTGACAAGGGGTTGGAGTGGTTTCACAGAGTTTCCCAAAAGCGTAAGCCGGGTCGTGGGAACGTAAATAAATAGTGATTAGCTCGTACGCTTCACAGTCTAGAGGTCCCAGGTTTGAATTTCAGGTCTTCCTGTGTGGTGTGCATCTTCTCCACGTGCTTATGCGGGTTTACCGCTCAAGAGGGCGAGCATGCATGATTTGAGTTTGCGACTCCTGCCTTGTACCTTGCTCCTGTTCTTATGGTCGTCAAGGCAGGTAGCAAAAGGCGCTAACAGGGCAGCTGGCGGTGGAGGTCCCGTGAAGGACACGGCTCCCCCGGGGTGGCCTAGCAATGAGTGCGGGAGCGTGAAGGGCTTCAGCGGTGGGTCGGCCTTCGGTAGCGACATTCTATTTGTTTGCGTAGCAGCTGTGGCATTTTAGACAGAGATGACAGAAGTACTCACACTGTTTACTCAAGTAGAAGTACTGATATTTGTCTAAAAAAATAATTTCAAAAAAGATTGGTAGAAGTAGATGTACTGATTCAACTGGCACTTAAATGAAAGTAGGTGCGAAATGCACTTAAGTACAAAAGTAAAAATGATTGTTACCGTCAATGATACAGTAATCCCTTGTTTATCACGGGGTTAGGTTCCGGACCACCCCCACAATAGGTGAAAGCCACAAGTTACTGGTAGCAGCCACATATAGTTTTTAAATGATTTATACATCATCATGTTGTAGCTGCATGTATCTCCCCATACTCTTTTTAATCGAACCCCGTACTGCCATTAACCTCTACCATACTCGTATAAACACTTTCTTTACTCTTAAAGAAGTTTTAAACTCTTAAACATAGAGTAAGCACCATAGTACTGTAGACTATGTGTTTTAGTGATTTTTTTTGTAGTTTTAATGTTTTAGGCTACGAAGTGTTAATTTTTCTGCAAAAAAAGTACAGCATACACTCCAAATTCCGCGATACGTCGAATTATGTGCTATATGAATATGAAAACAGATCTGCAATCCACAATAGGTGAACCGGGATATAGTGAGGGAACACTGTATAAAATATCCGTTTTGATATCTTGGCACAATACCAAAAATAAAAATAATAATGCACACAAAATAATTTCAGTTGTTTATTAACTTACATAAAACCCGTCTGGGCATTTACGGTATTCAATATCTTTGATATCCAACGTAATGTCTGTGTTTCAGTGCAGTCTTTGTCCTCACAACTGAGACAATTCAACTCAGCACTAGAACGGCAAGGGCGCACGAGTAGAACAACTGTCTGAGTAGTCATATTTTTTCACTAATAGTTCCACTTTTGCCCTACTGGTATGCAATTAAAGCTTACTAGTAAATTACTGTGCTGTACTAGTAACACAGCATGTGTGACACATTAGTAGCCTCGTTATCAAGGATATCGAAGCTCGTACTACTAGTTGCATTATAAAATTCTACACCTTATAAGTCAATCAATCAAGACTTTACCCCCTCTATTTACATCTTTTTTACATTGTGGTATCATCCACAGAGTACCTGAAAATCTTCTTATCGCTTACATGCCGTTCATTTTCTTGCACATATAATATTGTAGGTTCTGGGTCAATTTTGACCAGGGCAGAAGAATATCCTCATAATAATAGCCAATATCAAATGATCAAACTACAGATCTTTTCAAAATCTTTTAATAGCCTGTCTAACATTAATGAATCAATGTTTCAGAGAAAAGTGTATACTTTTATTTTTGTTTGACACCACTAATTTTGGTATTAAAAAATGAGTGTGATGTCCTGTTTTACTGTATGTATGATCATTCCTATGCTGTTTTATTTTTGCACTTTTTCGAGATTCCCCTACAACCCTTTAAAGACCTTCTGCTTGAACCTGTACATAGTGTATGAGGTGGGAACATAGACAGTTTTCGGGACTGTTTCAAAACACACACCATCCGCACTGTCCCATAAAAATACACGTACACAGGACACAAATTGGACTCTTTTACTATTTTGACATTCCCACATGACCATTCAAAGCCCAACAGGTACATGTTTCTGAAGGGAATCTGAGCAAATGTGGTGAAAACGCAGATGACTAACAATGTCGTATATAAAAAAAATAAAAAAAAAAAAAATACACACATTAATGGCATGTACAATTTGACAGTTTCAAGATATTTCCACCATTTTCCTTGATTTAACACTTAGTGGTAAATCTAAAATCTGTTTTGGTAGACGCTGGTCTAATTTCTCAGTGTACACAAATTAAAAATGTAATTTAAATATTTTCATTTTTGTATAATTGTTTTGTCACTTTAGGAAAAGTCATCAAATTTTAGAATGAAAGAATGACATTTAGGGCACTTTTATTGTGCGCCCGTTACACCAAGAAAAAAAAAAATACTTTGCATTCAAACAGCTAACAAGGATGCTATCGAAATATTATTGAAATATTTTGACTGGAGAGTTTGCCAATGTCAATGCGCACACTCCATTAAAGCAGACATATTGTATGCATAATTCACGCGCGACAGCAAAAGGCTACAGCGCGTCGGATGAATAAACTATAATGCTAAATATTTGACAGAATGCTAATAATTGCAGAAAGAATCCATTAGCATACGCGAGGCATCCTTATGAATAATGGACCGCGAGGATCACGCCGGATCTTCCCATATGGTCCTAATACCTGATAGCTTCATTCATGCCATTACTGCTTTTCATGGGCACCATGTGAAGGGCAAAAGCGCCATCTGCTGGTGATGTGCAATGGGAAATATGGAGGATTTTTTTTTTTTTGTATCAGTAGCAACTAAAAAGGAACTTTGAAGTTGTAGTGTTTATATATATATATATATATATATATCAATGTATATAACAATATAAATTATGTATTAAACAGCGTGAGATATTTCATAAATTTGCTTAATTTAATTTTGAGCTGACAAAAAAAAAAACAATACACCTTCTCAAATAAGATTACAGAAGAGACAATCAAAATGATTTTGAACATAGAAATTGGCCTTCTGCAAAGACACTTTCCATGTGTTTAATCAATTTGTCTTCTACATGAGTTTCACTTTTTAAATTGAAATACTGAAATGTATAAACCTGTCTACCATTCTAATTTATTCAGATGCACTTACATAATTTGTTGATGTTACAGAGAATATTTTGTACAGAAATGGCTTCTAGTAGGTGATGGGCTGCATAGCTACTTCACTGAGTCCAATAGATTTTCTGATCATTTCCGATACATGGATACACAATTTTATTTTTACTTTGAGATTTTCAGAGCATTTTTCATGAATCAAAATAAAAACAATTCTGAGGAATACAAGTGTAAGGTATCTAAAAAATTATTTCTGCTGATATCATTCTACAGCAATTATGAGTCAAGAGGTTGTTTTAATTGCTTTTAGTTATTATTTTTGTTTGTTTGTTAGCAGGATCATGCCAAATATATAAAAAAGATTTTCAAGTAATTTTGTAGAGGGGTGGCCCATGAGCAATAGAAGATCTCATAAAATATTTCAGTAAATTCCGATTGGGCCAAGGAAGAAGAGTGTTCGCTTGTCAGTCAGTCAGTCAAACAAACTAATTGACTAACTAAAAAATATAAATGAGAAAAACTTTTTTTCTGTGGAAAACAGGTTTGTAGTTTAAGCGTAATCCTACTAACTGAATGACTGACTAAGTGGTGCCACCCATCTATAATGATTTGTGGAACTCAGTTGTAGCATTAGTTACTAACTCACTAACACACTAAACTAACTCACCTGACAAATGAACAAACTAACAAGCTTCTCGTGAACAAACCAACAGACAGACAATGGTCCTTGCTAGTTAGGAAGAAGCTTGCTAATGCCCAAGTTAGTTAGTTAGTTTTTATTTATTTATTTTTTGCTTTTTTTTTTTTCTTCCCATTTTTACTAGGTAGTTTGGATGTTTGTTTGCAGGATTAAGCTAAATGTACAAAAGTGATTTCCACAGAACCTTGTAGCGGGGAGACACACGATCCAAATTAAGATGTTTATTTTCACTTTTCACCCTTGGGACCAAGTGGGGCAGTGATCCATTTCCAGGAGATGGAAGGTGTATATGTGATTGAAATACCTCACTGTATGTGGCAATAAAATACTCATTACTGCCACCTTCAGGACTGTAGTGAAACACTATCACGCAGTCAAGAGTTTACACTCAAGGCTCCGGGCCGCTGCTTTTTGCTTTAATCACAAGTGAGTAGTGACACACAAGTACACAACGCTAAGAGGTGAAAAATGCTGCGTCGAAATCGCTAAGTTAGCAGCCTAATAAATAATTAGAATAAATAATAGAATCAAATAAAAATATGCTGTCACATGATGCCCCCTTAACGTTTCTGCCTGCCCCCCCCCCCCCCCCCAAGTCTGCAATACATTCCTAGAACCGGCCCTGCTCAAATTGACATATTTAGCATTGTCATGCCCTACTGAGTGTTATCCGCCAAAGTTACATACGTGTTCAAAAATGTGACAAAAGAAAGAATTAGCAATGAGCAAAGTCCTTTTTGCATATAGCAAAACTTTGCTCATTTGTTTGCGTCATCCATCACTTCGTTTTTGGCGTGTAAGCAAAGGTACTGGTCGCTTGTTGTGTCCTCACTAATTGGCATTGTCAGGTGTCCCTTGGCTGGCTTGTAAGTAAAGAAGAAGGTAAAGTGTGACGCAGGTTAGCGGGAAGCGTCTCTTTTATACATAACTCGTCATCTTTCACTTGGCACATCAGCAGACAATGGCGTGATCAGAAGTGTGTGTGTGATTAAGGGTGGGGTGGGTTCCGTTGCAACGTGGCAAAAGCATCACTTGGATAGCACCGATATGTTCCCCGCTTCTTGGTTAGGAGGGAAATGCCACTGATGAGCTGAAATGAGGAAGTAGACGAAGCTGTCCGGCACCAGCAAGAGACCAAAAAATGACAAATAAAGACAACTTGATGCCATGGATGCTCCTTTTATTCTTCTTTTACTAGTTAGTTAGTTAGTTAGTTATCTAAAGGTAGCTTACAACAGTTAGCATAAGATAGCCAAGTTAGTTCGTTGGTTAGTTAGAAGCTCTTTCATCAGTTAAGTTTAGCTAGCCTAGGTTAGGTTCAATTAGATTAGGTTCGGTAGGTAGTCAGTCACTGTTAAATTAGGTTACATGAGTAAATAAGATTATGCTAAAACTATAAAACCATTGTTCACAAAATTTAACATAACGTTACGTTACAATACATTCGACTAAGATGTGCTAGGTTGCGTTAGGTCGAGTCAGTTAACTAGTTAGTTAGCAAGAAATAAATGATTCAGTTAGTCTGTCTCTTTTTTTGGTTCCTTCCTTTTTTTTAAAAAAATCTTTTGTCGTTTGTGCAGTAGATGTACAGTACGTGTTTTGTAGATGACATCTACCATGACATTGCTGTCAAGTCTCGCAAAGGCAAAGGGCAACAACCTGTTCGCTGTTTATCCAAAGCCATGCGCTTATTTCTTCAAGTGGGCGATTATTTGATGCATATTATCAGAGCGGAGGCCACTGTTTGCGGAAATACGGCACTTTAGTTTTCATGACCTTAGCTGTGTTCATCCATGCCCGAATGGCATTTTCACATTTGGTGTTTATTTGTTTGACGAGAGATGCAAACAAACCACGTAGTCTCGGTTGAGGTGATCAAAGTTGACTCGTGTGCTTCCCCCAGCTGTGTTTTCTTGTGAAAAACTGATGTATATTTCAAAGGAACTGACTCCTATTTTTTCTCTCACCGTTTTATCAAGACTCCTCTTTTGTGGATTAATGCATTTGCAGATTATTTATATCCGAGCACGTCGTGAAAATCCGCGACTGTCGCTACTGTCACGAGGAGAGGGCTCGGCTCACTTTCAGCTGCGAGGTGCAAATGTTTGCAAAAAGGCTTCCTCCGAGGCCGGGAAAGCCTGGGATCACTTAGATGTTGTTGTGAAACCTATTCATTTTGTGAAAGCAAGGAGTCACTCATTTCAGCCCCTTGAAATTCCGTTGTCTATGGCTTTAAAGCGATTTTTGGTTTTTGAACAGAACATATATTTTCTGTTCAGTGATGAGGGAGCAGTAGATTTTTACCAAAACGATGCACTTCATTTGGTAGAGTATTGACATATAGGATTTGGGGTACCTCTGACTTCCTTCCATCAGTTCCCCGCGTAAAATTATGACTTTAGATAATATAACTTGACTCTAAAAAAACATGACAAATCTGCCAATATTACACTATTTCTTTCAACAAAAGCATATTCAACTTTATTCTCTAAAAAGTAGGGCTTTACTCTTTTTTCTTTGGTCAAAAATACAACTATTCTCAAAATAGGACTGATTATCTTAAAAGAATTTAACAATCATAATTTTACAACAACAACAAAAACTCAAAAATGTTACTTTACTCCCGGTATTAAGTCCAAAAACAAATGAGACTTTATTCTTAAAATAGTACAATTTTATTCTCAGCATATTAAGTACACGGTACACATACAAAGTCCAACTTTATCTCTAGTATCGATTTTTCTGTATTTTTTTTTTTTTTTTTACGGAAATATAACTTTCTACTCAGAGAAATACTGTATGTCTTGAAAAAATATGACTTATCGTAAATTACATTTTTTAATTAAAACAATTACTTCCTTCTGATAATATTCCAGGAGGATTTCTTGAATAAAATGTATCTTTATTCTTTAAAAAAATATGACTGTTCTTGTAATATTATGCCATTTTTTTCCAACTGAAAAAATATGACTTCATTCTTTAAAAATACTTTATTCCGGAAAACAATGTGAACGATATAAATTAATTCTTATATTATGATTTGTTGCTTGAAAAATATTCTTGTAAATTACCAGTTTAAAAAAGATTTTCTATATATAGTCCTGAATGACTATTATTATTATTATTATTATTATTATTATTATTATTACTGAATGACAAAATGTAGTCAATGCAAAATTTGAGGGGGAAATTCAAGACGAACTATATTTATTAATTTATTTCTTATTCAGATTAATTTAATTACCATTAACTACAAATGTTTTTTTATTTAAAACATTTATGTATTTAATTATATTTATTTTTATCTCAAAGTCTTTGTCCTTGGAATAAAAACTAAGAACTCACAATATGTGGAGATAAGTGCTTTTCATTGATGATTAAATCACAGTGTGCAGCACAGGCCAACATAATACTGTTAATTAATATGATTAGATCACCGGGGACTTCATCTTCTGGATAGTCTGTGTATAATTAAAAACCTGGGCGGACCACATGGGCCACTCAGAACCTTTTGGGACATCCGAGCATGGGAATTCACACACAATACGACAATCTACTGTTAAATGATCGCGTTAGACGACAATTTGCGTTACAATTCGAAGAGAAAGCGCAGGAGGCCTCGTCATTTTTACCGCTTGGCCCCTAAAGAGCAAGCAGCGTAAATAGAATAAAAGAATGTGTGTAAATGAATATTAAAAGCAATGTTCTCGTCACCATTGCTGTTTTCACATCCCATCTCCATTTTATTCCCCTCTCTTCTCTCTCCCCTACCTTTCACTCTCCTCCCCGAGGCCACGAAACACTACTTTTACATATATTACCTTTTGATTAATGGAGCCGTATTCATTATTCCGCCCTGTCGCTAATTAGAAAACGCACTACCGCTAATGATATACAGTCGGAATAATACTTGCCCACAAGGCATTGCCATCGCGTCGGGTTTCATGCTCGCGCGAGCGCTCAGTCCGCGGCAGCAATGCAACTTTTGCTACTCCATTAGCACGAGAGTCACGGCGTCATTGTTGTCCGCCGTAATGAGGCCCTCTCGTCTCCTGAGAGGGGACGCTTGATGAGGCGCGAGTCAGTCCTAATCAGTGTGTGACTGTCTGTATATGTGTGTGTGTGTGTGTGTGTGTGTATGCGTGTGCGTGCGTGTGTGTGGTCGAGGCCGACGTGATGTTGTGCATATTTATTTTTCCTCTCTTGGCTTTCCTACCATTCAAACCATTGGTGTCTTTTGGATACCATATGGCTGGTATTGCTGGTACAGATACATGATTTTGAAATACATTGAAACGATGCATATTCGTGGTAAGGCATTCACAAATTCACAGATTCTTTGCGGAACCTATCTGCCGTGATGCAATATAAAACCTCAGTCCATATTTGCTGTTTTTGTGCTCAAGCCAAACCCATGTTTAATATAAAAATATTGCCCTGGCACCATCTTGTGGCATTTTGATGCCAAGGGACTATTTTTAAGTGAGGGGAGGAGCTTAATTTAGTCAGGCCATAGCTTTCTCTGATAGGAAAACCAGGATTTCCCGCAATCTCGAAATCCCGAAAAACATGATTTCCCGCAATCTTGGTGGCAATTACAAGCCTTTTTTGGTGGCCCTCAATTATGAAATTTGGTTATTCGTGGACTCGTTCCCTATCCCCAGATAGCGGTGGTTCACTGTATTGGGAAGTAACATTTCAGTGTTGGTTATTGTTTTCCTTTAAGTCATTGTTGTCTTACAGATACAATATGACTGATATCACTGATATAGCTACTGTATTTCGATATCAGATTTCGAAATGTTGGACATTTTAAAGTTTTTTTTTCTTTCTCTCTTTAGGCTCTTCCAAATATTCAAACCGTTGACTGTTTTCTTACGGATACCATGTTGCTGGTATCAACAATTCAGTTGTTGAAATCGGAGTTTGAGCTAATGTGACGTAACATTTGAACGTTCTTCATTTTTTTTTTTTCTCTCTTCAGGTGTACCCAGCCTCTGACGAAAAGTGAACTGGGATAGCCAAAGTTTTGAAATAGCCTTTTAACTTAAAAGTGTATAACCCTACCCCCCAACAAAAAATAAACTTTGATGAGGCGAATGCAAAGGGGGAAAAAAAAAAAGCCAAAGAAAAAGCTACTATTTACATTGCCGCTTGTCCGATCACCCACATGTGGGTTTACTGCCCACCGCTGTTCTAAAAGTGTGGACCATCCATATCACACCTACACACTTCTTCCCTCTACTAATGCAGCCTTTCCCCCGTGGCCGCACCACGACAGAGGTAATGGCTGCAGGGGTGTGATGGAGGCAATGGGTCACAGCATGTTAGCGACAAGGTTACAACAACTTAAGGTACCGTGGGGGTATGAGGAAGGGTGGGTTGGGGAGGGGCATAATAGGAGGGCAACAACTCAGCGGCATGAACAGAGTTAAGCTTTACAAATTCTGCCCAGACCATCAGTAACAGACTCCGTGAGGGCGGTATTGCGGCTCGGCATCCACAAGTGGGGGCCTCTGATCGCAGTTTTGGCATTGTGTAGCCAGAGCAGACCGGAATTGGTTGATTCGCCATTGCCACCGTATTTTTTGCTGAGAGTTGGGAGACGCTGTTGACGTCCTCCGGCAAGACTGCTTTGGCAGATGTATGTACCTTGGAGGGTTCTGCACAACATCCATGTGCCAATCAGAAGTAGGGGTTGAACCAATTTGTCGACTAATCGACATGTCGACTTTGCCACTGGGCAATGACGGTTATAGCTTGTAGTCGAATAGTCGCCAGTCACGTATTTTGGACACGGACACTGAAAAGGCTAAAGCTAAGACTATTTGACGAGCTGTAAATTCTCATCGCCAAACGCCCTCACAATATACTGTGGCGTTTGCTTACACGATGACATGAAGACAAGCCATGGTCAATTAATAACCTCTTTATTGTAAAGATGAACACTTGATGTGTCAAAGAGATTTTCCTCACGTCTTAACTCACTCGCAGGTTGCGTGTGTGCCTGCTCTCTGCTCACTGCTCCAGCTACGACCACGCCCTGATCCATTCAGGGACTGTCAAAGAAAGTCGCATTTTATAAAGCTCTTGCAGCAACATTCCCTGTAACACAACTGAAGGTTTGCTAAAATACGTTGTTGAAAACCGTCGACTCCTCTTTTATTTCATTTTAAACTTCATACTATTCTTACTGTAGCAAGTAGCTATCTTGTTGTGTCACATGAATTGTTGTCAGAGGTGTATAAATTCCAACGGTACCTGAAATGTATCTGAATGTGATTGGACGAATATGTAGGGGGATGGGGTGTGTCGTCAACAAAGCAGCCAGTGCGTGAGTGAGGGAGAAGGTTTGAGCGCACGAGTTGAGAAAAATAAAATTGTTATATCTCAAAGTATTAACTGTCAAAATAGTTGTCGATTCTCATACTAGAGCGGCTCCGACTACCGGAGACAAATTCCTTGTGTGTTTTTGGGCAATAAAGAGGATTCTGATTCTTATTCGGGACAGCGGCAGCTGGTCAATAGAGGGCGCGAGGGTGCTGTCCCACCACTAACGGTAGTTACCACATTACTTTCCTTGAAGACGGAAGAAAAAATTGAAATAAAAAATACAAATATTTTGAAATGTACTGTATGTATAGCTATTTTGAGCAGGATAAATAGTATAAAGGTAATAATGAATACATTTGTTTCGTTCATCTTTCTTGCCTAATTTCATGATGCATTTCCAGTTTTGGGCACAGAAATCTTGCCATTGACCAATTGACACACAATTCCAGGATGTTCCTCACTTCTCCCGCTAAGTCATCGTTTGGAAATTACATGGACTTATTTTGTCCTTTACTCTGTGTCCAAGCACCGTTAGATCCCGACGCAGTGTCATCAGAGCTTACTGTTAGTTAGTAGTGAATGTCCCACGCATTCCCCAGACCTTCGTCCAATCAAGTACATCTAGGACGTCATGTATCGTCACCCCACAGACTATCCCCAGGCTGACTGGTTTTCCTGATCCCCATCCGCCACCCCTTTCAGGAGACCATCCCTTGTGTTAGTAGGATCAGGTACTCCAGTTTCCTCAGATATTCCAAAAACATGAATGTTAGGTTCTTTTTTTCTCCCTAATGAGGATAAGCGGTATAGAAAACTAATGGCTGGATGGACAGATGGGAGTGTTTCTATGTGCCATGTGACCAGTCCAGGGTGTACCCTTTTTCTCTCACCAAAAGTCATCTGGAATAGCTCTAGCTGCCCCCCCCCCCCCCCCCCCCCCGTGAACCCCGAACAGGTGAAAACAGTAGAAAATGACAGACCGCCTATTTTTTGCCACTCAGGGGTCAGCATTTTCTGAGATTATGCCGATTTATTTTCTCCTTTCCACTCTGTCTGAGCGCCATTAGAGACTGGTGCGCTGCCATTAGGGCACACAGAGTTGTAATGGAACCTTCTTGTATAGCGACAGTTTCTGTGTGCTGACTGAGCTCTCTCGTCAAATAATAACGGCCATGTGATTGTGTCATTGATCTCTCCGGGAATCCACTAAAATTTGTAAAATGCGCCATTGTGTGCTTAGGGGCTTTTTTAAGATTAGAGTTAACTATTTTCACTAAATATTCAATATATAATTTGTGTTGAAGATGTCTTTTTTGATTTGTATTATGACATCGCTGAAGAGTAAAGCATGAATCAACAAGACATAGCCGTTTTTTAGCGGATTTCAAATGTGCGTCAATTTTCAAAAGTGTGGGGAAGTCACTGATGGTCAAATGTGTGCCGTGTAGGCCCGGCTGTTGCCAGGTGTCGTCAAAGGTACAGGGTGGCCTGGATGTTGCTAAGGATGTTCAAGGGTGCAGGGTAGACAGCAACTCTCTCTGATTTGGCATCAACCTGGATATCTGCACAGGTTGTTGTGGGTGCAGGGTAGGCGCGGATGTTGGCCGATCGTCTAAGGTGTGACACGGATTCTCCAAGGTGGTCAGTGAGTCTGGATTTTGGCACGGATTCTCAACGGTGGGGTAGGCATGAATGTGAACATGGATCCTCGGGAGCAGCACTCGGATAATAAATCACAAGCGATGACTTCCCAGGCCACTCATCAGCTTTGCGCGTCTCCCCTCAGCCCCCCGTGGCTCCTGTCAGCCAAAGGTTCTGTGATGGGAAAACCACTTTTTCCTTCTTTTTCCTCTGCCCCACCACCACCCACCACACGAGTGTTTGAAAGCTGCCACATTTCCGAACAGCGTCAGCTGAAAGGCAAACACAGGCAACGTGACAACCCGAAAGAGGCAGCGAGTGCGCCACAGCTGACATATTCCCCATCCTTTCAGCGTGTCATCTCACTTTCTCTGGACACCTGATGGATTGTGACAGCCTATATTGGCTCTTTCATATGAAAGAGAATTTGGCCATGAAATGTTAATGAGCTGGAATTTCTTGGCGCGCTTTTATTACAGGCCGCCAGTTTTTGAACATTATTCAAAGCAACATGCACAAATTCCACTGTTTGCCATCAATTAATCATGCCCACTTGTCACTGAAGTAGCGCGCATTCTTTAATCAAGACCGTCGCGAACTTCTTGAGAGGTGTTTCTTTATCATCACAACAATTACAAACTTGAAGGTGATTATTTTATTACATTTATTGGTTTCTGTCGTGCCAAGTGGGGGCGGGGGCTAGTGGGGGCTGTACTTGAAAAGACCGAGGCCAAAGGATGCACAGACGCCACAACAGAACCCGATATCATTTGTTCTCTTCTTCTCAAAAGTTTTCAAATAAACATCCCCAAGTTGATCTGTGCCTTTCTTTGATATCACTCAAAAATCGATATAATTTTTGCTCTGGCTAACAAAAATGATGCCTCAAAATTGGACAAATAAATTGAGAAGGGCGGTAACAGAACATGTTTTTTTTTTTTTTTTATCTCAACTAGCCGGTCCATATGAGGCTGAATAGCCTTTAAAAAATACATTGGATTCTTGTCCATGTAGAAAACAAGTGCAAAATTGTACATACAGTACAAGTACATTTTTCAGCCTAGCTACATTGGTCATCAAGGGCCAAATATAAATGGGGGGGGGGGGGGAAATGTATTCTCCCTCCAACAAAGAGGGGGTGACTGGGGGTGTAAATCAATAACAGTTTGAAAGAGAAGCTTGTTCTTTCCCCTTTTATCTCTCATGTACCTTGAGCCACTTAACTTCCATAAACAGAGTTCTTGCCTTGATAACAGATGGAAGATCAGTTACTCTTTTGAGAGCTGGGTCTACCTACCTCGTTCGTCTATCTTGGGCTAAATATAATTCAAAATTGATCATGATCTAATGATGATAAATAAATTAATTAATTATAAACTTTGATGGCATCCTTTCTCATTAGATGGCATATGCAGAAAAAGCTTCACAATTTAGCCTTGCCCATCCGTCTAGGATGCCTGTTTCTAATTGGGGCTCATTTGGGCAAATTCCTTGATTGGAGTTCATTAAAGTACGAGCTCTGGAATTTTCACTCAAAATAGCTGCTTCAAACCAAAATGGCCAACTTCCTGTTCAATTTCTTGGACAAGTCCTGAAGACTTTTTTGAACATCCTGTCATTCTTTTTCTTTTTTTTTTTTCAAACCTTCTCGGCCAATTTTTTTCCATGGAATTTGCCACCAATATAATGCCATTCAAACCAAAATGGTTGACTTCTTGTTCAATTGAGACTTTTTTGGTACGTCCTGTTATAATGGATACGTCCACCCAATTTCAGCTCCCTCTGTTGGGAGCTATTTGTATTATTGTTTTTAAATTTCCAGGTTCCTTTTTCATGAAATTCGCCCTCAAAATGCTAGCTTCAAACCAAACCCCGTTTTCATGGAATTCTCCTCCAAAAACCCTACTTCAAATCAAAATGACAAACAGGTCGATTATTTTTAGCTTTGAATTACTTTATTAGAGTTTTTGGGGCACGTCGAGGCCCCCAAATAGGTAACCCATTCGTCTGGAAGACTGCTAATAACCACTGCGATTCCAAGGTGGAGCAAACTTTTTTTCTGCCTCTATTTGCTAGTGTTGCGTAGCACACTGGCAGCCAGGGAAGAACAGCCAGCGCCTCTCAATAAGTGATGGGCGCAGGAAGATGCAACAGTCTGGAGGAATTTCAGGGTCCGTCTAATTAGTTCCCATCAAAAATGTAATTCCATTTTTTTTTTTTTTTTTTTTTTTTTTTTCTTTTAGGAATAACGCCGCCGGGGCTGAGTAGCCCAAAGCGAACATACCTGGCCGAGGACAAAATATATATGAATATATATAAAATAATGAATGAAAATCCTGTAACCCGGAGCCATAAGTACATTTATATGCTTGACACGAACGCGCAATCAATGCCAACTCCCGCTTCTAATTGAATCCCTCCGACGTATGTGTAATTTTGCTATTAATATGAATGCCAGCCGTGCTTAATATTTCACACTTCTCGTGGATATTGTGAGTGTCTCATACATACTTCAAGGGCGTATTAATAAAGTTTTTTTCTGATACTTTTTGGAGACTTACTGTAATAAGCAGGTAAGGAGGATGATATAGTGTGCTGGAACGTAGTTTGTCTGACACCTCATTAACACACACACACACATGCGTCATCTTTTTTTAACTTTTTTTTTGTCTTTTTTTTTTAATAAATGTTGGGTGGGCCTTATGTTAAGTTACTTCCAAAATGTAAAATACAATACATACTCAATATGAGACTAGTTACTGCTGCTATAATTATTGACACGTACTTTCGTTCAATGTCACAACAGTCACTGAAAAGCCAGCCAATGAGTGGAAGGAGACCGCGCTACAATAGAAACCTGTGTTATAGTGAGAGGAATAATACATGCCGACTGAGTGCATGGATTTTCACAATCAGGGACCAGTTTTTTTCAAAAAGTTATCACAAACACATTTATTAATTGTTTGAAGTATGAAAAGTATAAAAGTTTTCAAACGTTCGTAGCCACTTCGGCCTTTTTTGCATGATAACTAATAATTCATACAAAAGCCAAAACCTTAAATTACAAACAAACATTTGATTTTATTTAAGTATAGACAAAACATCAATAGAAATAATCTAAAAATAACACAAAAAATATCCACAACTTGGGTATTTTTACATCATATTTGATGATTAAATAATACAGTACTACCATTATTTTATAGATGTACAACTTGATTAAAATATACAAAAACGTTAATAAAAAGATCTAAAAATGTAACATATAACAACCATTTGTGCCTTTTCTTTCATAACACAATAAATAATAAAATAACACACAATCTGTGTATTATTAGTTCTACAACAGATATTTTATTGACATATTTAACGTTGTATCAAAATAGAAAATATTATTGAAAAATATATGGGGTTCACAATATGTTTCAACTTTTTTTTCTAGGTTAGAGCATGCCTCGACATCATCAAAATAAGTTACCCTTTTTTTCATGTATTTTTTTTCAAGTAAAAAGTTGGAAATGATTACAAACTATATTTATATATTGATATAAATTGATTAAACATTATTATTATTTAAATCATATGAGACGGAAAATGCGTCAGATATTCCCATTGTATCTTTTTAGCCCCCGCGCCCATTGTCATCTTTTTACATCATGCTTCATTTATCATATACTGATTAATTATGAGTCAGCCATTCAAATATTTTCATTAAAACTGTGGACTTTTTGTCATAACCAGTGACCAGTCATTATTGCATGTTTTAAATAATAAACATTTTTAAATGATCCAAAACATGCATTTTAAATATATTTGTTGTATATAACGATTAACACATTAATTAAAAATAAACTTAACTTGAAACTATCCACCAGTTTTTGCCCTTTTTTTCTGGTTTGTCTTTAATTGACATGACTGAGGTTGGATATTTTGAATAGTAATGCCTTACATTACTGCAATCAGTGTAATTTACCTTTTATAGCACTGCTGCTCAATAATGAATCGATTAAGCACACAGCATTAATTCTTAGCTTGTTCAGTCGTGGGGCCAGTCTGTTTGGATTTGGGCCCTGATGGGTGAACCCCCCCCCCCCCCCTTAACAAGACCACCTTTCTCTTGTTTCTGACAGTGCCAGAGACGCCCTCCACCCCACCCTATACACAGTGAGAGAGAGATCTAAAAAGCCCCCTCGCAAGTGCCATTTGTCTGCAGGTTAACAGAAAAACGAGATATAGGGCGGGTGTGAATAATTCAGGCTCCCACAACACATGCACTTTTGCTTTTCAAGCATGAGTTATAATTTAATTAGCAACTTCTGGTGCCTCTGCTGGCCTATTTAAATATTAAAATCTTCCGCCGATCACATTGGATTAGCCGGCGCAGTGAAATTCCCTGAGATGTCAGTTGTTGTCTCAGCCACCGACTTCTAAACCAAGCCCGTCGCCCCCTCCGCCCCCCCATCACTTTAACTTCTCTCCGTCTTATCACTCTCGTCACCGTTTGTTGTCGTCGTCGCAGTCGGCTAGGCCATTAGAGACAAAAGAGGGACGTGTGTTGCGGACCTTTGGGGGGAGGCCTTAATGCAGGGGCGTCGCGTGTTAACACACTTTGGACCAGATGTGATTGCAAAAAGCAAAAGGGGCTCCTCTTTTTTACCTCCAGCTGGTTGTAAAAGGGGGACACCTGTTGGTATTTGTTTAAGACAAATATATATTTTGAAATACAGTGGTCCCATGACTTAATTGTCAGCCGACTTATGAGTAGGGATGGGCGAGTAACAATACCAGGTATCCATATCGGGCAGAGACCGTCCTTATTTCAATCCCGTGAAGGCTGCTGATACCAGCCTCCGATGCTTAAGGCAAAAAAGTCTGACATTAAGTAAGTCCTTCTCGCCAGTCGTTGGCACGACACTGCTGCACTTTGACAAATCAGTGAATTATCATGGGTCAGAAAGAAAGAGAGGTCTTTGTTCACAATGATCTATCATTGTGTCAATTGAAATTTTATGTATCAAAAGTACTAGTGGTATTGGTACACGGTATCGGTGAGTATTCAAGTGTGAGTACTGGTACTGGTATCGGTCAGAAGTGGCATCGGACATCTCTACTTTTGTGTTTTTCAAGACACCAGATGTCAGTCGGCTGATGTTTTGCTTTAGCTTGCTTTGCAAAAAAAATTGGAGCTGCAAACGCTAGATGGTGGCAGCGAACTCAACTCACTTCACAACAAGCAGCAGTTCGGCAGTTCATGAACAATTCTTCCAAAAAGAGGCTTCAACCTGTTTATTGCCACTCCCAGTTGAGCTTTACTGTCAAACGAAACATACAATGGAGAAAAGTGAACACATTATGTATTTAAAACAACCACATAATGTGGCTGTTTTTTATAACCTTTTAAACTACGGATATTTGAACACAAACGGTGCAAATTATGACCTCTGTGTCAAGTCGAAACATCTACAACAAAACCTGCACCAGGTAAAAATCCATATAGGCTACGGCCTCATTAACAAAGATTTTCAACTCATCAGTCCCCAAAGTGCCACTTCATACAAATAAACATTTCCCCTGACATTAATAGAATCCTCATTAGCCTTGCGATGTAAACTCTCTTTGAACTTCCATCCCACCAACCTTTCTGGCAGTATTTCGCTAAATAAATCAAATATATTTATATACTGTAACGCCTCCTTAATGAGCGGCAGTATAAATATTCCAGAATGATGAGGAGGAGGTGTCGGTCCACATGACGTTTAGGGCGACACAACGTTATTAAAACATGCGGCGAGGCCTGTATGCCTGCGCTAAATGCTGACAGTAAGTCAAACAGATCTTGGGAGTTTTGAGTAGAGAGTAAGAGACATTTGCTATGGGAAAAAAATGCGTGATCGAGAGAGGAAGAGGTTAAAACAAACTTGTATTAGCCTTTTAATTTATATTTCTGGATTTTCACCAAAATGTCACTCTCAACCTGTAACCATTTCCTATGCAAAGTTTGAGGCTAAAGAGATAAAGAAAATCCAGGGAATGTTGTCAACCGCTAATGTTAGCCGCTAGCATTAGCCCCTTACTGGCTAGCTGCTATTGCTGCTCTTTATCAAGGTAGTTAGTTAGCTAGCTTTTGATATCAGCTTTTTAAGTTACAGTCTTGCATGTACAGTATGTTTTATTATTCAAACAAATTAACAGTACTTATTTTTACACCTGTGTGACAGTTATGAAGGTTAAAATAGCTACTAAAAATCTAGCGTACCATTTCAAGTAATTTTATTTTTATGTTTCATTTTGGTGAGCAATTAATTTGTAATGTATATTTTCCTGTACACTAATTGATTAATTCATTTGAAGAAGAAAAAAAGATGCAAATGTATTATCCGCGAGCACCAGCCACTCGACTGTCTGGCAATAATTGCTATTTATTGTTAATGTGTTAACATTAACAGTGGTTAACTTGTTTGTACTCTTGCACCACAAACTTACACGTAGTCCTACAGATTCATTAACTTTCAATTGTTTCTTTTGTGAAACATTTTGTAATTTTGAAAAATCCCTGTTTCCACTACATTTAGTCACAAAACACTGTAATTTGACTCTTGGAGATGAATAGATTTTTACTGAATCTGAATATTTTTACTTTAATTTGAAAGCGATTTGGGCGCTCGGACTAATTCATTTTTACACTTCTCCATTAAGACATCGCTCACATTTCCCGCCTTGTCTCTGTCTACGGGTAATGAGCTCATCCCCAAGATAACAGTTGAAATACGTCAAAAGGAGCGTCGGGTCGCCACGACGATTAATACGGCGTCGGAGGCGAATGTGCTCGGTTTGAATTATTAACCCTGCGTTCCATTTTGAAAAATGCTATGCAGGCGCGAGATTTAAAGGGAGCTAATGTTTCACCATCAATCCATTTTAGGCTAATCTCGCCAGCTTGATGTGTGTGATGAAAACGCACTCCCTCATCATCGGGGTCTGAGTGACGGCGGGTCTTGAGGGGGTCTCGGAGTGTCTCCTTGTGACTGGCCATTGCTTTTAAGTGGCTGGTGCATTTTTCATGCCCGAGCGGTCGCCAGGAATGTCTCGATTAAAGGCCTATTCAAAATGGTGGTGGCGCGGAGGGCCTGAAATATTTATTCCGTATTGCAATGCTACACCACAGAGTGAGTGTTAATTAAGGAAGGAGGCTATATGCTTCACATGGGACGGTAGAGGGGCGGCGAGGGGGCTTTCAATGCGGTCTCATGACGGAAGATGACTTAAATGTGAATGACATCCGGGTTTGCCCACGTGTCCCGCCGGACGGCCATGTGTTGTTTTATTTTGGGCCGTGCTTTTAGCTCAGAAAAAGGAAATCAGAGTTTTATTGGGGTTTTTTTTGTTATGATTGTATTACATTCGAGTTGGCAGTAGCATATTGTATGACTAGTCAACTGTTCAAATGATGATACTAAATTCAAATTTGAAATTATATTACCGTATATCAATTAAAAAATGAAACAAAAAAAGGTCGTCGAAATGTTCTATTGTTTATTTATTTATTTGAACAATAAATATAGGGTTTCTTTTAATTATTTATCTATTAATTTATCCCTTTATGTATTTAATTATTTATTGGTGCCAATAATTGTCTTCATTTTTTGTCAACAATAACTGCGTATTCATTGAAATTCACACTAGACTATCAAGATTTGTATCCTTCGTCATAATAATCGGGCATTTTATTTTGTTTTATTACTTGATTAATAATAAATGTATATATTTGTCCATCCTCACTAGGGTCAGGTGTGCTGGAGCCTATCCCAACTGGCTTTGGGCGCGAGGCGGGATACACCCTGAACTGGTCGCCAGCCAGTAGCAGGGCTTTTGTATTTGTTTTGGCAGCAATTTCTTTGATTGATTGATTTATTTTCAAATTTGTGTGGCAATAATCAAATGTCTTTTATTGTTTTCCATGAAAAAAATCTGGATGAAGCATGTCATCATTTTGTGGGGTTAGATTTACTTTTACAAGCCTAACAGAACCCCAACCCTAACTCCAACTGACCCTAACCCTGAACCCAAACCAGCCTGTCTTAACCCTAAACCTAAGGCAAAAAAGTCTGACAAACCCTAACCTGCAAGTAACTAACCCCTCTCCTAACCCTGTCTCAGTTGCCAGCTTAACCTAGATCTAACCATAACCAACCCTAACCCAAACATTTTTTGTTTGCTTTTGTCCCATTAAAGCCTTGCATGTTCCATCCCGTCCTCCATCCTAGCCAGCCATTTGTTGCCCGACCTCCGACACCGTTGCTTAACCGCAGCCGTAACCTCTGTGCGTTGACACGCACGTGTAAGTGCCCGCCGGTATGCACCATCCTTAACAGTCTGTATCGGCACACAAACCGCCAAAAGAATCAAAGTGACGCCTCTCTCGTTTGATATGCCATCAGAGAAAGCGGGAGAGGGGGGAATTTTTTTAAATCTTTTTTTTTTTAGATGGGGGCGACACGTATAAGTGCCCAAAAGTCTAAAAATGTTGTCCGCAAGCAGCGAGGCGTATCTACCTCGAGCATTATACTGGCTTCTTTTCATGACTATACCTTTGAATTATTGAAAGCCACTTTTGGAATGCCAGAGTGTTGTAGATCAACTACACCTATGGAAGGGTCAGGACGGCTGCCATTTTTAATATATTCATAAATATCTGCGTGTGCTACACGGAGCGGCTGATAATTAGGAATCTGTATTTCCGTGGGCAACGCACATTGCTAAGTTTGCACCTTGTATTAAAAGCATAATTCTACGACAAAGCCAGTTTAAGGGGGAAAACCTAATGTTATATTAAAGCTGAGTTAATCAATGCAAGGCGAGATACATTATTATGCAGTGCAAACGCTTTAATGTGCAAAAAAGATACAAGAGCAGATTATTATTATTATTAGTATGACGACAGGTTAATAAAACTTTGGCTTTCTTAATTTTTCATATTGGTGAGTGTGTGTGTAAATGTTTAATGAGCCCTTTATGCTCCAGATATTCCAACAAAAAGGTTAATAAGCCCTAAGATGGAGGAGCGGTATATGATAATCGTCCCGTTAAAAAAAAAAAAAAAAAAAAAAAGGGAAGCAAGAAGAGGCATAAAAGGAGCTTGTGAGAAGAAAGAAAAAGACACTTAAAACACCGAATTATAATGCCACAAATATGTAGAATCATTTTATTTAAAATTGTATTCAAAAGAAAGAGCCTAGTTATTTATGAATGCTGAGTAGTACAAAACTAAATCAAGTGTGGATTTTCTTTGAAGGACCTAATTAATTATTTGCCCCCCAAATACAATTTTAAAGTTATGTCAATCAAGATTATAAATACAATAACAATACCATACGGATGTAACCTTACCATAAAAAATAATTGTACGATGTGTGGGACAAAAAAAAAATAATAATAATTTTGCTTGATATACTGTGTGTGTGTGTGTGTGTGTGTGTGTGTGTGTGTCGCTATATACGTCCAGGAAGCTGAACACCCTCTGAAATCGACAGTTTTTTAGTCTTAGTGGTATTAAGAACCAACTTGTTGTCCGCACAGCACCCCTCTGACCTCATTCCTGTATGCTGTCTCATCATCATCAGAAATGAGACCCATCATTGTAGTGTCGTCAGCGAGTCTAATGAAGGCGTTGTTTGGGTAGGGTGCTGACAGTCGTGTGTGCGGTGAGTACAGTAGAGGACCCCACACACCCTCGTGGGGAGCCAATGTTGAGGCTGAGGGTTGTGGAGCGATGGGCACCCAATCTGACTCTCTGTACACAGCCTGAAAGAAAATCTCTGATCCAGCAGCAGGTGGTGAGGGGAAGTCAAAAGTCCAATAATTTTAATGTCATTCTATCCGGTAGTATTGTGTTAAAGGCAGTGCTAAAATCAACAAAGAGCAGCCTGGGTGGGAGACAGGACATGATGTGACGCCAGACCAGTTTCTCAAAACACGTGAGTCAGAGCGACTGGTAGTCAGTGAGGCTGCTGATGATGGTTTTTTTGGGCAGCTGTAGCCGACTTCAACCACAGTGAGATGAGGGACTGGGACAGTAGGATCATAGGATAGTGGACAGGGGATCTTAGTGAAGACCTTGTCCAGCTGGTCTGCACATTCTTTGAGGATCCTCCCAGTCACTAAGTCTGGTCCAGCAGCCTTCCTCGGGTTCACTGACGTCAGTATGCGTCTCAACTCGTGCTCCTGCACTTTGAGACTGCAGCTGTGGGAGTGTAGTGTAGTATCGTGTTGTAGTGTAGTCTCTGATAGTGACCGAGATGGCGATGAGGGTAGGGTAGGGTGAGGTAAGGCTTGCAACTGAGTCAGGGTTTGGGTTCAGGGTTAGGGCTAATTTGGTTAGTAAGATTAGTTTAGGTTAACATTAGGTTTGGTTCAGTTTTGTTCGGTTAGGATTTAGTGTTTAGGTTTAGTTTAGCTCGGTTCTTAGTAAACCGGGAACCCCCTCCCCTGTATGTGAATTTCACTAGACAGTGCCAATATGGCTCCTACGCTGCACATTGGCGTAAAAGTTGTGTGGAATTGGCAGCAAAGTTAGGAAGAAAAAAAATGGAATTGCACCGAATGATGAAAATCTCAGACAGACAATCCGAACTCCACGCAATGTGACCAAGAACTGTGCAGAGTTGTCGGCGTTAAACTTTGATGCCTTCACGAGCGGAGCAGTAAGAGTAACAATTGTGTGGTGTAGTGGTAATGGGCGCAGGAGAAGGAAGCAGGGAATAAGGGGTTGGAAAAATGAGACAAGAGGGGTGGGGGCGTGGGGGGGGGGGTGTTACAGTTATAAGATAGAGGGGGGAAAGGTTATCCATGATTTAACGCCGATGAGATGAGCTGTGCCGGTTCATGCTGCTGTGATTCTAGTTGGCGCCCGGGCCTTTCAACTCGTTTCATCATGGTGCTTCTAATGAGGCCTGGGCCTCCTCCCCAATGTACATTGGAGGAAAGCGAGGGGGGTGCACCGATAACAACAGGTCCTGGAGTAAGTGTGGTTGGGACGGATAGTGGGGGGAGGTAAAATGTGGTGGTTGTCGCTCCAGGGCAAGCCACTTTGTCCCGAGGCTGTGTGAAAAGGTCACTGCCCCTGAAGACTCACCACAGGCAGGCGCTGTAGGGCGTCTGCAGATGGGGGCGTGGGGGGACTTGTTTTGGTCCAAACAGGAATTGGCAGGTTAACGGAAGCGTGTCCGTCAAAATGGGTTTGCAAACAAAAGTGCTAGCTTTAAGTTATCTTATTAGCTAGCTGTCCTGCTACCTACAGTACAGGTATGTAGCCACGCATCTTTCTACTGTAGCGTGTTTCCCAGGTATCTAGCGACAATAGCCATGTATCTCTTTAGTTAGCCGCTCTTATCCAGCAAACTCTCTATTGCTCTCTCTCTAACTCAGAGGTCTCAGACCCGAGGCCTGCGAGACAATATTTTACAGCCCTCTGCTTGACATCAAAGTTTAGTATAAGTGTGGCCCGTGCCTTGTTGCCCTGAACGTTTTATATTGTTGTTTTTGTTGTTGTTGTTTTTTTAACTCCGTTATAAGCTACCATAGCTTAGGCTCATGACAACTTTTGGCAGTGTTTGTCAAGTCAGCCAAAGTGAATTAGCAATGTTAGTCACTCACTCAGTCCCATTCATTTCTTTCACAAAACCTGCCTTAAAGAGAAAGGTGGGCGACGAGCACAGTTTCAGGAATAGTGGGAGACAGAATGTGTTTTTGTTGAGCACAGGGGCACTCCAGCATGTCTTACATGTAAGGAGACTGTTACGGTGCTCAGGAAATACAGCATCGGACGTCATTACTGGATGCAAAATATCCAGGGAGATGAACGATATGACCGTGTCACCAATCTAGTTCTGAACTGTTAAAAATAAAGATTGAGAAAATTAGATCAGTTGTACTTTTGTGAATACTTGAAACCCATTTTTGTAGAATACTTGATGCAGCCCAGACTCTTATCTCCAGCGGCCCCTGGATAAGTTGTGTTTGAGACCCCTGCCCTAGATATCTGTGTGGTTATGTTTTGAACTAGCTAACAATTTATCTGTCTAGCTAGCTATCTCGCAACCTAGCCAGCTAGCTTTTCTAGCTAGAGCTATTTTGACTGTAGCTAACTACCTATCTAAAATTTGATGTCTTTAGTTCGCTGTCCTTCTATTCTCTAGCCATTTTCCTCTCGCCAGCTAGCTATCTAGTTCTCTCTTAAGCTAACTATCTGGCTATGTCTTGAACTAGCCAACTGTTTACCTGTTTAGCTAGTTGTCCTGCTACCTATCAAGTTGTATTTTTGAGGCTAGCTTTCTAGCTCTCTCAAGCTAGCTACTGTAGCTACCTCCCCTGGTTCCGTCCTATGTATCTCATTGTTAGCTACTTATATAGCCAGTTATCGTTCCAAGTAGCTATCTAGTTCTCACTCTAGCTATTAAAATCTCTAACTAGCTAACTGTTTATCTCTCAAGATTGCTATTTGTCTTTCCAGCTCTCTATTTTGCTATCGCTGTAGCTGCTAGCTTCTTTATTTATCTATGGTTGGTGTGGTGATAATTAAACATTGCACTAGTCACTAATGCCTTACATCTCAGTCAAATCCATCCGAGGGACACAGTCAAACTGGGCCACCTAATGAGGGGAGGCTCCAGGGGATATGAAAGCCAAAGTGTGCTCGGAGTGGGTGGCAGGAGGGTGGGGCAGGGGCCCTGCTGGTGGGGCGACCTGTCTATTGGCCTTTGTGCAGAGTTAATGATGCCGCTAATATGTGAGCACACTGTGATTCATGGCTTTCATTAGCGCCCGTGTGCCAGGGTTGGCCGCCTGGCCTCACTTTCTCTTCCCTGTCGCCCACCCACTCCCTGTGCAGCCCACCCCACTTTTTTAATGAGGGCCTGGAGATGAGGTGGCACTCTTGACCCTTAATCATACAAGGCAGCTGTGGGGGTGAATCTGGAGGTTTTTCGGGAGAGACGGAGGAAATCGGATGGTTGTTCGTCATCATTCCAGTTGGCCAGGGCCTGGGTAAAAGAGGAGTTCCAGATCGGTGGAGTCCATTTTAAAACAACAAAGCCAGGGTTTTCCTGAACGTTTTAATCTTAAGACACAAATTTGAAATTTTAAAAAGACATGATATAGATAGATATGTCTGCTAGCTGAATGCTGAGCAGAACTACATTTATTTATGGAGTAGACCTGTTGCTAGAACGCAAGGCAGTTACACTTCCTGTCTTACCCAATATGTTCCGTGTGGGATCTTGGTACGTCTCTGTACAGAATCGAATGTTCTGCATAAAAAAAATACAGCATCACAAAAACAAAACAAAACAATTACAGCGGAACAACATTTATCACGATATATGCATGACATATTGTAGTGAGACCATATATAAAAAACATATTAAAACACACTTTTTAAGTATTCTTTAGCGCCTGTTCTCACTATATGACTGTCAAGAAATGAGATACCATTGTATAACATCACTTTGAGGAGACGAAGTCTTCCGCTGGCACAGTTCTTCGAATAAGAGGCAAAGCGTGCTTGCTTTAAGTTGTTTTTGTCTCTCCCAGTTGAGTTTTACTGTAAAACCGACAAATAAAAACAGGGAATAAATTATTTTTTTTTTAAACAACAAAATATTCAACCATTGACGGGCTAACAGAAATTAGCATAGATTGTACAGTCGTTATAAACCTTTAAAAGAAAAAAAAAAAACTTTAACACACGCAGCAACACACTCACAGGCCTATATTCTAAAACAACTATTACTGTTAGGGACTACAGTATTAGTTGAAGATCTTGTCCGCCTCTTCTTCTTTCCTGTTAAGTATACTGCATCCCTTGCAGGAGAACTCAATGCTGACCGGCATGTTGCGGCACAACATGGTACTTTACTAAAGGATTGCAACTTTAAATTTGGTCTTGCCTGTATACTGTAGTAAACTTCAACTGGAAGTGACAAATAAACAGCTTGAAGTAAGCATACTTTGCCTCTTATTTAGAGAACTGTGTGAGTGAGAGCATGAGAACAGGCGCTAAAAAATACTTTTAAAGGTGTGTTTTACCTGTAATAGGTTTGAATGTGTTTAAAGGAGTTTAAATCTGTTTATAGGGTGTGGGAAGGGTAAAACTACAGAAAGAGGCGGCACTGCATCAAAAAACGACATCAATGTGTAAAGGATATCACCACATGGGCTCAGGAACACCAATGTCAGTACATACAGTTTGGCGCTACATCCGTAAGTGCAACTTGAAACTCTACTATGCAAAGCAAAAGCCATTTATCAACAACACCCGGAAACGCCGCCGGCTTCTCTGGGCCCGAGCTCATCTAAGATGGACTGATGCAAAGTGTAAAAGTGTTTTGCGGTCCGACGAGTCCACATTTCAAATTGTTTTTGGAAATTGTGTACGTCGTGTCCTCTGGGCCAAAGAGGAAAAGAACCATCCGGACTGTTATGGACGCAAAGTTCAAAAGCCAGCATCTGTGATGGTATGGAACTGTGTTAGTGCCAATGGCATGGGTAACTTACACATCTGTGAAGGCACCATTAATGCTGAACGGTACATACAGGTTTTGGAGAAACATATGCTGCCATCCAAGCAACGTCTTTTTCATGGACGCCCCTGCTTATTTCAGCAAGACAATGCCAAACCACATTCTGCATGTGTTACAACAGCGTGGCTTCGTAGTAAAAGAGTGCCTGCAGTCCAGACCTTTCTCCCATTAAAAATGTGTGGCGTTATGAAGCGTAAAATATATCAACGGAGACCCCGGTCTGTTGAACAGCTGAACCTGTAGATCAAGCAAGAATGGGAAAGAATTCCACCTACAAAGCTTCAACAATTAGTGTCGTCAGTTCCCAAACGTTTATTGAATGTTGTGAAAAGAAAAGGTGATGTAACAGTGGTAAACATGACCCTGTCCCAGCTTTTATGGAACGTGTTGCAGCCATAAGATTCTCAGTTAATGATTATTTGCTCAAAACAATAAAGTGTATCATTTTGAACATTAAATATCTTGTCTTTGTATTCAATTAAAAATAGGTCGAACATGATTTGCAAATCATTGTATTCTGTTTTTATTTATGTTTAACACCACCTCCCAATTCATTGGAATTGTGGTTGTATATTCACCAATAAGCAGTGCTTCACTTTACATGTGAATAGACAGTAAAAAAAACAAATCAAAAATTGGATATTGGCCGGCGGCACGGTGTCCGACTGGTTAGAGTGTCTGCCTCACAGTTCTGAGGACCAGGGTTCAATCCCCGGCCCCACCTGTGTGGAGTTTGCATGTTCTCCCCGTGCCTGCGTGGGTTTTCTCCGGGCACTCCGGTTTCTTCCCACACCCCAAAAACATGCATGCTAGGTTAATTGACAACTCTAAATTGCCCGTAGGTGTAAATGTGAGTGCGGATGGTTGTTTGTTTGTATGTGCCCTGCGATTGGCTGGCAACCAGTTCAGGGTGTACCCCGCCTCCTGCCCGATGATAGCTGGGATAGGCTCCAGCACGCCCGCGACCCTAGTGAGGAGAAGCGGCTCAGAAAATGGATGGATGGATGAAGATGGATGAAAATATATATATATATATATATCCATCCATCCATCCATTTTCTGAGCCGCTTCTCCTCACTAGGGTCGCGGGCGTGCTGGAGCCTATCCCAGCTATCATCGGGCAGGAGGCGGGGTACACCCTGAACTGGTTGCCAGCCAATCGCAGGGCACATACAAACAAACAACCATCCGCACTCACATTTACACCTACGGGCAATTTAGAGTTGTCAGAGTTTTAGAGTTTTAGAGTGCCCGGAGAAAACCCACGCAGGCACGGGGAGAACATGCAAACTCCACACAGGCGGGGCCGGGGATTGAACCCAGGTCCTCAGAACTGTGAGGCTGACGCTCTAACCAGTCGGCCACCGTGCCGATATATATATATTCATATATATATATATATATATATATGCCCTAAATTCGACTTGGGCGATTCGACCCACAACATAAAATTCTGCTCAACACTGAGAATCTCTCACCTCTGTCGGCCCATCGGGAGGCGGACGAATAAATAAGTGATATCTAAATTACACACGGACATGTGGTATTTGCGCTTACCATGCGCTGAATAACACTTGTTTACAAGACCTAGGCAGGTTTAGACAAGAAAATTTCAATTATTTACTCATCATGTGTTGTCTGTTTGTGTTGCTTTTTAAAAATGTAAAGCAAGCTGTGTTAAAACACACACACACGAACACACGCGCACTTAATGCAACAATCCCCTTAAAGAAAGCCTCCGCCTTCTTTTTCCAATCCATTAATTTTTCCAAGGAGTACAGAATCTACCATGATTTGGGTCTTCGCCTTTTTAGTGTAAAAGATCAGAAGATCATTGACGTGCAGTATGGGAAATGTTGATTAAAAATAAAGCCAGAAAAGAAGCGACCGTACTGAAAGGTAAATGTGATTTATTTATTTGTTTGTTTATTTATGTATTTGTCCTATCGTGCATAAAATGTTGAATAATTCAACTTGAATGCCAGGATGACCTCAGGTAAAACGTGTTTTCCCAGTGAAACCCAGTTTGCTATCCTGCTACCTTGCGCACTGTTGTTCATTCTTGCTAGTTGTCCTGCTACCTATGTAGCTACTTAGCTCTTCAGAGAGCTATCTGCAATAGTTCTTTCCCAAGCTATTTACCTTGTTACCTAGCTAACTACTAGCTGTTTATATTCTGTGTGCAGAATAAGGCACCAATTTCTGGCCACCGTCTTAATGCAAAGACACTCGGGGTCGTGATGTTAGGTGTAACCTTTTTGTTGAATCAGAGTTCCAAACTTTCATAACTAATTTGGCACTCAAACAAAAAAAATACAAATAAAAGTACACAACCACCTACTTATCTCTCAGACTAGTCAACACAGACTAGTTGTCCTGCTAGCTAGCTACCCTTTTATCATACCAGCTACTGTAGGTAGCTACCTTTTTAGTTTGTTGCGAGTTGTTTAAAAAAAAAATAATCTCGAAAATCCGATCATTCCTCGGCTTTTCTGGGTGAAACTTGAATCTCCACCGCCTTCCCGGAACACTCAACGTAAACAGGACGCGAAAAGACGGGAGCACAGGGCGCCAACCCGCCGTAGCGCCTCTCTCGCGGCCTCGTCTCCAGTTCAAAGCGCTGTGATGCTAATGAAGGTTCCCGTTTACAAAGAGACGCTTATGTAAATGTTACCTCTCCAGATGTGCTATATAGCGCTCTCATAGCACTAGCCCCGAGCCGCGTTTTAACGTTAGTTAGCATTGAGACAAACCTTTGTGCCTACGGGGCCCATTGCGGTGCCGCTGCCCCCAAAATCAATGTGGCTAATGAAGTTTTGCCACACGTTAATGAAGCAGCAGCCAATTTGCATTTAAAAGTAAAAAGCAAGGGAAATGGTTTCATTTTACATAAACTTATTTAGTGTGTCCATTTGAATACAAATCAATGGCAACGTTTGTTGCTTGTGCTTATATTGGACATTTTGTCATGCGTCATGTTATAATTGTAATGTAAACATTAAAAAAAATTACCAATAGTAGACACCCACTCTAAAGAGGTTTATAAGGGCCTATATTAATAGTTTAAACCCAAAATATACCCGGAACCATCATGACAAAACATTTTTCAAACATTTCCCGATAAAATAGATGGCTTACAGATGATTTGACTCGGAAAAATGTACCGGAAGGCCAAGGACGCTGGTGTCTATGTTGTCTCTTCGCAACTGCTAAGAATACCAATCACAGTCAAATATATGTACAGCTTCTTTCTTATAAAATTGCAATTTTGATCTTGAAAATACTCGATAAATATACAACTTTAATTTTGTAAAACTATGTATGACTTTTAGCAATTATGCAAAGTTTTATTTAAAATACATATAGAAGTTTATTTTCATAGTTTTTATGACTTTATTCTCAAAAGAATATAACAATTCTCGAAAATACATTACATTACAATACTTTATTCCCGTAAAGTTCTGACTTAAATCAAGAAAACCAACAACTTTTTATCTAAAAACTATAAAAACTTTTTTTCTAAAAAAATATGAAACTTTATTCTTGTAAAATTACCTCTTTATTCCTGAAAGCATTTGACTATTTGTCTCAAACGCACATTGTCCTCATAAAAATACAACTTTAAATTGAAAATGTACTTTTTTTTTCTCAAAAATAGGATTTTCTTATTTAAACTGTGACTTTCTCCAAATTATTTATTTTTGTAAAATTATGACAATCTTGAAAATGACTTTTTTTTCCTCAAATACGTACAACTTTATTCTTGTGAAATGATGCCTTTAATCTAAAAATTCACTACCTTTCATCTCGAGAATATACTTTTTTTTTCCTCAAAATATAGTACGGCTCATGTAAGATGACAACTATGATCTTTGGAGTTTTTTTTTCAAAGAAGCCCTCGTACTCCATAATGGTCGTTGTTACTTGAGTAAAGTTTTTGCTGTGAACATCAGCTAACCTTAACAGTGGCAAATACAACTCTCCGTGTTATCGACACCAATAAACAGATAAAATATGTCATCGCCGCTCTGACGTCCACTTGCAACGCTCGATGTTAAACATCCTCTCCCCGGAGGTCCTCCTCGTTTCATGTACTGTAAATACCGCAAACTCGCTCGCTCACTAGATCTTCAGGTTCCGGGCAAATGTAAGACAGGCAAACCTCGCCCCCCCTAGCAAGACTAAAAGTGTGCATCAGAGTAAAACAGTTGTTGACTTTGTTTGAACGTCGGCGTGTCAAAGCTCGCCCTAGGGAGCGCATCGCTCCCTCTCGACATGTGTCAAAGACTCACATGAATAACAATGTCATTTTCTCACATAAGCCTACACTTTCCTTTTCGTCTTCAGCGCAGCCCTGCCAACAACCCCTCGTCCCCCTTTTCTCTCTCTTTTTTTTTTTAAGCACTCCTCTCCAATTATTCATACGCGCTTTGAAAGTTTGGGCGTCGCGCCCCGGATCGACGGTGACACACAAACTGCATTATCCTCTCAGTAAACTAACGAGTGTCTAGTTCATGTGTTTTTAATTGAGCACCAGTTGGGGACGCAGATGCGCACACAGATGCGGCGGGGGGGGGGGGGGCGTTGATCGAGTCGGGGCTTCTAAGTGGCCGTTACGTGGACACAAAAATAGTTCCAAATGATAAATGTCGCCACAAGTTCTGTTGTAGTTTGTTAGCAAGATTACGCCCCAAAAAAAATAATAAATAAATAAATAAACGTCAGAATTTCGTCATACTTTTTAGAATCTGATAGATTTTAGTGAGGACTAAAACATTGACGTGGACATGAGAGTTCCTTTTCATTTTTTTGTTATGGTTACAGTCCACTCATATTGGGGCCCAAATTTTAGGTTATGCAGTATTCCTTCGCTATATCACAGTTCACCTATTCAGTGCATTGCAGATTTTGTTTTTCATATTCATATCGCGCATGAGGATAAGCGGAATGGAAGATGAATGAATATCGCGCATAATTCGCCATATCGTGGGATTTGTGTGTGTGCTGTAATTTATTTGTGGTCAACTAAATGCTTCCTAGCCTAAAATATTAAAACTGTAAAAAATAAAAATAAAATTAAAAATAAACCCAGAAATTAATTAAAACAAATTACAAAGAATAACATGGACATAGTGTACAGTACTACTATGCATTGCTCTATGTTTAAAAGTTTAAAGGTGTTTTAAGAGTATAAAAAGTGCTCATGAGAGTGCGAGGAAACCGGGGTACCTAAAGAAAGCCCATGCAGACACGACGAGAACATGCAAACTCCACACAGGTGAGACCGGATTTGAACCCGGGTCCTCAGAACTGTCCGGCAGATGTTCTGATCAGTCTGCACCGTGCTGCCCAAGTGATTTTAATTTGAGACCAAATTTTTATTCACATTTTAGGTCACAATTCATGGACCAAATTTTAGGTCACAATTCTGAGTTGTTTTGACTTTTGGACAAAATTTCAGTTCGAATTCTGACATGTTTGGCTTATGGACCAAAATGTTCTCAAAATTTCAGTTTAGAATTCTTAGTTGGATGACTTTGGACACATTTGTTTGTTAGAATGCTGACATGTTTTACTTATGGACCAACATTTTGTTTAAAATGCAGGTTGCAATTCTTCTTTGGTTGGCTTTGGAATGAACTGAAGCACAGTTTGGGGGTCTTTTGGGCCCTTTTTAATTTTAGATCGTGTGGAGTTTGCATGTTCTCCCCGTGCCTGCGTGGGTTTCCGGTTTCCTCCCACATCCCAAAGACATTGCGCGGTAGGTTAATTGACGACTCTAAATTGCCCGTAGGTTAGAATGTGATAGCTGGGATAGGTTCCAGCACTCCCGCGACCCTTGTGAGGATAAGCGGCTCACAAAATGGATGGATTGTAGTTGTTTAAGTTAGTTGTCAAGTTGACGTTTGGAGCATTCCAAGTTGTTAGAGTTGGAATTCTGAATTATTTGGGTTCCTAATTTAGTGGACGTTTGAGACATTTTTTTTTTTTATTTCAGGTCACAATTCTGAGTTGTTTGACTTTTGGAACAAATTTAAAAGTTATAATTCTGAGTTGTTTGACATTTGGAGCTAAATTTTGTTCAAATTCCGGTTGTTTGGCTTTTGGACCAAATTTAAGGTCAGAATTCCTAGTTTTGGGGTCTTTTGGGACGTTTTTTTTTTTTTTTTAAATATCAGAAGTTGTTTAAATTTGATGTTGCTAATTGTTAGTTGTTAAGTTGACTTTTGGACCAAATGTTAGGTCGGCACTCCCAAGTTGTTGGACTTGGAATTCTCAGTTATTTGTAGCAGATTTTAGGTGGGAATTCCCAGTTGTTGAATTTTAGGTCAGAATTGACAGCAATTCGCCTTTTGGAGCAAATGGTCTTGGAGACATTTTTGACTTCTGGGCACACAAAAAAAGTTTTGACATCGTAGGTTAGAATTCCCAGTTGTTTGATTTTTTTAATTCATTTTTTTTTTTAAACCAATTTTGATGTGTAATCCCCAGTTTGTGCTAAATGTTAGTTGTTGTTTTTTTTGGAAAATAATACCTCTCTGCCAATCAAATATTTTTGTATTTAATATTATCATTCCAGTACATTAGCTGATAGCATGAGTAACCTCCTATTGGTGTGGGGGCCAATTTTTCTGTGACTTCTTCGCCTTTTTTCCTAATCTCTCCCACAAAGGAATGAATAAATCATACGTGATATGGAATGCAATCGGGGGGATGTAGCAAGTAGAGAGTAGAAAGGCGTGATTATTCTTTGCTCCACTGAGGTCTTATCTACCAAAGTGCCACTAAAAGCACGAGAGACTTTGTGTCACTTTGCTGCGGGACGACGGCGGCTGATTTTGATGCGAGATGAAAGGCGGCGCGGACCTTCCTGCTCCAATTCTTTGTCCTCCAGCAGAGGATGTGTGATATTGATGGCCAGGTACCCGCAGCCAAAGCTAACGTTATGAGCCGTCTATATTGTTTTACCTGCCGTTTGCCTGCGGTGACGAATAAATGGACGAGCCATGAAGCAGGGCCGCAAAGACGTCAAAGAGACGGCACCGACCGCTTGGCTCGGCTACACGGCGGGAACAACCACAATTTATGGCTGTGGCAATGTTAGAAATCATACAAAGCGTGAAGTGTTTAGATCGTTTTTTTGGGGGGGTGTTACAGTATACGGTCCAAATTTAGAGTTGCACGCCCGGTGTGGTGCAGTGGTGCCTTGAGCGACGACCGACCCGACTTGTGAATGTTTCCAGAAATGAGCCGTCATGCAACTCGTTTTTTGCTTTGCCTTGTGAGCACAAACGTTTTTCTGTTTCGTTTTTTGGACAATATGCACATGCGTTAGTCAATATCAAAAGCCCGACCTCGGATAAGCGGTAGAAAATGGATGGAAGGACGGAAGGATGAAAAAAAACACAAAGAGATGCTTGCACCAGATTTAGAAGAAAGCTCATGTCTATCTTTTCAAATCCAAATTTAAAGAAAATGTTGGTCCAAAAGTCACAACAACTCGGGATTCCAAATTCAAATTTCTCCATGGATTTGGTCCAAAATTGAAAACATCAAAATTAAGACCTGTAATTTCAATGAAACTTGGTCCAAAAATGTATCTAATAATTCAGAGCAAAAACCTAACTAAGAATTTAGTCCAAAAATTGAAAAATTGGTAACTCTGACCTAATATTTCAAACAAAATTTGATCCAATAGTAGAAATAATGGAATTCTGAGATACATTTCAACAAAAACTTTGTCCAAGATTTGAAAACAGGGATTTCTGTCATGAAATATAAACAAGAATTTGGTCCAAAAATTGAAATTGTGATCAAAATGTCCATCTTCTGGAGCCAGTGGGGCACTGGCCCACTTGCCCCGAATGGAATGAGCCTCCATAAATGGGAATGTGGCAAACTTGCACATTAGCAGGCAGGATGCGGCTGGGGACGAGACGTCATATAATGTGGACTCCGTCCTGATGCTGCGTACTCGTCCTCTGTCGCACTAACACCATGATTGTAACAACTTTTGAAATCTCACCTAGAATTTCAACAAAAATTTGGTCCAAAAATTTAAACACTGGGAGTTTTAAACTCGGGTTTCATTAAAAAAAAAAAAAAAAAAAAGAATTTGGTCCGAAACGCACAATATCGAGCTAAAACTTCAGAACTTTTTTTTTTTTTCCATCTAGCCTAAAATTTCAATTATATGTGCTCCAAAAGTCAGAATTGAAAACTAAAATTTCAACAAAAAATCCAAACAAGAGTTTTGAAAATGGTCTTTCCTACATACATTTTCAACTAAGATTTTTTTCCAAAAGTCTCAAAGCTTGGAATTCTGCCCCAAAATGGAATGAAAAATGTGTTCCAAAAGTAAAATAAAGAAATAAAACATTGTCAATTCAAAAAGTCAAACAACTTGGTATTTTGAGATAAAAGTCCAACCAAAATTTAGTCCATAAATTGAGCAAAAAGGAATTTGAACTGGAAATTTCAACAAATATTGGATCCAAAAGTTATTGTTTTTGATCTGGTCTAAAATGTCAACAAAATGGACTAAACCTCGATGGAATTTCAATCTAGAATTTCAACCCAAAATTTTAAAAGTTCTGTTCTTGTGAAAATTTCAACCAAATTTGGTCCCAAAGTCTCCTGGACTTGAAATTCTGACCTACACTTTAATTTAAAAAAAAAAAAAAAAATTAGTAAAAAAAAAATAAAAAAGTGGTGCAAAAGTCCTAAAATTTCAGATTAAATTTGGCCCAAAGGTGAATTTTGACCTAAAATTCCAACCAGAATTTGGTCCAAAAGTTGAACAACTAGTATTTCCAACCTAAAATTTCCACAAAGATTTGGTCCAAAAGTGGAACAATTACTATTTGATGAACTAACTCTGTATTAATTACAAACCTGAAAACCAAGATGTATTGATTTTTTTTCAACATAGATGGGGAGGGGGCACTGGCCCACTTGTCCCCCACCAAGTGGGAACGTGGCCAGCTTGTACATTAGCAGGGACGCGCGTGGGGACGGGACGTCGTATAATGCGGAGTCCGTTCCGACGCTGAGTGCTGCTCATCTGCTCGCGCTTGTCCTTTGTCACCGTAGCGCCCCTCCGACCCCCCCCGTCATCGCGGTTGACACCCCCAACCCACCCACATCCCCTTTCCACCCTCCCCGTCTCTGCGCTGAAATGACTTTAGTCAGTGAGGGAAGAATCCATTTACAATGTGTGCTTTATAACATCTTCTTGACAATGCAGTAGTGGATTAGAGACATTTGTGATGAATCTTTTATAAAGACCACCCCACCCTCATCCTCCATCATCTTGCTTCTCCGTGTGTATACGCCACATGTGTCTGTTTGGATGTCACAGCAGAAGAAGACAAAGAAAAGAGGAAGAAGGGTGACAAAGAATTGTCAAGAGTCGGGCGGGGGGCATTAAAATTTATCCGCGTGGAACTTCTTTTTCCTTTTTGAACAACGTCGAACGGCTCTCGTCCTCTCTGACGCCCAAAGACGCGCTCTGTCCTCATCAATTCTTCACCGCCATTTTGACACCCGCGCCGCTTCGTGTCTTTCCTGCGTTTTTTTTTCGGAGAAGATCGCCTTTTTCCCCTCCGCTTTAAAAAAAAAAAACCCCAAAAAAACAACACACACCCTTTCAAAATTAATGTCAGCCCGAAAGGAAATATAGAAGTGCATCACAAAGCTGACATGATGTTGTTGTACGTTATTCCCTTTGAAAAGCCATTTTGTTCGCCGCGCTCTTCGACGAACAAACACGCGCACACTTGTCTGGTCCGACCACGCGGCCCGTCTTTCTACTTCATTGCTTAGCTTCAATGTGGACCAACACGCAGACTTCCACTTGTCAGTAAACACGTTTTTAAAAACTACCCTTAAAGGGCAAGGAAACATAGTTGCTAACTTCACTTTTAAGAGTTTGATGCCATATGTCTCATTTTCCAGTGCATCGGGAACATTTGTCAAATCTTCACTTTTTCCACATCGTTACGTTACAGCTACTGACTTCTATTATTCATTATTTGTTTTGATGTTTTATCCTGATTATTTTGATTTACAGTTCATGTTGGAGTTACATCTTGTCACTTTCAGATGAATATACCAGCAAACTAATTAATTCTCAGAAAGTTTTCCGAGTTGGAAGACTTTCGTACCAAATTGTTCGTGAAATTTTTGGGTGCAATGGAAACGTTTCTTAACTTCCGGGCAAAATTTATGTTGAAACTTTACGTCAGGATTACGGGTTATTGCGCTTCTGAACATAATTTTAGTTTGTAATTCCCAGCAATTTGACTTTTGGACCAACTTTTCTTTGAAATTTTAGGTCAGAATTCTGAGTTATTTAACTTTCGGCAAAAATGTATGTCTTCATTTGACTTGTTTGGCTATTGCACAAAATGCTTATTGAAATTTTAGGTTGTATGTTGCAGCCGTTCCACTATTAAATCTTAGGTCAGAATTCCCATTTGTTCGACTTTTAAACTAAAATTGTATTTTATGTTGAAATTCCCAGAGGCTTGACTTTTTGGACGCATTTTTTCAAATTGATTTTAGGTTTGAAATCCCAGGGTTTTTTGTTGAAATTTTAGGTAGGAATTCATAAATCTGCAACTTATGGACCGAATTTAATCGGTCGGACTCTGTATTTTTTCATTTTTGTTTTGTCCAATTTTTCTTGAAATTATAACCAGTGAGGCAATCCTGCTAACCAGTCCGCCAACCGTGCCGCTTATGTGTTACATATCATATATAATAAGTCGGGTCACTCGTATCTCAAGGCACCTCTACCTGGATTTTCTTCTGATAAGGAAAGTTGAAATAAATGGTGGACCCTCAGAAAAGAAATAGTTTGAAAAGAAACAACTTGAAATTGAACTTAAAATTTCCAATTCAGGCGTAAAATTTTAACAAAAACTGGGAATTCTGACCCGAGATTCCAACCAAACTTTGGTCCAAATGTCAAATAACAAAAATTTCAAGATGATCGTCATATACAACTTGGGAATTCTGGCATACAACCAAACTTTCAACAAAAATGTGGTCCCAAGTAAACCTTGGAAAGCCGACCTCTGTTTTACAACTTATCATGTCAAAGAGTTCAACAAAATGTCATCCTATAGTTGAACGACTTGGACTATCAGAAATTTGGTCCAAACGTCTCGGAAATTCTTCTGACCTAAACTTGAAAAAAAAAAAAAAAAAAAAAAAAGTTTGGTCCAGAAGTCAAAAAATGGACCAAAATTGACATGAGAATCCAGAACCCTAAGAAAAATGACAACAATAGGAACTGAATAGAAAATGAAGTGTTCATCCTCATAGGTAATGTTCACCACACATTTTATTGTTCAAGTTTTACTATTAACTACTGTTGATTAATTGAGAAAAGTCCGATTATTTCATTGAAGTACTAACCTCCGAGTAGGCTCTTTTCGGCCCTGATAAATTACCCCACAACTCCTTTTAGACAACATTTCCTGCAGTCCAAACATTGCAAATACACCAAAACATCTTTCTAAAGTTTCTAGTTCCGGGGTCAAGTTCAAAGGCTGTAAATAAGACCTTAAAAGTGTTTAAATGGTTTGAATCCAGTAAAATTGCTATTTATAGGTTTAATTTTGAAGTAACTATACTCAGGATTTGACAAATTAGAATGCTTTTTTTAAACCTTTTTTTTTTTTTTGCCAGCCCACCTTTCCATTGTCCGGATTCGGGGGGGGGGGAAACAGGATGCAAAAGAGAGAAAGCACGGCAACGCAAACGTCGCACGGGAGAGGGCGATGAAAAATTGATGGGCTTTCCATTTGAATTCAAGGTAGGCATCACTCTGCGTAAGTAGGCCTGTCTCTTTAAATCAGAGGAACTGTCGCCCATGTGACTGCCTGTTTACAAAATAGCAGCCTGAAAATGAGACCTGCTCCCCGCGGACAAGCTAACTTGTCTAAATATAAATAATGAACATCGGATAAATAATTCCCGCCGCTTGAATAATGCACAGAGCGACGAAAATTCACTTACACCGTTGAAACGGGGGGACTCCAGGTAGTTCATGCGCCATCGTACAATCGGGGTGCTTTGAGTTGAGTTGGCGGTGACCCCGAGGTCACCACTGTCACGCTCTACTCTTGTTGACTCTCGTACTCATGGTCTAAAAGTTGAACTACTTGAAATTCTGACATCAAATTTGGTCCAAAAGTCAAACGACTTAAAATTCTGACATACAATTTTCAACAAAACTGTTGCCCAAAAGTTGAGAAGCTTAGAATCCCTGCCTAATTTCTGGGCCAAAAATGAAAACACTTGCAATTCCAAACTAAAACTTGTAGTCCAAAAGTTCACAAAATTAAATAAATAAAAACTTTTCATTCTGACCTAAACATTTCAAGATTTTTTTTTTTAAGTATTTTGGGTAACTTGGAATCACAAAATAAAATGTGGTTGAAAAGACAAACAAATTTTGACATCAGTTTTTCAACACATATTTTTGGTCCAAAAACTAAATATTAATCAACTTGGAATTCAGACTGAAAAATTCCAATCAATCTTTGGTCCAAAAGTTTAAGAATTTGGAATTACGAACTGAAATTTGCTCAATAATTTGAAAACCTTGACATTTCAATCTGAAATGTAACCGATAATGTGGTCAAAAACAACAACAAAAGAACAGCAACAACAGCAACTTGGAATTATGTCCTAAAAAATGGTCAACAAGTTGAAAAGCTGAAAACTCAGATCTAATTTCTGCTCCAAAAGTCAAAAATAAACGTGAAATTCCAAACAGTATTTCTTAGACTTGGAATGCTGACCTGAAAATTTGGGAATTTTGCAAAGCTTGGAATCACAACACAAAATTTGGATTCAAAGTTGAAAGATATGGAATTCTTACCTAGAATTTCCCACAAATAGGTCATCCATAAACAAATAAATCGACTTATTTTTTTGAAAGTTTGCAATCATAAAGTAACAAAAAAAAAAAAAACTTTTTTTTTTTTAAACTTGGAATTGTGTCCTCAGAATTTCAAGAAAATGTGGTCCAAAAGACCCTTTAGGTCCATTGATTTCTTAAAAATATGTTTTTAATTTTGCTCCCCGACCCAGACAATAATAGGGATTGCTATTGAAACACTATGAAATTGTCTTTAGGGTTAGTTCAATAATAAACCATTTTGCATCCTCCCCAAAAGCATTTTTTGAAACTTTACCACCCACCTTTTTTCCAGGACTGGCACTGCGGTCCGCAAATTAAAAATACAATTTGTTCATTTTGACCTAAGGATTTCTTGACAAATTTGGTCCAAAACAAATAAGCCTGGAATCCTAACCTAAAATTTGGTCCAAAAGTCAAAGAACGTGACATCGCTAGTACCATTTTCAACAAAAATGTGGTCCAAAGTATACGCATTAAAAAAAAAAAGAAGTAAGAAAGACAAGTTGAGAATTCTGACTAAACATTGGTAGAAAAATGTGGTCAATATAAATACAAAAATAAAAACTCACAATCCTGACCTAAAATGTGGTCCAAAAGTTAAAATACTAAAAATTCGGAGCTAGAATTCCAACAAAAATATGACCTCAAAGTTTTTTGTGTTTTTGTTTTTTCAATTTGGAATTACAAGATCAATAATTCAGAAATCTCAGTTGGTCCAAAAAGTCAAAAACCTAGGAATTTGGATCTAATGTTTCAACAAAACATTGGTCAAAAATTGAACATTTCAGAATACCAATCTAAAATTTTGCTCCAAAAGTCAAAAACTTGAACTTGAGAAATGTGGTTCAAAAGTATTAAAAAAAAAAAAAAAAAAAAGAAAGAAAGAAAACACAGACATTACTGGAACTCTTGCTCAAAAATGTCAACGAAATTTGGGCCAAATCTCATTTTGTCTCAAACCCAAATTTCATCAAAAATGTGTTCCAAACATCGATCAGCTCCTAATTCTGACCTCAAATTTCAATCCAAATTTGGTAGGTTGACTCAGGCATGATGGATCGATCCACCCTGACACTTGTGATACATCCAAATTGTTGATTTCCATCACTCCACTTTCCATTATTTGTATCTGGATTGGTCTTGTTTTGTTCGACTTCAAATGAATAAATAAATGAAGTGACTGGCATCCTTGCCTCTGCAGGCTCGGCCACCTTTTAAAGGACGGCCACTTCCTTTTCTCCTCTGCAGAATAATCCGTGTGATAAATGGCTCATTATGGGAAGTGCCAAACGTTAAAACTGTAATTAGCCTTAATTGGCTAATTGGATGGAGTTGTTGGATGGCATCAGCTTAATTGCCCCCCCCCCCTCCCCCCCTCCTTTACTTTCCTTGCAAAATGAAGTTTAACCACAGCTCTGTTCCACATGGAAAAAAGGCCAACGGAACCTTTTTTTTTTTTTTTTTTTTTTTTTTTTTTTTTTTTCGCCTGCCGATCCAGGCGACGGCGGATCGTGCGAAGATCCTTCGCACGCGTCACTGAGCATACAAGCTGGAGGTGCGCCGAGTGTTCTGCTAATAACACCATCACGATTTCACGCCCTCCATATAGGTTAATGTGTTTTCGCCCAGAGGGGCCTATCTACCTGCACGGCCATTAAGCAACAACGCTGTTGGCGGGCTGCGAGTGGAAACGAGCAACAAGATGGGAGACCGTCTTGGACGTGTGTGAACCACAAAGGGGCTTTGTTAGTGCACTAGAAAGTGTCACCACCAGGGGCACGCAACCTAAGGCCCGTGAGCCACACGCGGCGCCCAAGGAAAACCATCAAAAACCCCAATCGGTGAAAAGGCAAACCACGCTCTTTTTGAGAGGTATGAGACAATGTATATTCGCCACTCAGTATGATAGTATGATTATCATGCTATTTTTCAAAGGTATTATCTTTTTATGATTTCTATTTTCTTTATATGTTACTACTAAATATATATATATATATATATATATATATAAGTAACCAAAATCACTGAAATAAATTGAATAAAAGGGGGAAAAAAATAATACAGAAGCCTGTGCTGAATTATTTTTTATATACTGTAGAAGAAATGACTTCAAAAATATTATTTTAAAGATAAACATCTTAATTAAATGAATTGGAACATTGACTTAAACTGCTCATGTATGATTCTGAGTTTCTCTGAAATGTTTTGTCTGAAAAGTAATTAAAACATGATTTTAAAAATATGTTATTGGAAAAAAAAGCTGTAATAATGACAAATATGAATACACTATTTGAAATATTTCTAAAATAGTTTTTTAAAAATCAAAATCGAGACATCCAAAAATCTTTTTGTTAAAAAACAGTAATAAATACTCAAATAATAATAATTGTACTGATTTATGTATCTATTTCACTTCTGTATGACTTGTATACACTTAATTAATTACTGCAAAAATATTTACTTAATTATAAAATCTTTAAAACTGCATTATATTTTTATTTTTTCTATTTCTTTTCAACTAAATTATACAATTTCCTGTGCTGTAATTTTTCTCTGTCACAGTGCACACGAAAGCCCTGCAGTATTTTATAATATTTGGTGTCAGCCTGACCCCTAGTGGTACCCGACTCCATTCCATTCATCACAGCCCCCCAAAAAATCAGTAAAAACATATAAAAACCTGTATTTGCGGCAGTTCACGGAATTAATCATTCATTATCGTGTGGCGATCAGTGATTTGCAACACGCAGTGAAATTGAGTCGGGGGCGCGGAGCGAAAAGGCCCTTGGCCCTCGTTCTACCCTGCGTGGCGCTGTGTGTATTTATTTTGGAGTAAATGAAGCCATTATTCATCAGAGTCCAGGCACAGCAGCTGAAAGTTAAACTCAATTGTTTTTGCCCCGTAGCAAATAATGCTCATGTAAATAAACTGTTCCCGCGTCAAACTGTGTCCATCAAAAAGGCTTTATGAACTCGACAGGCAATGTTGGTCAGTAATATTTTAACAATCTTTACTTTTTTTTTTTTTTTTAAATAGTTCCACCTCATGTTTCAAACACATTGAAACTTATTAATACATACTTAACCTTATTAAAATGTACTTTTTAAAGTATTCCTTACTGCCTGTTATCCCTGTGTCGCAGTCCAGAAATGGGAGACTATCGTAAAACATCCCTTTGAGGAACCGAAAAGAAGACTCGCTCGCACAGTTCTACAAATAAGGAGCCAAAGTGTGCCTCAGTTGAGGTTTACTGTAAAACTGACACATAAAACTAAAGACAATTGAACATTGGATATTTAAACACCGAAATGTTCAACCGGACCATATAATAGCAACGGTTCGCTAGCTTAATGCCAACCTCGGACTATCCTGTATACTGTAAGACAGGGGTGTCAAACTCATTTTTACAGCAGACCACATCGTAGCTACGGTTTCTCTCAGAGGGTCGTTATGATTGTGAAATATAAATGTTGAATCACCTCTTTATATTATTACATAGACAACAAATCGATGCAGGACTAGTTTTGAAATTCAAAGTCAAGGGTAATCTTGGTTCAACTATTATTCAAGTGACTGTACTGTAAAAAGGGTGTTGGTAACAAGAACATGGTTGCAGTATCACGACTTTATTATTGATTACATATGACAATTTAAAAAATTTTTTTTTACACATTTTAGCAAGAATCATGGCGTTTCAAGTAAATGATTTGCTTTCGCGGGCCACATAAAATGATGTGACGGGCCGGATCTGGCCCCTGGGCCTTGAGTTTGACACGTAAGAAGTTCAACCCATTAAAAAAAATAATTGCTTAAAACTCCATGGTATAGCGGGGGTGCAAACGATGGACCGAGATATAGCGGGGGTTCACTGTTTTGGCCTAGTTGTAGATATGTGAATTTACAGGCAGAGGGCGCTGAAGAGTAAGCATTGCCAGGAGGGATGCCAACTTGCCCGGCCTTGACCGTGCACTTGGCGATTATTTTGGGACATGGTGGTGACTGTGAGAGTAACAGAGGAGGAGGGAGGACGGATCAAAGGAGCGATGGAAAAGAGGGTAAAGACAAAGAAGAGATGTAAGGAGAACGCAATGATGACAAGAGGGATGCAAAGAAGGCTGAAGAGAGGTGTAAATAAAGGACATAACGGAGAGATGTAAGGAGAGGGAGCGTCGGCGGAAAGGTGGGGACAATAAGGAGGGTAAGGGACGATAGAGGGAAGGCAAAAGGAGGGGACGGAAAGGAGTGATGCAAAGGAAGTTAAGGAAAGAAGGAGTATGTAAAGAAGAGGGGCGCAAAGTCAGGAGCGGTGTAAGGGGAAGGAGGGAAGAAAGATAGGGAACGATGTTAGGAGGGGTAAAGGACGTGAGGAGAAAGAGGGACAGAAAGGAAGGGGAAGGAGAGGGGACAGGTGTAAAGAGAAGGAGGGTAAAGAGAAAGGAGGGATGTAAGGCTGGGTAATGCAAAGGTAAGGAGAGAGGAAGTATGTATGGAGGGATAAGGGAGACATGTAAGGAGCGAGGCAAAGGAGGGGAGGGAGAAAGAAGAGATGAAAAGAGGGTAAGGAGCGAGACGTGCAAGGTTGGGTAAGGAGTCCAGATGGGCGGGTACCGATATCAGATGGCGGTATCGGGCCAATACAGGCCTTATTTCAACAGACACTTTATAGACCTCCGATGCTTAAGGCAAAAAAATTAAATAAAATAAAAATAACATTGTGTAAGTCCTCCTCACCAGCAGTTGGCGCTACACTGCAGCGGTTTGACACATCAGCGAATCATCGTGCGGTTATCAGTATCGGTGACTACTCGAGTGAATGCTTGTTCTGGTATCGCTCTGAAAAAAAAAGTGGTATTGAACATCGCTAGTAAGGAGGGATGAAAAGGAGGATAGGGAGAAAGTCGACATGTAAGGAAGGTTACAAAAGAGAGAAAGGCAAGAGGAACACTGTAAGAAGGAGGGTAAAGAGGGACATAACGGGATTTAAGAGGTCTAAGGAGAAAGATAACAGTGATGGAAGGAAAAACCCAAGGAGCGATGTAAAAAGGAGTGTAAGGATGTATGCAAAGGAGGCTAAGGAAAAATTAAGCGTGTCCAAAAAAAAGGAAGGGAGGGTGAGGAGAGAGGAGACGTGGAAAGAGAAGGAGGCTAAATAGAGAGGGGAGAAGAACACAAAAGAAGAATGTGGTCATAGCATCAGTGTAGTGACACAAAAAGCACATTGTCCTGATTTAAAGCTTCTCCTCGGCCCCAGACGCTGCTCATGCTTCATTAGCACGCACACACAATGCTCGTAAAGCTGTCTGCCGACTTCACAGTTGAGGAGCTGAGACGTAGCTGAGTCACTACGAGTTAAAGGAGAGCTCAGTGATACACGAGTTCCGGGGGGGGGGACCTGTGAGCAATGCGGGGAGGCGAATACGTAAAGCCGACGAGCTGCTGAGCCAGAACTCACCCTTAAGGAGGATTTTTATGTGGCCCGCTAGAGCACGCGGGAGGGGGCGGCACCAAATAACTTTAAAAAAATATTTAAGTATAAACCCATTATTCAGCACCCAAAAATGGAAGACTCCCTCTATTTAATTTTACGCAGCTACGATCGGACCTTCTGCAAACGTTGTTTACTCTGGCTGATTTGAGCTCTGTTGCTAACAAAATAAGCAGCACCTCCCAAAGCTACATCCCTCTGTTTATTTGGTCGGGTCGTTGCCCAACCGTCCCACTTGGACCCACCGTACCAGCAAAAAAAATTATATGTATATATATATCAACAAATTAGCATTCATACATGGCCATGAGTTACCATTAACCCCTGTTTGAACTGTGTTGCTAACCAAAACAGCAGCATGTTGATGCTGCTGTTTTTGGTTAGCAACACAGTTCAGCGTACATAAAAACAATCTTTCAGATGAACTAAATTGAAGACTTCCCAAATATTGTATTGTATTAAAGACATGTGGAGATGCCATCTTTAGCGACAATTAGCATTGCAGTAGATTGTCAGGTGGTCGCGCCACAATGTTGTCTGCATCCATGTTTATGTTTCCCTATCCACGCAAACAGCGGCGTAACACCGTATGCCGCGAATAGTGAAAATCTACGAGTAATTGACGTGCCGCCAAAAAAAGGTTTATAACTGCTTATAGATGACACAAGATGGCGGCAAACACTATTTTTGTCTCAGTGAAACTCTGAATTCACGTCAACATAGTTTCTTGGCACCAAGATGCCAGCAAAGCACAATTTTTGTCTGAATAAAACTCAACTCACTTCAACATCGTTCCTGAGCACAAAAACAGCAAATAGTTTTTCTGTGAATAACAGAGGAGAGGTTTCCCCAAAATATCCACAAATAGGCGAATGCCAAACCGCAAATAACAATAAAAAAATATTTAAGTATAAACCCGTTATTCAGCACCCAAAAATGGAAGACTCCCTCCATCTTAGACACCTACCACTGGCTGCAGTTGAGTAACTACTGTAAAGCACCTCTAAGTCTCATTTCAATTTCTTTTAACAAAAAAGACAAAAATGGCTCTTGCGTTTTTGCCCTCTTTAATAAGTTTAACACAGAGACAAACTGGCAGTGGCTGTTTTATCATCCACATACACACAGATAAACATGTGCCTCCTCAATGAATTTACATCCTCACGTATTGAATTCCCCCTTCTCCATTATCCGGGAATGCTTATTTCTTAATTATTCATGGCAGAGGCGTTGAAGCAGCCAGGTCGTTTAAATTTTTCATTTCCGAGCAGCTTCAAATGAGCCGTCTTGTAAAAAGGGGACCAATTTTTTGTTTTATTATTTGGGAATTGCTGCGGGGCGGAACTGACGGGAATTTGGCGTCTCTGGACGCCAAGTTGCCGTTTGGCGACAGTGTGGACAATGGAATAAATCCAGGTCAGTTAGCACGTGGATCCAAGAGGCCTGACTCACTCACTCAATGTGGATCTGAAGGAAGTGATGCAACGCCAATATTGGCCACTAGATAGCGCAAGAGGGTCGGTGTTGAAAATGTAGCCGACAACTCGTTGCATGTGTCTAGAGGTTTGAACAACAACAAAACACAATAAAATTATTTAAAATAAATAAATAGAAATTAATGCAGTTAAAAATAATACATGTAAAAAAATGTATAACAAGTTTTGTCTTGGTAAAAAATAAAATATTTGTTAAAATAAATAACAATAAGAGTTGAATTTAAAATATTTGTTTAAAACAGTAAAATAAATAAACACAATATTACAACACGTGTGTGTCTTTAAATAATAGTAAAAATAATAATAACAATAATAGTAAGTGTGTTTAAAAACGAAACATAAAAAATATGTACATTTCTGGTCATAATAAAAAAATAGATGATGGATTAATTAAAAAAAAATTTGATGTAAGAGCACGTTTATACAGTGGGTACGCAAAGTATTCAGACCCCCTAAGATGTTTCACTCTTTGTTGCAGCCAGTTGTTAAAATCATTTAAGTGAATTTTTTTTCCTCATTAATGTACACACGCTGCCCGATATTGACAGAAAAAAAAACGGAATTGTTGAATTTTTGGCAAAATTATTAAAAAAGAAACATTGAACTATCACACAGGCATAAGTATTCAGACCCTTTGCTGTGACACACACATTTAACTCGGGTGCTGTCCATTTCTTCTGATCATCTTTGGTTCTAATACCTTCATTGGAGTCCAGCTGTGTTTGATTATACTGATTGGACTTGATTAGGGAAGCTATATATACGTCGATGTCTATATAAGACCTTACAGCTCAGAGTGCATGTCAGAGCAAATGAGAATTATGAGGTCAAAGGAACTGCCTGAAGAGCTCAGAGACATAATTGTAGCAAGGCACAGATCTGGCCAAGGTTACAAAAAACCTTATGCTGCACTTAAGGTTCCTGAGAGCACAGTGGGCTCCATAATCCTTAAATTGAAGACGTTTGGGACGACCAGAGCCCTTCCTGGACCCAAAGAACCCAAATATCATTGTGGCTGAGCTCCAGAGATGCAGTCGGAAGATGGGCGAAAGTTCTAGAAAGTCAACCATCACTGCAGCCCTCCACTAGTCGAGGCTTTATGGCAGAGTGGCCCGACGGAAACCTCTCCTCAGTGCAAGACACATGAAAGCCCACATGGATTTTGGTATAAAAATTAAAAAAAAAACACCTGAAGGACTCCAAGATGGTGAGAAATAAGATTCTCTGTTCTGATGAGACCAATATAGAACTTTTTGGCCTTAATTCTAAGCAGTATGTGTGGAGAAAAGCAGGCACTGCTCATCACCTGTCCAATACAGTCCCAACAGTGAAGCATGGTGGTGGCAGCGTCGTGCTGTGGGCGTGTTTTTCAGCTGCAGGGACAGGACGACCGGTTGCAATCGATGAAAAGATGAATGCGGCGTAGCACAGGGATATCCTGGACGAAAACCTTCTCCAGAGCGAATTAGTAGTTAGCAATGTAGGTAAAAACTTGACATAACAACAGTAAGCGACTAAAAAAAATACTACTACTATTAGTACTAATAATAATGTAATAGCTACAAATCATACGTAAGCTGACCTGAAACAATAAATACATAAAATATGACATACGGGCAGAAAATTTAAAAGAAGATCAGCCAAAAGTAGTCTGGACTTTGGGAATGTGGATGTTAATAAAACTGCTGGAATGGAGAGTGCGGGCGATGGTATGCACGGTGAGCAGAAAGCGACGATAGGGTCTATTAAGTTTAAATGTGTTAAAAATTGGAGGGAGGGGTACCTTAAGGATTAAAAAAAGTATATGTATGTATGTACTTTATGTAAATGTATATGGTCATTGGTCTGGAACAGGGTCATAGGGGATCACTGTGTCAGTATTTTGATATACACGATATCAATGTCCTTTACATTTAATGCACAATGACACAGCAGCCACTTCCGGCGTTTAGTCCACAACAAATTCTTTTTTTCCCTCCATATAAACATATTAGAGTTTTGGGCGCTTGCCAGACACACCATAGACTACCTTGCACCGCAGACAAATAGGCATTTGGCGTGCCAGAGTAATGGAGGCTAATTGCTTGAGTGCAGGCTTAGTTTGTGTTTCAAATACATAACCGTAGATTGCAAGCCAGCCTGGATGAGAGCAGCAGTAGCCATTAGCAAGCAAAGAAAATACATTGAATAAAGCCCTGTCAAACATAGATTCTCTGTTTTTAAGTAGCATTAAATCAAACAGTACACTACAATCAAGGCAAGTTAACTGTTCAATAAAATTTAAATAAAACATAATTATTCACCCCTGATAAACAGGCAATGGAGAAGGAACTGAAAGGGTTTTGCATGTTTCATTTGAGCATTTTCTGACATTTTTACAAATACTTTCTGGCAAAAAAAATTCTACAGAATTCTCCTGGAAGCAAATTTAGTATATTTTTTTCCCCCCCTTTCAAAATACTACCAAATTCACATGTGACCATGTGTTCAATTGGGTCATGAAAAAGGGATTTCAAAAAGGAAAGAAAGAAAATCACGCAAAATCCTAATAAATTCTTCCGGAACCAAGATAGTGTTGATTCTATTTTCTTTATACAAAATCCTACTAAATGTATGCATGGGCCATAAAAATTGAATTGAAGTTCATTTTCCCCCTCATTAATGTATACACAGCACCCCATATTGACAGAGAAAAACAGAATTGTTGAAATTTTTGCAGATTTATTAAAAAAGAAAAACAGAAATATCACACAGGCGGAAGTATTCAGACCCTTTGCCGTGACACTCATATATTCAACTCGGGTGATGTCTATTTCTTCTGATCATCCTTGAGATGGTTCTACACCTTCATTGGAGTCCAGCTGTGTGTGATTATACTGATTGGACTTGATTAGGAAAGCCACACCGCTATCTATCTTTTGACCTTACAGCTCACAGTGCATGTCAGAGCATATGAGAATCATGAGGTCAAAGGAACTGCCTGAAGAGCTCAGAGACAGAATTGTGGCAAGGCACAGATCTGGCCAAGGTTACAAAAAAAAAATTCTGCTGCACTTAAGGTTCCTAAGAGCACAGTGGCCTCCATAATCCTGAAATGGAAGACGTTTGGGATGACCAGAACCCTTCCTAGACCTGGCCGTCCGGCCAAACGGAGCAATTGGGGGAGAAGGTAAAGAAGAACCCAAAAATCACTGTGGCTGAGCTCCAGAGATGCAGTCGGGAGATGGGAGAAAGTTCTAGAAAGTCAACCATGACTGCAGCCCTCCACCAGTCGGGGCTTTATGGCAGAGTGGCCCGACGGAAGCCTCTCCTCAGTGCAAGACACATGAAAGCCCACATGGGGTTTGCTAAAAAACACCTGAAGGACTCCAAAATGGTGAGAAATAAGATTCTCTGTTCTTATGAGACCAATATAGAACTTTTTGGCCTCAATTCTAAGCGGTATGTGTGGAGAAAAGCAGGCACTGCTCATCACCTGTCCAATACAGTCCCAACAGTGAAGCATGGTGGTGGCAGCATCATGCTGTGGGTGTGTTTTTCAGCTGCAGGGACAGGACGACTGGTTGCAACCGAAGGAAAGATGAATGCGGCCAAGTACAGGGATATCCTAGCCAAAAACCTTCTCCAGTGCGTTCAGGACCTCAGACTGGGCTGAAAGTTCACCTTCCAACAAGACAATGAGCTAAAATAACGAAGGAGTGTTTTCAGAACAACTCCGTGACTGTTCTTGAATGGCCCAGCCAGAGCCCTGACTTAAACCCAATTGAGCATCTTTGGAGAGACCTGAAAATAGCTGTCCACCAACGTTCACCATCCAAACTCACAGAACTGGACAGGATCTGGAATGGCAGAGGATCCCCGAATCCAGCTGTGAAAAACTTGTTGCATCATTCCCCAAAAGACTCATGGCTGTATTAGCTCAAAAGGGTGCTTCTACTAAAAACTGAGCAAAGGGTCTGAATACTTATGGCTGTGTGATATTGCCAGTTTTTCTTTTTTAATAAATCTGCATAAATTTCAACAATTCTGTGGGGGTTTTTCTGCCAATATGGGGTGCTGTGTGTACATTGATGAGGAAAAAAATAACTTAAATGATTTTAGCAAATAGCTGCAATATAACAAAGAGTGAAAAATTGAAGAGGGTCAGAATACTTTCTGTTCCCACTGTATATTAAATACTAGTTCAATTCTTTAACTAAATTCTCATGTAAATATCCTGTATTTTCCCTCGAGCGTTTAATATTTTAATTAAAATACTGTTTTGTTTTTTTGTCAACATCATAAATTTCATTTTTTTTTTATCTTGCTTTGCAATTTTCAAAATGGCAAAACATAGCGCCCGTTGTGCATGAGTTTTTCGACGAAAATCCTACTGAATTCTCACGCGAAGAAGCTCTATTTGACTAGAAACTTTGATTTGCTAAAGTTTCAAAGCAGTTAGGGCTTATTTCCTGCCTCGAACACACAATCTTTTGCAAACATTTCAAAGAGTGAGGGTTAAAAATAAAAAGTCTGGTTTCTGGTAGTGTATTTTGATTTGTGCCAAAATCCTCGAGGATTTTTATTTGCAGTTTATTTTGCCGTGAAAACATGATATTTTGAAATAATTTCAAAGCAGTTTCAAACAAAAGTCCATGTTAACCTGGGAATAAATAAATGTTCATAAAAATGTTTGCGCTATATTTTGTCTTAGCAAAACATATTTTGAAATAATTCCAAAGCCAGTTGAAACAATTGTCTGTTCTGTTCATATAATTTTTGTAAAATATCCTACAAAATGCAAATATGCATTTCGTGTCTAGAACATACAATAATTTTTGCACAAACAATATATTTGTTTGCTCTATATTTTGCTACAAAAACATATTTCCAAGCAGGGTTTAACAAATGTAAATGTGCTGCTAATGACGGCGTTTTTTTGGTACAATATCCTATTAAACTTTTGTGTCTGTTTCTCTATTTTGACTATTTGTTATGAAACACACAGAAAGTACGGAACAGTTGTTCTCCTGCCTGTTCGTCCGGCTCTGGCTTGTGCTAACTAGTCGACAACATATGAAGGCGCAGCGAGGCTTAGGATACTGTTTGTTCTGGGGCCCCCAGAAGGCCGCCCGCGGGTCACGCTCCCTCCGACCCTCGCCATCTGCATCGTGCTGCCGCTCGCATGGCCAAGGCGGCACGGCGGAAGTTGGCGCGCGTGGTGGGCATAGCTCCCTCCTGCGTTCAGGGCAAAGGTTGCATTTTTGCCAAAGGTCGACGTTCATCCGGGCTAAATAAAGAACACGCTCAGTTCCCTCGCACTCAATTAAAATCACAACAACCAAAAGCCTCTGTGGGTTTGACTATTTCTTATGAGAATTGTTCAAATGCTAACAGGTATGATAACATATCGCAAAATAGGAACATGAAAATGGAAAGTATGTCCTGAATGAGCTGAACAATTTGAAATTGGAATGGTTTTAATGAGAATTGTGGGAGGAGGTGAATATGTAAAAACAATTCTCTTTAATGGAAAATATGTAGTTTTCAAACTGCTAGCAATATTTGAATGTAGCCCGATTTCAGTCCCCGCCCCCGGCCCCCGCCACCCTCGCATCTCTGCCCAAAGAAACGGCCCCAGCTCACTAAACTTGGACAACAAAAAGAACCAGGAAGTGACCGGTTCGTTCCACTTGCCTGGCCGCCTCAGAGTGCACCTCGGAGTCAGCCGCGAGTGTGCATCGTTACCATCAATGTAACCGGTTTGATGTTGTCTATTTTTGAATGTACAATCAATTAAATATATAGGAGAGGTAATCCACTTACCTGGTGACTCAGTCTGACAACGGTGACGTGATGTACGCAGTGGTTTTCTAAGCTTAACAGACTATTCAGTCACGCCAACTGTCACTATACTCTCTAATTGCCGATTCTTGTCCCGTCATGTCCAGTTGTAAAATAATTAAAATTAAATTAGAGGCATTAGATGGGGCCAAAGAGCAGTGGTTTTCCAAAAGACCATTTTAATCATGTTCTATTGTCAGGTCCTACAGACAGTTTTAACATCCATCCATCCATTTTATGTATCGCTTTATCCTCACAAGAGTCGCGAGCGTGCTGGAGCCTGTCCCAGCTATCATCGGGCAGGAGGCGGGGTACAGCCTGAACTGGTCGCCGGCCAATCGCAGGGCACATAGGAACAAACAACCATTCGCGCACACATTCACACCTAAGGGCAATTTAGAGTGTTCAATCAAACTGCAAACTCTCCCTTTAATTTGGAATTTTAATGTGGAATTCTGAAAAAGGTGAAATGTTGGAATGTGGAAACCAGTTCCCAAGATGTCCTGAATAAGCTGAAGACTTTGAAGTTGGAAATTTTTTTAATTATTTGAGAAATGAGGTAAGGAGAAGGAAAAATCTGTCATTTGGGAACTATAGTGTGGGGAAAGAAAAAAAAAAAAAAAAACATTGTTGAGTGACCACATGCTTAAAAACGCAGTCGCCACATAGCGTTAAGATCATCATAATACTTTGTAGGGAACTCGTTTGCAGCGTGCGGTTAGACTCCACACAGTGAGTGTTTATGCGCTTCGGCAGGTGCAGCTGTTTGGGTTAGCAGCACACTTTTTTTTAGGTCCAGATACCACATTGAGTCTGTTGAGTCACACGGTGCACAAATGCATTAGTGTAGTACTGTGGTTTAGACAGTTGGTGGTGTTGTCAGCCTTGACTCCCTTCATTGCGTTTCCCTCATAAATTGAAAAGTGGCCACCTAACACCAGTTTCCTTTGTCCTCTCGCCTCCATCGATCACCTTTGTGCAGCTGCAGCTTGGCCAAAAACATTAGGGACACAATCCAATGACATCCAGTACAAGCATCATAATGAGCACTTTTTAGGGAGGGGGTGGCAGGACGTTCGGGACGTAGATCGAATTGACATTCAAATGTATTCCAAAATACAGCATTTGCCAGTGTACATACCATGCTAATATGCTAACCACTAGTTAGATATACAGTGGTGCCTTGAGAGAAGAGTTTTAATCATTCAGTGACTCTCAAATCGTCTTTCCCCATTGAATTGATTGGAAATGTCATTAATCCATTCCAGCCCCCCTTTCAAAAAACAAAAAAAACGATTTTTGTCTTTGTGTTTTATTAGGACAAATAGTAATTTCCCAATTTTGCTAAAGCTAACTGCTGGTCCTCAGGGTAAATCAAATGCTGAAATAATCTATTCATTTTTTTATTTGTTTATTTAGTGTGATTATACAAAATTACTTGCCATTATGTATAAGATGTAAAATGTATACAGTGGTCCCTGCATATTCCCGACTGGCAGATTTTTGGGGGAACCTATCATCCATAATTTGCTGTGATTTGCTCTCAGGCCAAAGCCACAGAACCATGTTGAAGTGAGTTGAGGAGCTTCAGTTAGACAAATGTAATGCTCTGCTCCCAATCATAAACCTTTTTAGGGGGTGGGGGCGTCCATTTTTGCTATTTGCAGCTGGGCTCGGCCCCTATCTTGTAAAGTGCCAAATCACAGCAGGATTTACAATGTACAGCTATTGCTACATAAAATACCATAAATATTTGCATATACAGTACAATTACGCACTCACATGAGTTATAAAGCATCCGTTTGCGTGTCGTTTTTTTGCCGCATGATGTCATGTCACGTGTGTTGCAATGTTTTAATTAAAAGGGTTCACCATGGGGTCACACTTGGCTATAGCTCCAGTGGGTAAATATTTGCCTCACACTATCACCAGGCGCCATTATGGCTCTCAGTGTACTGCACAAAGCATTTCTGTGTGTGTGTGTGTGTGTGTGTGTACACATTAGTCAATGCCTACATCTTCCTGTATAGGCATAGGCCCCTCTCTTCATCCTTGCACTCTAGTTTTTTCTTTACAGTTGTAGCTCCACACGGTTTGATCAATAATGTGTCCTTCATTGTCAAGCCGGCCTGCTGACCTTGGCAGCCTTTTGTCTCCTGCCAAGGCGGCCAGAGTACGCATGTACAGGTTGCAAAACATAGGGGCGGGCGGGGGGGGGGGGGCGCATAAAAAAAAAAAACTCCCTCTCGAGAAAATGCTTGTCCCTTAATGCCCACACCGCCTAATGAATCACATGAAAGAGGTCTTAGTTTAATTAGACCATGCGGATGTTCAACTAAGTCACAAAATGACAGCACAGATTTATACAGTATTCCCTCAATAAATTTCCCAGTGGCGTAGTCCACTATAGGCAAAAATGACACACCTCTCCCTAAATAAGACATGTCACTTTGCTGCCCATCAGGAGAAAAAATAAAAGGGAATCGAATGTGTGATTAACAGAGTTCATAGACGCTGATGTTCACGCGTTGCTGAGTCCATTTGAGCTCCTTTGCTAACCAAAACAGCAGTACCAACTGAATAAACTGTGTCTTGGTAGGGGGAGGAGGGGGGCTTCTAACCCAAATTTAAAACTACACGGAGTTGGTTTAAAACATGAGGTGAAACTGCTTACACGCATTACATTAGGTGCTGCTGTTTTGATTTGCAACAGAGTTCAAATGTGTTCAGCAGTTAACTCTTTGACCATTTTGTGAACAAAGTGGAAAAATGGTAAATACAGTGGAAAAAAAATCTGATTTATGGTGGACCTCTGCATATTCGCATATTCACTTAGTCGTGGAGTTTTTTGGGAACCTATCTATTAACTTTCGACTATCTAACCTATTAACTTTATTCTTTTTTTTTTTTTTTTTTTTTCATGGCAAATAAAGTGAGCGTCAATTATTCGTGGATTTTCGCTATTCGCGGTCGGGCTCAGTCCTTATACCCCATGAATAGCGGGGGTCCCGCTCCTTTCTGTGGTTGAGTAAACGACCGACCCTGGCCACTATATGAGTGCCTGTGGGAGTTGGCATGTTATATGTGTCCTGCAGTCACGCTCCTATTGCACCACAAGCAGTAATGGATTTTTGAACGGCCGTCTAAGTGAGGGATTTCCGCCCCACTGCGTGGCACTAGAAAAGGCGTCAAGACTACGTGACCGCTAGCACATACAGTAGCTCTCTTATTTGTCCCTATTCGTTATAGTGTCTTCTTTTTTTTTTCAAAACAAAAGGTCATCCCATAATGAGTTTCTGCATACGAAAGGAATTAGCACAATATTATTAGGTTCTAATCCCCTTTCCTGAAGCCTGGTGGTTAAAACAGTTCTAAGTATTTTTATTGCTTGCTTTAGGGATAAACTGGATGATTGTTTAATTAGGTTGCCAGCGGCAACGGGATATTAAGGAGTTTCGTCTAAGGAAGTGGTTCTGTAACTTTTTACACCAAGTGCAACCTAAAAAAAAAAACTGAGTAGTACCATTTGGTCACCATTAAATTTCAGTAGGATAGTAGTCCGCCAAAGTTTTTTTTTTTTTATCAAAAACAGGACAGATTTTATTCCAATTAAAAAAAAATTAAAAATAAAATATTTAATATTATAAAAAATATTTTTAATATTATTGTAAGCCGCTGTAACACGATGCACACATTTAACATTAACACTGCTTAAATGTAGGAAATAGAAATGTGTTAACATAAGTAAAAGGTATTGCATGTTACACAAAAACCTCACCTATATTAAGCTTTAAAAACAAGTTTATATTAAATGTTATGAACTTCAAAAGTTAAATACAACTGAACTGTACTTAGGAAGTGATTCTTTTAAATACCACACACTTTGAGAATCACTGATCTAATGAGTTAAATGCGACTAGAAGCAAAGGTGGCACACGGTTCAGCCCTCAAGTGTCTTTATGTAGTCTGTAAACTTCGTTGTTGGTCTGTTGTATTAAATATTGCTACTGTTAAGTATTGTGGGTTATATATCTTTTCGTAAAAGTTGGTCAGGAGTAACCTATGCCAAAGGTGGCTTAAAGGTTGCACCAAGGCACCTTAGCATTTGTATAATTTGAACGACGTGTCCTCCAAGTACTTCCGGGTCATCTCGCCGGTTGGGATAGGAAAGGAAAATTCCTAAGTAAAAACAAGAACCCGAAGAGGCCCTAAAATTGTGTTTTCTCTCATGGAGGTAGCACTTCATCACCAAGGGGCTGAATTACACATTGTCAATTAGGGTAGCGGATCTCACGCTAACGATGCTGCTCCGCCTATTTTTGGACTTGACACAATCACGCTTCCGTATACAGTGTTACCCCGCATATTGGCAGATTCGGCTATTCGGACAAATTGAGCAGTTTCATTTCTGACAAAAGCAATGTTTTGCCGCCATTTTGCTGCTGAGTAACTATGTTGAAGTGAGTTGAGGAGCTCCTTTTAAACAAAAGTAGTGCTCTGTCACCATCTTGTGGAATCTGTAGGTAATTATATACTTTTTTTGGGAGGGGGCGGTCACTTTAGTCAGAAAGGTGCAGATATTCACCCAGCCTAGCGTCTAAGTCTTGCGCAGACAAATGAGTGGTATCATTTAAATTAGCCAAATTGTGACCATTCAGCAAAATTCAGTACAGCTCACAAATACCATTTCGGGAATAGGCAGCTAACTAAAGACTTGTGTAATTTCACACTTGATGAGTGGTCCAGCACACCCGACTATTTGTATACAAGCAATTCAAGTCATTTTTTCATAATTTTCCCCTCTAAGGAGGTCAAAATGTTACCTAGAACATTGTCTGTGAAGTTGTTAAAGATATTTTCATGAAGCCCACAAGATACAATAAAAACAAGGTTCCAAACTGGAGATGTAACTCAAAACTCAGGATTTATTAACAATTCTACATTTACAAAACATTCTTCAGTATTCAGGTTATCATAGCAAAAAATGAACCAAAGTGGCAAAAAAAAAAAAGAGCATCACTAGACTTTCCTCTTCTGAGTGCTGATATAAAGAACTGTGGAGATACAAAACGGAGAGAGTTTGTGGGTTTTATTGCACAACATTTCACGTTCCTTTCATGATGTATGTTGCGGGTGGGGCTGAACATGAGTTACAAAATGTAACGGGTCTCTCACCATTGTTTCCTCTTAGAAAGGCATCACCGTATTTGTTCTTGAGCTGCCCGTTGACATACTCCTCTGTCTGCTCTATGGCGATGTTCATGTAACCATCTAGGCAGGCCAGGACACCTGTCCACACGTATGACTATTATTTACGTATTTAGTTCACTGACTAATCCAAAGTAATTAAAGATGGAAGTTGAACAGCTTACATTACCTCGGTAATCAACGCCAGAGTTCAGCTTGACTACCACCGGCCTCCCAATGATCTGCTTCAAGAAGTCACTGGGAGTCTGCTTTCTGAGACTCATCTTGGCTTAGGGTTCGGAAGCTAAGAGGAGAAAGAGTTAGGTTAGCTCAGATGCAGTCAAAATATGCCCCGGGGGAACATTGAGCATTTACATTCAGACAAGTCCTGGAATATTTGTTGCAATCATTTAGCCTTTCTCCTAAAATTGGTTCATTAAAATATATTTATTCTGTTTTTATTAATTTATCTCATTAAATAATCTGTTATAAAAAAATATATATTACTAAAAATAAAGTAGAGGTGCAACAATCAATCGATTAATCAACTACCATTTTTACAATCGAGTAACCGTTTAGAGACCTTGTTTAACTTATAAGTTTCCCAATTCTTGATATTTCTGCCTCAACAGTAAAGATTTCTGTAGTCCTCCATGAAAGCAGACTTTGTGTTAAATCAAAATAAGACATGGACCGGTGGCCGACTGGTTCAGATCCCGGCCCCGTCTGTGTGGAATTTGCATGTTCTCCCCGTGCCTGGGTGGGTTTCCTCCAGGCACTCCGGTTTCCGCCCACATCCCAAAGACATGCATAGTAGGTTGATTGAAGACTCTAAATTGCCCGGAGGGGTGAATGTGAGTGCGAATGGTTGTTTGTTTTCGTGCCATGCGATTGGCTGGCGACCGGTTCAGGGTGTACCTCGCCTCCCGCCCGAAGATGGCTGGGATAGGCTCCAGCAGCCCGCAACCCTAGTGTGGATAAGCGGTAAAAAGAAAATGGATGGATGGAAAATAATAATAATAATAATATAATATTGCAAATATGTGCTTTTACTTCGGTCATCAAAATATTCTTTAGTTATCACCCTAAAATAGAGTATAAAAAGTCAAATGTATATGCATTATTTAAATTACAAAATAGTAATTCATTCTCATGTTTTATTTATATTTTATAATTACTGAAATACTGTATTAAATATTCAATCACATATTCTATCAATTGTTTGGTTATAATTATTAAATAAAATACATATATATTTAAACGATTACATAATTGGTTAGTCTATTGTACATATTAAAACTAAATTATTAGTAAAATATGTTAATGTATGCATTTTTTATTTCACTTGGGGAATAATTTAGTCTCATATTTAAAATAATGTAATGACAAATTAACCAATTACTGAATAAAATACTGTGAAATGCATATTTATATTTAACTAAATTGTTAATCAAATTAATTATAAATACATTTTATTAACAGAATGAATATTTTTGTCTTCTATTAAAGCAAAAAAAAAAAATACATTGGAGTACCTCGGCTAACCATACCATACGGTTAGCCACGTTAGCTGCTACATAGGGCAATCCATATGTCTACAGTATATGTGCCGCCTAAACAAGTTGCTACACTTCAGCCAGACACACGCCAGCTGCTTTTTACAGGTAATCGCGTTAGCTACAATATGCTACCCAGTGTTTATTCAACGGCACGTCCAACAATAATGTCACATGTTGATGCGGGCAAAAGCATTAGCAGGCAGGCAGTGGCTCACGGGCTAACCAGCTAATCGAACTATTCATTGGACAACTTTGGCCTTACAGCTGGGTGAATGGGTTTATGAGTAAAACATTCATATATATTGAATTCAAACTATACTGCAACGGCGCATTCAATAGCTTGCATTTATGAAGTATTCAGCTCAGTACCTTTCGAACGTTGTCCAGACGATGCGAAATTGCGAATGGAGCAGGACGACTGACGGCAGCTCGTCGACCAATCAGATCCGAGTACGGTACGGCGGTTGAGCGGGGACAAATAGGACGACAACGCAATAACTGTTCCGTATGTTAGGTAAATAAAACCAAATCCGTACTTAAGGGTCTACCCCGCCTTTCGCCCAGTTAGCTGAGAAAGACGCCTGCATGCCCACGACCCTAGTAAGGATAAGAAGTATGGAAAAAGAATGAATGAATGAATCACGACCTCCGCCCTCATAAAATGAAGATATTTAAAAATGTCATTCTTTTGTACAAGTGCTACAAGGTTTGTGTACACTGAGGCTGACCCGTACACCTACACGTACCTGTACACATTTGGCCCGTGTCTACTAAAATGGATTTTAGATTTACCAGTGTGTTGAATCAAGGAAAATGATGGAAACATGTAACTAAGAAAATGTTCACGCCATAAATGTGTTTTTTTCTATTTTTTTTTGTGTGGGTGAGTGGTAAAAGTGTTCAAGAGGGTGCTTGAAATAGTCCCTAGAACTGTCTGTGTTACCACCACACTTCCACATAGCCCGCACAAATATGCACCTAATTGGTCTTTTAAGGATCATGGGGGAATCTCCAAACAGTAGAAGAGTAAAACAGCATTAGAAAGATCATACATACTAAACATAAGAAACAGAAGTCAAACAAAATTGCCCAACAACATACGATGTGTCCATTGAAAATTCACGGTTAACAGTAAGGATTAAGCTACCTGAGAACTGTTCTAAATTGTGAAAAATAACATGTCTCCTTTAAGCACCTTGACGTTTTAGTTTGTATTTTTTATTTATTTTTTTTACTGTCATTGTTATTTCTGTGCCGTCCAGGCTATCGGGCAAAGGTTAAGAGACGGTGTCACATCTGATAACGCTGCGGCCGGCCAGGGCGCGTGACCCAAATGGCGCACAGCTTGGGTGCTACATGAAAAACGATGTCACAGGATGGAAATAGGGCGAAAAGATACAGGAGGATGGATGTGCGAGTATGTGTTAAAACACAGAGAGGGAGTGTATGTAGACAGGTTGCTTGTTAGCAGGGCATGGCTAGCACCGCCGAGGCTAGAGGTTAATTCGCTATCTGCCGCTACGTCATACACACCAGTGGTCGAGAGCCAGGTATACACCCTGGCATCGGTTAATGTATGTTCAATATTTTTTTTCTTTCACGAGTCCCTCACTATTTTACCTTTTATTTTGGAAAAAGAACAAACAAATCGATCAAAAACGACCTCTGCAAATACTCGTATTACACAGCATTAGGATGTATGTATAGTGTATATTCTCCAGCAATTACGTCAATGAAATAATACTAGCTGACACCCAAATTATTATTGTTAGTATTATTATTATTATTATTATCATAGGGCTGAGTGATTAATCAATTTTAGCGATAAATTCAAGATTCCACCTGGAAGAGTTGGACGAAGTGGCTGGGGAGAGGGATGTCAGGGCTTCTCTGTTTAAACTGCCGCCCCTGTGACCTGACCCCAGATAAATGGAAGAAAAAGGATGGAATTCAATTTTAGTTTTTAATTTTAATTTTGAAGTTCGGCTTCAAACAAGTTGTTCGGCTTCAAACAAGTCGTTGTTTGTTTGTTGTTGACCAATACTGGCCACTCGTGCTTGAGTAGCATCTGCACCATTTGCACAATTTACAGTGTCCCAGATAATCACACTACTAGTCACTTTAAACTGCATCAATTTCTTGAAGTCTCTGCGCCATTTGCACAATGGTCTATTGTTGTATTAGTCATTTCAAACTGCTCTAATTGCTAGAGGACACTGCATCTTTTTGCATAATTTTCAAAAAAAGAAGAGGAAAAAAATTGTACCGGCATTACCACAATACTGGTAAGCTTTTATTGCTCAGTGACTTTTTATTTTTTATTTTTATTTTTTTATGTCTTTATGTCTCAAAAGTATTCTCTGTCAATTGACTGTTGTCGTACTAGAGGGGCTCCAATCACCGGAGACAAATTCCTTGTGTGTTTTTGACATACTTGTCAAATAAAGATGATTATGATTATGATTCTAATAATTTGTCATCAAAGTCCTGCTCGTTAGTGCATAGACAGGAAGTCCGCTAACGTGTTTTCCGGGTTTGCTCACGTGTTGTTCTGCATCGAGTGGGTTTTAAACTGGACCTTTCATACCTGTGGCATTTTGCAGTGTTTTAAATGCAATGATACGTGATTGTACATGCTGTGTAATGATAACAAAATAATAATTAAAACAATTAAAATCATTGTATACTGTTGCTTGCCTCCTAGGATAAGAGTTGTTGGACATAAAGCGTCACAGCATTGCTATCAATCGCGAGACAAATCCTTGCTCCGTCTCCAAGCCCCTTAACCCCGAGAGAGTGACTTGTGAAATAGAAAGATTACGCCGACTGGAGATGCCATTGTAGGTGGGAAATGAGGAAATCGGAGTGGTGTTGGGGGCCGTAAGGAGAAGGCGTGAGGGGCTGTTTTGGGGGAGCGGGGCGCCTTGTATCCTAAAGCAATAAGCAGGCCACAGGTGGGGGTTGGCGTCGGCGCAAGTTGAGGCGATCGTCTGGACCGCAGTGACCCCTCCGAGGCCAGGTTTTCTCTGTAGGTCAAGCTTGATATGGAGAGGATAATGGAAAAGCTTGGGGATGTTTTTCTATATCTAAAAACAGATGTGTGGATTGAGAGACCCAGCACTTGCTTCTATAGAATCTTTTGACTGTAATGTTCAAATCTGGCCTCGCCTGTGTGGAGTTTGCATGTGCTCCGGGTACTCCGGTTTCCTCCCACATCCCAAAAACAGGTTAATTAAAGACTCTAAATTGCCCATATGTGTGAATGTGAGTGCGAATGGTTGTTTGTTTATATGTGCCCTGTGATTGGCTGGCGACCAGTTCAGGGTGTACCCCGCCTCACGCCCGAAGATAGCTGGGATAGGCTCCAGCACGTCCGCTACCCAAGTAAGGATAAGCCGTACGGAAAATGGAAATGCCTTGGAAACCTCCAGGATAGGAAATTTGCAAAAGCTGGCCACAACCTGGCTAACTCACCAACTAACACAACTAACTAACTGCAGCTCCTCCAGGATATACACTGTGGCCTTAAGGTTTGCCGTATCCAGAATAGTGTCAAGAGCTTGGAGGAGATGCCAGGATAAAGGCCAGTATATCGCAGGAGCTTGCATCAACCTATCTAACTCACTAACCAACAAGATAGAATCAAAAAATAACCTCTCATTTTTGTACAATCCTACTTATAAGCTGTTATAAATTGATTGGTGGTGTCAAGAGTGTGGAAGAGATACGAGTAGATAGGCCAGAACACCCGGGGAGGTGGCAACAGCCTAATCTAATCTAATACCTAGCCAACCAACAAAACTGGAGTCAAAACCTCAAATTTTTTGTGTAATCCTACTTCCAAACTGTTCTTGGTTGGCGGTGTTAAGAGTGTGGAAGAGATACAAAGAGACAAACTGGCAACAACCCATCTAAATCATCAACCGGTTAGATAGGCAATAAGCACTCAGACAGTGCAGCTCCTCCAGGTTGGCGACCTCCATATGCCTGGTGGGTGGAGGATGGTGTCAGGAGCGTGAAGGAGATGTGTCTTGCTTATGCAGGAATTTCGTTATTAATCAGTCAATACCAGAAAGTGACGAGCATGGAGGAGATACCAAGAGACAGGCCAGTATATCAACCTAATCTAATAACTAAGCAAACAACAAACTGCGATCAAAACATAACCTCTCTTCTATGCAAGAAATTTAGTTATTAATCCATCAATACCAGAAGGTGACAAGAGCAGGGATGAGATACTACGAGACAGGCCAGAACACCAGGATAGGAGGTAACAACCATATCAGTTTTAATAACTATCCAAACAACAAAGTGTGATCAAAAGATAACTTCTCCTTCCTGGATAATCCTAGTTATAAATTGGATCTTGCTCCTCCAGAGTGGCAGACCCAAAAAGTCAGTGCCCACGAGATTTCCTGTCTTAAGTGTCAAGAGCGTGGCGGAGATACCAGGAGACAGGCCAATAATAACACTAATAACTAACACACTGTGATCAAAATATAACCTCTCCTATGCCCAATTGTAGTCATTAATCCATCCATATACTGTATGCTCACCTCTCGGTGGCCAGAAGGTTTCTAGACCTTGGAGGAGATACCAGGAGACAGGCCAGAAGTTGGATCAGTCTGTGATGAAATTTTACAACTTTGTGTATGATTTTGAACCCAGTCTTCAGAGATTGTTAAAACATAACTGAATGAATAAAGAAGAAGTTGTTCCTTGGCCCATGTATCACAGCAAATCAGAACGTTTGCTGTCGATATTAACAACGACAGGAACAAATGTAAGTAAAGAGCAACGTTAAACTAGATTTTCTACAACTATAGTACTATAGTTAAAAACATCACTGCAAGGAATTCTGGGTTCCCATAATGCTTTTAGCTGACTACATTGCAAGGACCGTCAGTGTGAGGAACGGGGCCAATGCTGAAGGCGGGAAATCGCATGTTTACACCATGTCTGCCTAGGCTGTTGTTCACGTCATTCAAGCAGAGCACCCCTGCCGTCAGAGCAATATGCTTGTGTAGAGTGTGTGGCTGGTGACCTCAAATGGATACATTAAATACTTGCATCTCTCTAAAGCATTTCACATTGGTATTGAATCGTGTATAGGAAATTTAAAAATGCATATAATAATACAGTACAATCAATAATTGGTTGCTACTTCACAGTTTTCATTTATTGGGGGAGTGGGGTTCTGGAATGTAACCCCCGTCATAAACAAGGGTTTACTGCATATAGAACAAAAACAGACAGAAAAATGACAATCTTTACATGGTGGGTGGCTTTAGGTTATGTAATATGTCAGTCTGTGTAGAAACTGCAGTGCCACATGGTACCCTCCCCCTTGGGCTTTGCTCCTGATTATAGGCATGCCAATGACGCATGGCACCCCTTCCCTTTAATGACTTGGCTCTGACAACTGGCTGGTGACAGGCCTTGCGGGCCATGGGGGGTGTCATTAACTCTTGCATACTGTTAATTTTCCATGCCTACATGGTATATTCCGGTTCAATTTTGTATACGACTTATGTTCCTTATGTTTAGTATGTATGGTCATTGTTGTGCAGTTTTACTCTTTCATTGTTTCGAGATTTCCCCATGACTCTTCAGAGACCAACAGGTGCATTTTTCTTCGGGAACCTGTGCAAATGTGGTGGTACAACAGACAGTTCTAGGGACTGTTTTAAACTCCCCTGTGAACACCGTCTCCACTGCCCCATAAAAATACACATATACATGACTTGGACCCTTTCACGGTTTCGATATTGCCCTGATGACCATTAAAAGATCAATGGGTACATGTGTCTGCAGGAAACTGTGCAAATGTGGTGGGAACACACAGCTCCCTCTTGAATACTTTTACCATTGTCCCCCAAAAATTCATACATTTATGGAATATACTGGACAGTTACACAGTTTCAAGATTTCTACCATTACTTCTGTTTTCCTTGATTTAACACGCACTGTTGAGTCTAAAATCCATTTTTGTAGACACAGGTCAAATTTGATCCAGAACAGCCTCAGTGTCCACAAACCTTTTAGCACCTGTACAAAAGAATGCCATCTTCAAATATTTTCATTTTTCTGTATTTTGGCTGACTTCAGGAAAAGTCACATGTCAGAATGACATTTAGGCCATTTTTATTGTTGTCAAATGTCAAAATTTTGACAGCAAATACAGGACAAATCCATCTAGCTGGTCTTCTCCATAGTCTCCCAAGCAAGGTTTGAATAGGGACTTAGACAATTCCATGTGCTTGGCTTTTCCCCAGGGGTCCCCCGCAGCTCCGTTCGGCTGCCAACCCCGGAGCCGAGTTCCTCCCCGAGGATCGGTACGAGCAGACAGTCAGACTGGCCGTCCTGCTCTACACGGCACAGACGCAGCCCTCCTGAGGTTTTTGCGCTCGGTGGAGCTTGGTCTTTTTTCCCCCCACCCTCCCTCGTGCCACCTCATCTTGTACTAGGCGGTGGTAACATCTCAACGGGGGCAGAGAAGTGAAAAGGTCCCACTTGCATTTTGTTGCAAAACGTGGGGGCTAGCAGTCATGTCGGTGGCGTTAACACAACTTATAAAGTGGGTGTCAACTGACAAACACAGCAAGATTTTTTGCTGGGTCACTGCCCTACTTTTGCCCACAATGCAAGTGGACTATTACGACAATACACAAGATACAAAATCATAACTAATGAAGCTCACCAAAACATAAACATCAAGCATAAACTTTTGACAAAATCATGCTGAAATAGAAACAAAATCCTCATATGTTTGTATAGGATATCACTAACTACAGTTCGCTGGCATCGGGCACAATCCTCGTATATCCAAAATCATCACTTTTGAGTAAACCAACAAAAAAATCAACAAAAAATGGCATGTTTGTTGAGCCGCTAACATTGTATTGTCAACGACAGCAAGCCATTTTCAACACTTAGATTGGTCAATCTTTTGTAAAAATAACACGTGGGTACTGACCAGGAGTACAGATTTGTGGAAAAATATGACTTTTACCAAATTTCTACATAGGAGCTTTCAGCCTGATACCAGTGATACAGATGCGTCAACGCGCCCCAAAATAATAAATGGGATGTGAATTGGTTTTCTATTGGCATCATGAACTGTAAATCATTGGCGTTCGGATGGGGACTTTGCACTCCCCGCCCCCCGAGGAGTCATAAGGGGCTTTCAAAGATTATGCTAATAGAGAAAGTAAGAAGAGATGACAAGGAAGTAGGACATCTTCAATGTTCGAAGACGTCTGTAATTGGGGGAGGAACTCAGTATAACTGGTTTTTGGTAGAAAGTGTTTGGGAATGTGGAAATACATAGTGTGGCGATTTCGTATTGTAAAAGGAACAGTCGGGAGCCCTGTAAGCTAGTTTAGGAAGAGGCGCTTGAAGCATCAGCAGCAGATGCACACTCGATATGGGCCATCTTCTCCCGTTTGTGCACACGTTTTTTTTTGTATGTTGTTTTTTTTCACGCTCCTGACTTGTGCAACCTTCACCTCCTCGCATTCTCCTTTCCAGACTTCTGACACACCCACTGTGCGTAACCTGGAAATTTGTGCGCAACCACCGAAGGGGCATGGACTCAGGCTGTGGCTGGCTGTAAATCATGGCCCATGGAGTTCTCCTGTGACTTGTGAATGTCAGTGAAATCAATTTGGAAAATATAGCGCACTTTAAATTTGAACGTACCGTACCTTCCGTAGCGGATGTGTCGTCGCCAGTGAGACGTGCGCACAGGTCCGTCCAACACGCTACACTTTGAAGGAGAGGATGTGTCTTTTTCTTCTGTATGAAATAAATACAATAAAAGTAATTTAATCAGAATACTGTGCCTATGCCTGAACATGTTTGGACGCCCATCAATAAAAACGAGGGTGTGCCTGCTGTTCTATATCAGCGGTGCCCTGCAGCCTTCCTTGCACCACAGACCATGTGAGTCACCTTAACGTATTTTGATGACTGACATATAAGCAAATAAAAACAAATGATTCAATATCTAACTGACCATTGCGCCATTATGTTGACTGTAGTTGCTATAATAGTGAACCCTGCACTTTCAAAAAACTCCAAGTGGCAAGTTTAAAGCGTAAAAACTATGCAATGGCAGATGTGGAAAAAAAGGCAGCTGACAGTGATATTTTTCCCCGATTAATATCAATCCATCAAACTTTATTTATATAGCACTTTGAATGCCTTCAATGCAACTCAAAGTGCTTTACATAAATAAAAATCAATTCAAATCAACCCCCTGGCAACCACTTGTCCACGGGGACACAGACACGCACACACATACGGATAATTATACATATAATAAGTGGACGTTAGGCCATTGGCGTCATGTGGCAGGGACGCCTTACTGCCATTGTGCAGTTGGCGAGTCAGCCATCACTTTATATTCCAGTCTCAATTCCATAGCTTAATTTACGAATACAATCCCCAATCCCATACATTTTTGTAATGTAGCTGCAACATGTACCCTTACTATTTATTATGGGATTCCAAGAAAATCTTTATTCCAGTCCCGATTTAATGATCAAATTTGGCTAAAGCGCCAACTAGAACCCATCCACACGTTTGAATAGCATAACTACAATATATAATAATAATGTTATGATGACACATTTTTATCATAGTTAAGATATTTATTCTTACTGTGCTACCTGTAAAATTCCAGGAAAAGCCTAATTTCCAGTCAGATTTCATGACAAAATATAAAAGTGTTGAATTGAATATTTGTTTTGCAATTTTAGCAATAATAAAAAAAAACAAAAATGAAATCCCACGGAGTGGTAGTCAAGTGTACTAAATATTTTAACCTTTAATAGCTATTATAACTGTACATTATCGAAATGCCAGAAATAAACACTATACAGTATCCCCAAACTTGTTCATCGCACCAAATAGAACTCACCCCCCCCACACACACTTTTTTTCACTTTGTCACTCTGCCACTAAGTTGTCAGAGTGATGCTGTCGTGATATTTTTTTTCTTTTTTTGCTTGATAGATGGTGAATGGTGCTTATACAAGAAGCCACTCCAGTGCGCCCATAAATATGCATGGTGACATTTGGAACAAAGCCACTCGTCCTCTCTTTCCTGATGAGCTGTGCCGGCGTACTATAACATATTGCCATACTGTCCCACCTTGTGTTTCATAGCCAATCTCTCTGTTCATCAACTTGGCAGATAACCTCTAGACGCTGACAGATGACGCGGATGCAAAGCCCTGCGAACGTTATTTCCCAAAATGGATGCTAATACAAGTAATTAATGGGCTGTGTGGTGTCTGCTTGCATGAAGACGACGGCGTTCTCCAGACAGTTTGGAGGTGAAGGCCGTTACATTTCTCTATTGATCACTGCTGGGTCGGAGGTGGAGAAATGTTCTCACATTCATAGACCGCCACGTGAAGAAGAATGCCCCTGTGTTCTCATTTAAGACGTAGAAAATCTCGTTTACCTTTCTTTGTCCTAACATTGCGTTAAAGCCTGAATTTTTAATGGGGCTCTTTTACTGGATCTGTGCAAGTCCACCTAATGTATTGACCAGTAGCGATTATAGCTTTTATAACTCATCATCATCATACCAGCAATAATACACTTTATTCTAGTCAAGGATTTTTTGACAAAAGTTGTCTCAAGTGACGTATAGAACCACCGCACATACAGTGCATCATAGCTACAATATGGATTATTACTGGACATCATGTAAATGTCAGGAAAGCCCTATGTAACAGTCCTGATTTTAATGACAAACCTTGGCTAACACGCCTAATAGAACAGATTAGTATGGCACAGTTACAATATGTGTTCCTACTGCACATCACGTAAATGCCAGGAAAACGTTATATTCCGGTCCCAATTTCATGACAACATTTGACTAGCGTGCCAAATAGAACCACCCCATATGTTTTGGATAGTAGGTATACTGTATTGTGTACTTGTATACTATTGAACATAGAAATGCCAGGAAAATCCTATATTCCTGTCCCAAATTTGGGTAAAGTGTCGATTGGATTCCTCCGCACGTTTGTATAGCATAGCTACAATACGTACTGTATTACGACTCTACATCAAGAAAATGCCAGAGAAACCCTATATTCCCGTCCCAATTTCCTGACAACATTTGGCTTAAGCACTGAAAATAATCCATCCACGTTTAAATAGCATAGCTACATACTGTATGTATTCCTCCCGTATAACATGTAAATGGCTTGAAAACGCCACCCGCCACGACCAACGCCCAGTTTGCAAATTGTCAGATTTAATTAATGTATGTATTTGTTTGCTTGCTTGGTATATGCTACAGACATTGAAGTTCTCTCTTTTTTTTTCTCTGTCTGAACATCGTGCTAGAAAAGAATGAGAGAACCGGGAGCAGCTCCTTTCAAATCCCACACACATGCGTATCTCTCCAACATGTTTTGACCACCAGTGGAACTGTGACTCAATAGCTGGGATACAGTACAGAAATCTTCCTTCGCCGGCACCTCTTGAATATTCATGACTATCAAAAGAAGCTACGACCTATCCGTCTTGCATCCATCTGCGCTGATATAAAAGGAAGTGCGTTCAGGGGAATGCAAGTGGACTGTCAGGACAATTCAGTGGCAAAATTTTGCTAACGTGCTTAAGAGAACCCGCCACAGGTTTGGATAGCATTGCGACAATGTGTTCCTATTGTACATTTAAATATCAGGAAAGTTCATTGATATATATATATACTTTTTTTTTTTTGCATTGTTTTTTTTGCATTGTTTGTTTTTAATAAATCACAATAAATTAGTTTTTCCTTGGGCCATGAGTCACACCAAATAGTCCAGATTTCACGACAAAATTTGGCTAAAGTGCTTAATAGAACCCCACCACAGACGTTAGCCGGAATACAATACAGCAATCTTCCCTCGCCAGCCCTTCTTGAATATTCATGGCTATCAAAGGAAGCTAGGACCCATCCATCTTCCATCTATCCGCGCTGATATAAAAGCAAGTGCGTTCGAGGAGGGGGGAAATATATGGAGGCAATAGAACATCTTAAAATGGTGGGAGAGGGGTGGGCACTGGGGTGGGGGGGGGGGGACGGTAGGGGGGTATGTTTTACACTAATTCCCTCATCCCTTTTCGCAGGAGTGCCATGTTACAAGAGAATTCCTAAGGCGAGCCAATGGCCCGATAAATCTACCCGAGCGCCGCTCTCTCTCAATTTGTCTCTGCGGAATGTCAGCTGGCCAGCGTCCAGACGGCGGAGAAGCTCTTTTTCACAATGAACCAATCTAGCAGAAGATATATATATATATATATATATATATATATATATGTGTGTGTGTGTGTGTGTGTGATTGAGATAATCAATAGGGAGACTGGTGAACAAACTATTTGATTGTGAATGTATACAGCTAACTAACGCAAGATCAGATCCTGAGTGCAAAGTGGCTAATGTGCAAATATATGTCGCGACTGAGCAAGATTGACTTGATTTATGATTTCCTTCACCTAAGTAATGACTTACTGTAACTTGACTTGCTTCCAATTTATTGGAGACTCGGCTTGAGTTGATTTTTTTTTTTATACAGTAACTTGGGACTTGCTTGAAACTTGAAGCTTGAGACTTCAGATATGTAGTTATTTACTTACTTGCACATACTGTATGTGACTTACTCCCACCTCTGATATATACTGCAGGCTTATATAAAGCCTCATCATGGGTGTCTCTTAGTCTACAGGGCCTCGGAAGGCCCGCGTCCAGTTCCTGAGCGGGTCGATGGTGACAGAATGTACAAAACCAAAAAAAAAACAAAAAACGTGGAAGCCGTGATACGACACACAGATGCCATGCCAGAATCATCTTGGAGCGCGGCGTGAAACACAAAATGGTTGTGTTTGGTGTCGCTCCCACATAGCTGGGTCCAGGTGGCGGAATGGCAGAGTGGGAGAACAGACCATGTTTGTGTGAAGATGCAACAACTCCCTCTCTCTCTCCCTCTCTCTCTCTCTCTCTCTCTCTCTCTCTCTCTCAGTCCCTCTCTTCTCTCTCTGCCTCTCGCTTCCCCCTCAAATCCTTCTTCTTCCGATCTCTGACCAAACAGTCTTTGTTCTGAATTTAAAGGTTGGAGGCTAGCAGAAAACTAGTTGCCTTCCTACCCCAAACCCTGCTGATAGAATAGCTCCATTTCTAATGTCCCTCATGTAAACGCCAGGAGAACCCGAACAACGTCTGGTAACAATATTTGGCTAAAGTGCTGAATAGAACCTGCCCACGCATTTGTAGAGCATAGCTACATATGCATTCCACTGTACAACATGTAAATGGTGTGAAAATGCTATATTCCAGTCCTGATTTCATGGCAAAAATGTGTCTTAAGCGCTGAATAGAATCTTTGAAAAATGAAAACGAAGTCATAATCGCTGCTAACTTGGCATGGTTCTCTTGACGCCACATGACTGACTACCTTGACTACCTTGAGTACCTTGCATTGCTTTATGCAGAGAAGGGCGCGCTGGCTGCGTTTTTTTGCTTGTGTCTTCACAACATCCTGTTTCGGCGGTTTTGTTTCAGCGGCAAATGTCTTTTGGCTGAAAACCGAAAATGCACTTTTGGGCCATTTTCAGACGAACATTTTCCCCGGCCGAGTACTCACAGTCATATCAAGCTGCGTAGAACAACTAATATGAGTGCTGTACTGATTGAGCTGAGATAGGAGTTGAGATGTCTTAATGAAGCGTTATTATGAATCCTATTTCAGTTTGATGCAGGAAACGCCCCGGTGCAATATGATTGGCTGCTGCATCCAGGCAGAACTCCCCAGAACTCAAATGGGAATCTGCCCGCAGTTGCCCTCACACGTTTGTCTATCAAAGCAACAATGCATGTTCGTAATGTACATCATGCAAATGCTAGGAAAACCGTACTTTCTCGTCAAGAATTAATGACAATATTTGGTGGAAGGGCCGAATAGAGCCTGTCACATTTGTCTATTACAGAAAAAGTCTTACCCCAAAAGGGATACAGATCCCCCATTGTGCTTGACCTAACAGCCGAACAGGACAAAAAACTAATACTTAAAAAAAAAAAAAAAAAAACTGCTAACACTAATTTGGTAATTGTATACAAAAAAGATACCCCCCCAAAAAAAAATCCCTTTCTCATGTGGTATAATCATTCTTTTCAGTGTGGCCTCCTTTGTAGATAATGTCAATATAGCTTGATCATAATAAAACACTCCTGTGTAATTACTTTTTGGAAAATATATAATGCTCCAGGCAGTTCTTTGTCCTGCAGCGACCCAACAGAGAGGCAGCCACGCAAAGGCGCCGAAGGGGTTCATGTTACTGCGTGACAGTTGGCACGGGTGTCAAACAAACGCCTTTGCCAAGCTGCGCTGCCAGGAGCTCAGCGTGGCCGCTTTTAATATTTCAATTGCCTCTCGTACCGCGGCCCCCCGATAGCCTGTGTTCCTGTCCGCAAACCATCCAGATTATGACAACGGGCCCGCCTCGCCGCTTATCTGACTGTCGCCTAGCGACAGATCCCTGACCTGGCTTTGACCTCCTCCGGATAAGGTCAGCACCTGAAGGCGTTCTCATTGGAGGGCTGCCTGGGAGGGGGTGGGGCTTTGGGGAGCAATAGGGAGACAGAAGCAATGGCTCTCTTCCGCACACCCTCTCCTGCAGCCTGCTGATGAAAATGATCATAATTAAAAGAATACATTTCAAAAAAACACACATCCTAGCTCTCTTTGATAGCCTCCTTCCTTCCTACCTGCCTGTGTGTCCAAATAATAGAAGTACTTATGCAACAAAGGCACATTACCCAATTGTCAAAGCAGTGCCAAAAATGACACGCAGCATGAAGAAAATGATCACGAACAGAAATTAAATGGAGCAATGGCACCACACTGAATGCGAACGTCAGCGCGAATACAGTGTTGACATCATTTTGGTGAAAATCTGTATGAAGGTGTGGATTTTTGCTTTGTTTTCAATGGAAGTGTCCCCCCATCGCTCCATTAGAATCAATCAGAATGGTGCATTTGTTCGTCATCCACCACTGCTTGCTAACAAACGGACAAACAAACAAATCGAGTTTGGCCTCGGCGGAGGCTTTTAAATACAGTAAATGACTACCTGAAAATGGACTGAATTGTATATGATATACTGTATAAGATTATATAATGTATGATATGTATCCTTTTTTTTTTTTTTTTTTTTTTTTTTTTTTTTTTTACAAGCATTTAAATATCTCTTGCCCTTGTGTCACAGGACCTTTACTTCCTTCCAGCGCCTTTCACAAGACCTCTGGCCCAGTTCACCCGGGGCAACCTAGGCTCCTCCTTTGTGTGTGTGTGTGAGTGTGTGTATGTGGTTGAAGAGAGAAGCTGTTGAAGGTCAAAGGGCAGGAAGTTGGCCACCTGCCTCTGTCACACTGGTGTCGGCGAGGAGGAGGGAGGCAATGATTTGCGCAGACTTTGACTGTGCGTGAGTGAACAAGGTTGTCTCCGGTAAGACTTGAACAGCAGGATCAGGAGAAGTGCTTTGAATGTGTTGCTGTCCAATGAAAAGCATGTATCTCCAATTAAAAAAAAAATAATACAACAATAATTCTGAAAAATAACAAGAATATTCTTCTCAAAGTTTATTCAATTAAATTGTGTATGTTTGATCACATTTAATTGTAAAATTACACTAAATTAAAATGAAAGATAATTATATTAGGGAGGCCAGTGAGCACATTAGTGCCTCATTTAATTTAATTTAAAAATTACATTTAATCTAATCTCCAGAATTTGAGAAAAATACTGTTAATTAATACACTGAAATAAGTCATTTAAATTTAATTAATTCTGACATGTACATCGGTTGCACGTGATTAAAATGTGTTACACTAACATAGTATTTGATTATTTTTAAGGAAAAGAGTGTCAAATTATGTTTCCCACATTTCAAACATGTGCAACCGATGTACATGATGAACTTAAGTATTGTACTTTTTTCAGTGTATAATTATTTATTATAAACATTATTCCTAAAAAAACAAAATCTAATTACATTTTAAACATAAGATTTAAGTGTAGAATTTAATTGCATTTAGTTTTTCAATTAATCTAATTCCATTTTTATTTTAATGAAGTTATTTTAAAATATAGTTTAATTCCAAATTGTAATGTATTTTATAATGTTATTTAAGTGAATTCTTTGATTTAATTGAAAATAGAGTCTGGAATGTATCCCCTGCGATAAACGGGTGTTCACTGTACACCAAATACACTTACAACACAATAACACGTGATTACTCATGACAGCACATGGGCTCCATACATATCAGGCCATCCGTAATGTAACAGCTGCCTCCTGAATTCTACCTAAAAAGTGTCTTTTTGAAGAGCCAGTAAGAAGGTAAAGTGCAAGTGGAAAGCAGACATAAATCACTCCGCTACAATAAGAGGTGTCACAAAGATGCCCAGCAATTATCCCGTCTCATTTTCTCAACAGAGTGGTCTGGTTTCATTTTATTTTATTTTTTTCGGAATCTTTTCACAGCTCAGGTTGCAACCCCCCCACAAGGCTGATCGCCGTTGGACTCCTGCGGGCTGCCTGCTCCTCGGCCCGCTGCGTTCTTTCACACCTCGGCCTTCTTCTGCATCCATCTTTCCCTCCCTCCTTGCGTCCCGCCATGCCTCAGCCTCACACCCTGCCTCCCCCGCCCCGGCGCAGGAGGCTCGTTACCGTGGCAATTAGTGAGAAAAACCCAAATTAACCCACTTGGCTGCCTGTAGGTGACAAAGACATGTTGGATTTTCTGCTAATTGGGAAACAGAACAACATGATTAAACGGGGACTGAGCAGGACACGACTGAACAGGTTATTTCACATTCTTAACTTGCATACAAGTGTAACAATAAGTTAACCGCAGAAGTATTTTATAAACAGTGGCACCTTGACTTATGAGTGTCCCAACTTCTGTTTTTTTTTTGAGTTGCATATCTTGGTTAATATTTTTTTGCTTTGTGTTGCAAGTCGAAATTTGAATAATGCAAACAACAACCCAATAAAACCACAACACAGTGACAGTTAGGTACACAGGAGGTGAGCGCCTGGACTCCTTCTGACTGTGTACTTCGTCCGGGTTACCGGGGACTCCTATTGCCAATTGCTAAATATGTTTTTCACCGTCATGTAACGACATGCAGGTCATTCTGTGATGTCAATTGTTGGTGGAAAACAATTCTTTGGACTGGTCAGTTAGCAGTCAACTGGGTACATATACCATTTACACCTATGGGCAAATTAGAGTCTTCATTGAATCGAACAAGCATGTTTTTGGAGCGTGGGAAGAACCCAGAGAAAACACTTATCAGTATCACTATTCCCATGCATCGTAGTGCTCCATCATGTTTTTCATCAATCTGCCTCCAATCTTCTACAAACATTGTTGTGATCATCAAATGAGTGACACAAGAAGTGTGGTATTTAGGACCACTTTTCATTTTCATCTCCTGAAGTTCGGCTACCACGTGTAGGTCACAGCCTGTTTTCTGACCACCCCGACAAAGCTCGTCAGCCGTTTGCGGGCGCACTGATAGTCGCCATGGCAACGCTGACACAACCTCGCTCGGGGTGCGCACCTAAAGGTCATTAATCACGACTCCGAGGATATGTAACCATTGACAGCTCTCAGAATTCCCAGCTGGAAGACAAACACAGGCTAATGAGGAAAAGATGGCGTGGTATGGTGTGTATGAATAAGGTGCGGTGAATGCTAGCCTCCATTTCAATAGACGCAAGGTCAGTGGGAAAGCTCTTTAGAAAGGAGGTTCAGTAGTCTGTGGGGAAACGGCAGTAAAAAACGCATCTTATTGAATGCACCAGTCGAAAGCAGACGTGATAACAAACAACAGAAATGAAGATCAAGGAGGGTATCCTGTATTTACTTCATTTTATTCAAGAGGAGACTGAGGGCAGCCAGAAAGCGGAATACATACAAGACGCTTTATTCAAGGAGACTGAGGGCAGCTGTACCGCAAAGGGAAGCCCGTGGCGCATAATACTGCGGTAACAAAAAGCAAGTCATTGAATGCGCCAGTCGATAGGAGAGGTGCTAACAAACAACAGCAGAGAACAACAACCGGCTCCTGTGTTCAAGAGGCGACTGGGGGCAGAAAAATGTAAACTGTGCAGCATAATACTGCAATAACATAATGCACCTCATTGAAGAGATTGTGAGCAAACGCCCAACAGTGGGGGGTGGGGAACTAGCATCTCCTGTATTTCCTTCAAATTTGACAACATTTAAGTCAGTTGCTTAGTTGCTACAGCAAAGTGGAGACTGAGGGACATAATACTGCAGCAACAGAACGTGCCTCATTGAGCGTAGCAGTCACAAGGAATCACGAACAAACAACAGTGGAGGACAACTACCTCCTGTATTTCACGTATTTCGTGTATTTAAAGAACGGTAAACTCTTTTCAAGAGGAGACTGAGGCCAGCGAGAAGGGGCAAAGTGGAGACTGTGGAGCATAATACCGCAATACTAAAATGCGCCTCATTGAACGCACCAGTCAGAGGGAGATCTGCTAAACAACCAGGTTGTTGAACAGATATATGGTGAAGGTCTACCGGCGGTTTGGTTGTTCTCATCGGCGTTGGGAACTGGTGGTGATTCTGTAAAGATTCGGAGAGTACTGACGCAAGGAGGAGTAAATTCTTGAATGATACGGTTTAACTACAGTCGACTGGAAACCGCTTTGCAGTGGAAAGTAACCGGTACATTCCCGGTAATTCAGGAAAGGAGTAGACATCTTTAATAAAGTCGCCATTTTCACACGTTCAGGGACCCAAAAGTGGCTGACAAGCTCTCTTCCTGACATGTTACTGGCCAAATACATGACTCCGCCAGTCCGCCACTTCCTTGCTGATGATGCAGCCTTGTTGGGACATTGTGGCCTTCCATCAACCATCCACTACGTCATCCATCTGAACCATCCAGGCTTGCACGACACTCCTCAGTGGACAATCTCGTGCTGCAAAGAATACCTCTGCATCATTTGCTGCTATGGGCATCAAATCAGAGGAAGTCATGTTGTGGCCCCCATCTTCCAATGACCTCAACCCTATTGAGAACCTTTGGAGCAAACTCAAACAAAATATCGTTGAGGGTGGGAGGCAATTGACATCCAAACGGCAGCCCTGGGAGTCTATTCTGACATCCTGCAAAGAAATAGTTCTTTCTACAAATCTCTGCAAAGGTTTACATTTTCAAATATTCGCTTCTATAACATTCCTAGGAAATTACAATAGGTCATCACTGGTGAGCTATTTTTAGAACGGGCCCACAGGCCACTCATGTGGTCCTTGGCGGCAACCTGGTGCCCGTGGGCTCCATGTTGGTGACCGCTGAACTGGAGAATGTAATTTTTGTAGAAATTGTGTGTGAATGCTAACGAGCTAAAGCCGAACAGAAATGCTGGAGATTTAATTAAATTGTTGAAATGCAGAAATGTAGTGTGAGAGAGAGCGTGAGAGCGAGGGATACTTTAGTTTATGTTACTTTATAAACACACATGTATTAGTAATATAGAAACAACCAACAAAGTAAAAACCCATGCAAAAGCAGCATTTAGGAGGAATTCAAAGACATTTAAATCGAATCCATGTATGCCAAAACAAACAAACAACAAAAAACGGGAGATTAAGATGTTGGTCCGTGAGTAATAAATATAGACTAATTATGCCTCAGTAACATTTGTCCAATTTGTGCATTATTGACAGTGATATACATAACGATGCAGTGAGGAATTATAATACAGTACACCCAATGTGGACATTCCAATATGGTGAACAAGAACGCTGTTGTCGTCAATGCGAAGCTTTTGGGGGGCACCTTGCTTGTCGCGGGGGCGAGCACCTAAACCACTCGCTGTGTGAGAGCGTGTGTGTGCGTGCGCGGGCAAGCGAGCCCGGCGTGCGCGCGCGCGTGTGTGCGTGCGCGCGCGCGCCCGTCTGCTCTGCTGTTGCTGCCCTTTGATCCCCCGCATTAGTGTTAGTTAGGGGGGCTCCGAGGCGCACAGCAGTCAAGACAGCCGAGCGAGCGAGCAGGCAAAGCGGCCCAGGCGGCGCCCCCTCCTCCGCGGGTCGGGCTCCCCTATTTCCCCCCTCACGCTTCTTCTTTCTATCTCTCGTCCCCCGCGACCGACGGTCCCACTCTGAACCGAGCGAAGCCAGCCAGGCGCAAGACCGAGCGAGGAGTAGCGGCTGCTGCCCGTCTTTCCTGCCCGCCTGCCGTCCGTCCCCTCCGGTCTCCTTCAAATGGGAGCGAGCCTCTTTTTTTTTTTTCCGTCTCCCCGCGCCAGGACGAGAATGTGATTTAAAAACAAGCGTTTTGGGGGGGAAAATGCCAAGGAGGAAGCAGGAGCAACCCAAGCGCCTGCCTTCACGTAAGTCTCGCGGCTTGTGTGCGCCATTCTCGGCGGGGTTAAAGAGGTGAAAGAGACAAAAGAGGCTAGGTTATATTCCTCCCCCGGTTCTTTTTTTTTTCGGGTCCGAGCGAGGCAGCCATGTTGTTGGCGACGCTTTAGCCAGCCCCCGAGAGCAGCGGGAGGAACCATAAGCGAGCGAGACGTTCATAATCGATTTTGCCCCCCCCCCCCAAAAAAAAAATCAGGTTGTTAAAGGTTGCAGGTTGTGTGTGTTTGTGTGAGGGCAGAGGAGGAGGACGACGAACAAGAAGGTGGTGGTGGTGGCGGTGAGAACGCCACCGCGGTGTTTTCGCTAACATGTCCGCCTGGTTCGGTGGCTTCTCCGGGGGTGGAGGGAGGGGAGGACCCGGGGAGTGTGGCCGCAAAAAAACGAAGGGTCAGCCGGATCAGACGAGCCGGAGTCTGGCTTGGCTTGCTGCGCGCACCGATGCCCGGTTAGCATTAGCTAGTAGCTCAACTTCATTCCCTTTATATATAAAAAAAAAAAGTATGGAAAGATTTTTTTCCACCATTTTCTAGCTTACCCGCCTGTCAAAGAGTCGTCATGGTCGGTCACCTGAAGTTCATGGTCCCCCCCCTCCTCCTCCTCCTTCTTCTCCTCTTCCTCCTCCTCCTCTTCCCCTTTGCAGCCATTCATTGCAGACAGACTTGGATCAATAACGCGGTTAGACGAGGGGGGGGAAGCTACACAAATGCCAATGTCGTGCCGCAGTAGCCATCTTTTTAATAATAATAACGCGAACCCCCTCCCTCCTTCCTTTAGCCAGCTTCCCACTTTGTCTCTTCAAATCTGACCCACCATCATATGTTTGGACCCCGTTATCGGTGCAGGCAGGGAATGAGGGGAGGGAAAAGGGGGGCTGCAGTTGCACACTTGGGTCGCTATGGATTCATCGTGGAGGAATGACTGGAGAGTTTTTTTGTTCCTTGTATTGCTGTGTTTTGTTATGACACCATGCTACAGTATGTATTTTATGACACCATCTAGGTTTAAAAAATGTCAACGTTGTGAGGTCTAGCGCTCGTTTGTTGCACTCCATTAGGCTTCTGGGTGACTTTTGGGTGAGGGAAGTGGGCACATGTGAGCCAGGATTCGAACCCAGAACCTGGAAATCCAACAGGCTAACTTGCTAGACCACAGTGCTGCCATCAAACCTACAGTATATTAACTATTCAGAGTAGTTTTGAAATAATATTTTGGTAATACAAGTGCAATTACTGGACAGCACAGTGCACATCTGCCTCACCGTTCTGAGGTTCGAGGTCTGAATCTCAGTTCTGGCTTTCCAGTTTGGAGTTAGCATCTTCTTATCCTGCTTGTGTGAATTTTCTCAGGGTTATACCAGTTTCCTCCCAGCTCCCCAAAACATGCATGTTAGGTTCAAATAAGACTCTAAATTGACCGTATGTGTGAATGTATTTCTATTAGCTGCCCTTTGATTGGCCAAAGTCAGCTGGAATAGGCTCCAGTGCGATAGAAAATGGGATGTTATGACACTGCTATGTATGTTATGACACCATCTAGGTTTTAAAAATATCAGTATTGTGATGTCTACCCCTGATTTGTCAGAATTTTCCCCCATAGGAAGTAAAAAGGATGGAGTTAATGTGTTCATGGGTCAAGCTGTCTTCGTTGTCCATCCCCTTTCTTCAGTGCTTGGCCTCCATTAGGGTGTTGGGTGAGCTGGAAACTGTCCTGGACTGACTTTTAAACAAACTGTCCTGCTCTTTCTTTTTGCAAGACAAAATCATCCATTACATGAACGAATTACTGGGACTCTGGTACGCTAATGTCAATTTATTGCCAGGTTTAAATAGTGGCCTCTTCTGTAATACAAGAGATGCCCAGCCTAAAAAAGGACTTCTTTGTGGATCTGAATAAAGCTGACTTTTGGGTGAGAGAGAGGATATTGAAACCCACAAACTCTCGACTCTGAGGCAGACGTGCTGACCACTACTGCGTCGCTATCATAAAACTGTAATTTACTGGACAGCATTTGTAATTGTTAGTCACTGTTACTAGTCCCTTTTACGCATTTCTGTGACGTTCTCTGTAAACGGCATTGACCTGGATTATTGTACTGAGTAGCCAAGACAGAGCCAGCATGTGGCTAATTTGCATAAGAAACCAAGCAGACACGTGTTCTCTGAGGGTCAGGTGTGTAGGGGGTCTGGTCTTGACAAAAACGACCTAAACACAGCTCATCTTCTGGCTTACATTCTGCTATTGTCAACTTTTTGCCATGTTGTACACAGCATCTTGGATGGAGTTGAGTTACCAAACGGCCGACCATGTAGCTGACGTGAGAAAAACAAATGTTTGTTCGCCTGTTGTTGAATTCGCCATGTTATACTGAGCAGCCTGGACAAAATTGACAGTGCTAAGCTACCGATAGGTCTCTAGGTTGTACGATATTTTGTTGAGCATCGTCTGCTGTGATGTTGGTGTCCTGTAATATACAGTGAATCAACTGTAATATTAAGTGAACAGCAGAAGGACCTGTTTGGACGTGCTGCATTTCTTATATTCCAGGCTCTAATACCTAGCCACTGACGGCCCCAAGCACGGAAGAAAAAAAAAAAAAAATGGGTGAGGGGGTTGCATCAGGAAGGGCAATTGGCATAAAAACTGTGCCAAACAATAAATTGGCTTAAGACTCTAAGCCAGTGCTGTTATTAACCAACTTTTGTAAACAAAGTACTGTAATATAATTTGGATCTTCTGTGACTGTTTTGGTGAATTTGAGTCCATCTTTTTACAGTTTGACAAGAAGGAAAACTGAGTAAAAATATATTACATTATATATTAATATATAACTGGCGAGCTGCTGTATTGTCACCTGTGATATCAAGATAGTGAGCTAATGTGCTGCAAAAGGAACATGTAAGGGCTGTTTTCACAAATGAATGACACACAATGCAGGAGGAAGAAGCCATGTTGTTGTCATGTCACACGTGAAGCAGACAATGAGTGGTTGTCATTGTCAGACTAGTTTTCACCTTCTGTGAGTAGGGGTATATGGAGTGAGGGGCTACTTGTGTAGTATGTGCAGGATGATAGTGCAAAACTGTTGTCATGCCGATGTTTGCTATCAGGTCTATTTTACTCCCATCATTTTTGTTGCTCACATACGACCTGATTTCCTCGTTTGTGCATGCAAAAAGGGCAGAAACTCGATTGCTCAGGCAAACAGATGTGGAAGCTAGTCTACTAACCGCACGTGACCAGGATTGCATCTACCAAACGTTATATTGTAGCGCAGTTCATTTTGCCCATTGTGGAAGGAATACATGCAAATTGATTCATTTAGCTTTCGTAATTTGTCAAACCTGAGACAAATTGCACTGGCAAATACCCCGTCCAAAAGGCAGGCGCAAACCAGAATGCAAAACAGTGCAATCGTAGCATAGGCAAAATGAGAGGCAGCAGGATGAACTTTTTTTGCGTAAATTTTTTTGAAATGCCAACAAAAATTATCGTGTAATATCATCTATTAAGCAATGTAGTTTTGGAACTTCTGAATGATCTCAAGGCTGCATTCTTCACCAGTCACAAGGAGTCATGCCATATCACCTATAACAAAACGTCTTTCAACTTTGCATTTCTGTGCGTCTGGGTCATTTTAGTGCACTGTGGCAATTGGTGCTCGTCTCTCACAGAGCAGTTTTCTGGTTGTGTTGTCCAAAGTTTTAAACACAATTTCATGCAGGAAGACCACATACATCCAATTGCCACGTACTCGGGGCAAGTTAAATCAAACAAAGTATGGCTTTTATGAACTTGGTGGCTTCCCCAAAATTATTGGAGCAATCCATTCATTTTCTGTAACTCAGTAATATGTTTGTTCCCAAGACTTCCAATTCCACCTACAGTGCAAAGCATTCTTTTAAATAGGGTGGTCTCCACCACCTTTACACCTGTTGCCAACAGCTTGCGCCATCTGATACCATGGAGTGAACACTAGGCCTGTCACAATAATTACTATATCGACTTACTGTTCGATTATTAAAATGGACTTGATAGGATTTCCGGACTCGATAAATTGTCATTGTTGTGGTAAGCCGGCGCGGGGCTCCCACAGTGAACCGATAGGGAGTTGGGTGGCTGTGTCATTAGCCGCTAGCGGGCTGATGGAACGCTGGCAGACGTCTGCTCCATCCACTACTCCACAGCCTTGCTCCATGTGTAGCACACAACAGAGACACTTAAGGGAAAGTTAACAGTTTATAATGTTCGCTAGCCCACAAGCTAAGGAGCTAAACAGCTTGCTCTACCACGGCGACGTCGTTTAAAATGTCAGCGCCTTGCTCAGAGTTGTTGTGTGTGTTAGTCCCCAATTTATACAATTACGGGAAAGTTAACTGTTTAACAGTTTTATCAACAGTTGATTAAAAACTAACAGTTTCCCTTGTTGTTTTGTCTGTGGTACAACTTGTCAGAGGTGACTATTTTTCTCGGAAGTGTGTGCGCAGCATAGAAAAGAGAGCACGCAAGCCTCGTGTGTGTATGTATGTATGCGTGTATGTGTACGCGCGTGTATAAGCCAGCTATGGAGGTCACGGTACAGTATGGCGCCATCACTCTTGACAAGTAAACATGACCTTTGTTGCCGCCATGAAAACGGCTCTTCTTCTTCTGTGACCTTGCAGCACTCTTTTTATTTGTGTCGTTTTTACTTCCTTCTTACCCGCCTGTCCGTAAATTTCGCAAGGAGGGCATCAAACAAAGACGCCACTGCTGTGTATTGTTTTTCAGCATCGGCCGCCAATCACACACAACTGCAAAAAAGGGCATTGCCTTGCATTGTCAGTAGACTGGGTGGCTTTATGAGGCATCATGACAATTATAAAATATACTCACACTTTCAGTTTTTGGTACTTCTTGTTCCACAAGTTTCCTGTCAGACATGTCCCAGAAAGGTTCCTGGACCTCTCGAAAGTACGACCCCCCCCCCCCCCCCAAGTAGGGTCCTCTTTTGGTCCTTTTTTTTGCCGTTGTGTTAATTATGGTGAAAAACTGTCATTTGGTACTGGTAAAAAAAATAAATAATAAAATACACCCCTCAAAGCCAGTTTCGCTTGGCAACATAATTTTTAGTGGGCATGTCAGTCATGAGGAGACACAAAAAACGTCTCTAGAGCCCATGCCCAAAGAGACACAGGATGTCTGCTATTTTGGTTCAAAGCTTTTTAGGGTCAATATATATAAATGTTATTTTTTACAGACATTTTTATTGTAAGTTTTTGAAAGTTTTATTGTATATTTTTTTATTTTATTTGTGGCATATAATTATATATTTTAAACTGTATATTGACAAAATATATTTGAACCTTTTTGCAGCGGTATGCCTACCCGGCTGGCGTGAGCCCCCAAAATGTACTTGGAAGTTCCCTCCAGAATTTTTTATTATTATTTTTTTTAAATTCAACTCTTAAAGCCAGCTTCACTTAGTAACATGACATTTGGCAGGCATGTCTGTAATGAGTAGACTCTTAAAAAAGTATCTGGGAACTATGCTTGAAACGACAGAAGAAGTCTGCAATTTTGGTTCGAAGTAGGCGCTGAGGGTCAGTTTGACCATTTCCAGAGGTCTGGTTCTAGAGATTTTGTCCAATGCCTGCCAAATTTGATCTATGTATACCAGACAGACGGGCAATGACGCAAACTTACGAAACATTTTAGTTTCATTATTGCGTGTGGGCGAAGTATGGCGGCAAAGTTTAATGACATTTGAGTTTTTGTATATAGTGTTCAATACTTCTGCATCCATTCCATGTGTCATCATTTAGCTTTCTGTCCCTCTGCGAGGCAGCATCTTGACTTCGTTCATTAGCATAGCAAAGAATGTACTGTGGCATGCGTGTGACTCACTACAGTTGAGGTAGGAAACGTGGCCCGGAAAGTTGACCAGTCTTGAGTCCGTGTAAAGGCAGGCAGCTCAGTCGACAGGAAGTAGAGCTGTGGCGACTTTTAGGAGGGTTCTTGGTGGTTCATTTGGTTGTTCCAGCAAAGTTACGCCAAGGAGGTAAACACTACCTTGGAAACTTCTTATCATGTTTTTATTTTACGACTTTGGCCAGCATATATGTCTTAAAAGGGGGGGAGGTAGTATTTGTACTTGTATAAACTGACTGCTTAATGAGATTTTGCCTGATTATGTTATAGTCAACTGGGAGGACAAAGTCCACAAAGTAACATTGTTTTGATGTACAGTATGTCAGGTAATTTGTATAAATGTAAAGCTGTGGACAGATATTTTGGTAGTGAAATTTTTCGCTAATGTTGCTGCTCTCTGATCAGTCTTGTCTTGAAGCAAAATGGAGTGCATTGCTTGGCCGCAACTAGCAGAGGCACTGTGTATTCAATCAACTAGTTTGCTGCCTGCAGAAGTCAACATGATGTTAGCTATGGGAAGTGGAACTACAGTTCTTGCGTTCATCACAATTTAGCCGAGTACGCTTCCAGCATAGAAACAGGAGGTCAGAACATTTAGAAAATGTTCTCACTTCAAATACTGTTTAAGAAAAAACAACAATCAGTCAAACACACTTTTTCCTTGGAATCAATACAGAATTTGAATGCCCATCTCTAATTTGAAATATTTTTTCAAAATTCCATTTTTTTTTCTCTTGTTGTTTCTCTGCCTGTAACGAAAAATGTGAAATGGCTGAATCAGAAAAGAAAGTTTAAGTCGCTTAAGCCTCAACATTCAGTTAACCTGCATATTATAAATAAATCTATTTAGAGTTGTAACTGCACGTTAAACAGCCCGGTTCTGTACATACGTTGGTTTAAGGGTTTACATTGGTTACACTTTGGGTAACAAAATGCAAAACATCTATTACATCTTTTGTGTAAACAAGAACAGATTTAATGAAAAATGACACAAAAACTGCAAACAGCAGTACATTTTGATGAAAGTTTCAAAAGCATATTGCTGGCCAGAGGCTGAGCTGTACTGTTTTTGTTTACAGATGTAATGATGCTCCATTTTGAATGACACCATCAAAAAGTATTCAATTTCAGCAGTACTGTAAAACAATCATCTTTTGTATCTGATTTCTAATTTTGTCAATAGACTGTGATGTATCGTCTTCCTGTGAAATGGTAACATTTTCAATTCATTTTCGCCAATTCTGCTTTCCTTTTGACAGCCCACTACCAATGACTTGTTCGCTGTATACCTTAGTGCCATGGCGGGTGGCTCTCTGGCTGCTTTCCACTCGCTATGATTATAATGACCTTGCTGCGGCCTGGACTTAAAAACGCTGGATTAAGAGGAAAGGAAAATGAGAGGTTTCCATTTCACCGTTGGTGTAAAATTCTACCCAGAATCCCCCTTCCCTCACAATTCCTCCTTCCCAGCTCAGATGGATGGTCACTGGGGTCTGCGGCTTTGTCGGTCGATCGGAGCTCAAGCGAATAATGATAAACAAGCTTGAATTGGGAAATGAATTCACCATGCGCTGTCACAGGTGGCCGTTGCAGTGCTTGTGTGTGTGTGTGTGTTTCATTTGATAGTACCTGAAATCACTGAGGCTGATGAGGATTAACAGTTAGCGGGGTAAGGTTTAATGGGCCCGGTTTCACCAAAGTAGCAAGGCCTCTATGTTTGGATCGATGGCGACACATAAATGTTAACCTTATTTGCTGCTCGAGACAAATGAGAGTACACGTAGACAAGCCAGCTGGTTTTGTACTTGAACTTAAAAGTACACTTTGCACACACAACTTGTTGTTTTATTTTAGGAATGAAATGTGAAATACTTGTTAATTCCTGTTAGGGGTGGGACAAAGCATCAATATAATGATATTTAACATTGCTATCTCTGAAAATACAGGGAGTCCTCTGTTTACTCCAGTCCGAATGTGTCGTCTTTATTTTGCGAACTGAGCACAATGAACCAACTTGTGCAGCGGCGTAAGAATATGTGGTTACACGACACAAGAAGGCACGCTTGATTACCGTCCTACTTATCCTGTTTTTCATTAGATGTTTTTATATTGACTTTACTACTACCTTAGTTTAGGTTCGTGCAAATGCCGGTTACGTTGCCGTCGTAGGATCATAAATTCCCAAACTGAGGACCCTCTGTACAGTATCAAGTCGCCAACATCAGTTATCGATCCTGTCACTATACTTGAAGTATAGATATACATTTTTATGACAAAGGCACCTAATAATTAGTGCTTGTGGTTTGGAAAATGTATCTTTATATTCACTCATTTGAGTCTTATGTCGCCTAATGCGCAGGAAGACAGTTTCTACCAATACTGGGGGTCCTTTGTTTACAACTGTCTTGACATACACAGTTTTTGGGGCTGCAATCGTTGTACAATGAACAGATACCAAGTGTTCCTGTTTAGCCGTATTTTGTTACAGGTAGTTGCCATGTGTTCCACCGTTACAGGCAAGTCGAAAATGTTCCGCAATCCGGAGAGGAAGAGACGACATGCGCAGTATGTTAACTTAAGGCCTCTTTATACTCCCGCACTCGCCCCCGCATTGCATCACGTGACTGACGCATTGGGCCGTGCTTGTGTGGTACTTGACGGCACAAATTGTTGCCGCGCGCAGAATGCTGCGGAGATCATCTCTCGTGATTGGTCCAGTTTAGTCACATGCTGTGATGACGTATTCAGTTACTCAGCTGCACATACCACCCACGCCGCCACCTTCTTGATCAATTGCAATATAATTAAACACATCATCTGGTCATCTAGATCCATTTGTTCTAGCAGGCACTGTTCCACGGTTGCCAATGTTGTTGCTTTGTTCCTGGTTCCGGAAAGTAAAAACGGCTACCAGAATTGGCCATAAAATGCAGAGGAAACTCCACCCTGTGGAGTCCGAGCCAATTCCAGCCGTAGCGACACCCCCAACTTGGAGGAGAACTGCAGCAAATTTTCAAAACAGCGCGCGTGGGTTGCGCTCAAGATAGCCTCAGTGACGTCAGCACTGTCGCTGCCCGCGTGACTATAAAGAAGCCGTTTGAGTTTGTCAGTGGGCGAGTTAATGGATATCACGTGCTTGGCTTCTCAGTACAGTGGAAAGTGATTGGCTGACATAAGATTTGGATTCTACCAACCATGTTTGTTGATTTTCCTCCATGTAAAAAAAATAACAAATAAAAAAATAAACTAGCTTCCAGCCCGTCTGACAATGCGGGCAGCTCCGCTGCTGCTAGCCAGTCGTTTTAGCCACACTAGATGCTAGTATGGCTAACACAACGCTCTTCTAAAAGTCACTAATTATCGCCTCCATGGTGACAAGTAACTTCACAATTCTGACTAGTAAAAAAAAAAAAACTAAACTAAAAATTTGAATAAAATACATCATACTCATCGGAGGTGTTGATTATTAAATGTATGAATGTGTGCAAATTGTTTTTTCAAGTCGAAGTCGGCTTTAACAAGTTTTGCTCTATCTAATCAGAGGATGGAAAAATCCTGACATCATTGAGGGCCAGCGCACTGGCTTTGTGAGTAGCTAATAGGGCTGAGGAAAAAAAAAATCGAATAACTCTGCTAAATTGACCTCAAATATAGGTTGACGCAAAATTTCTGCCGCAAAGGTCGGCCTGGACCCCAAAAAAAAGTGTTGCCCGGAACCATGTATGCCAGAACCAATGTTTCACGCGGACATTTATTGCAGATGGATGCAGTGTTGGGCCATTGATAAACTTTGCCAAAAACGGCAGAGGAGCATCGTTATTCTGTAACATGTAACAGTATGTAACATGTAACAGGGATGTAACAGTATGCCAGAACTTACAGTTTGGTACATACGGTTTGGATCACATTGGCTACTTCACCAACACTTCTGGTTTAGGAAAAAAATATGCTGTATTAGGTCCATGTCAGTTTCATTTCTACACTGACTGCAAGAGTTTCTGTACTGTCTGTGCCACCGGTGACATTTATTTACCAGTAATTGCGTGGACAGGGTCAACCTGGTCTCATGAATAACATTTTAGTTGTGATATGGTTCTGTTTAAAAAACACTTTTGTAACATAAAAGTTTCCTAATGGCTACCGTTTTGTGTCTGCCTTTCTGGTATCAATCAGAGGCTACCGTTTTGTGTCTGCATTTCTGGTATCAATCAACCCCCCCCCCCCCCCCCCCCCCCCCACACACACACACACACTCTGCGTGGAATGGAAGTGCTTGAGCTAACTTTCCCCCCCACCGTGTTGACAAGTCGCAACACGGACATCTACAGCTCGCAGCGCAGCCCTTTTTGGCGCGTAGCGGCAATCTCGAAGGAGTAGCGAGGCTTTCAGCTGGCAGCATTTCACACAGAACAGCTCGCCGGTGCAGCTGGGAAAGACAGAGCGGTAGAGCGAGCTGCTGGTGGCGGAGAGGGTGCGCGATAGACGGAGGGAGGGAGGGATGTAGTGGAGAGGAAGAGCCGCTAAGAGCTTTGGGCGGTTTCTCTGTTGTTGTTGTACCACACAAGTGCATCCAGGCCCTGCAGGACAAGCCGTTAACAGGCATGAGGGATGGAGTGGAGGAGGAGGAGGAAGTGAAGGAGGTGGTGTTCTGTGCCAGATGCCTGCTCGAAACAGCGCACTGATTTATCGCTGGACGCTCACGTTTCGCTCCTAGAAAGCCGCTAAATGACTTTGTAGGGAAATAAAGAACTGCTTAAATCACCTGAGCTCCTCAAAGTGGCCGTTTGATAAATGGAGAACATGCAGTGTTGCCTAACCGTCGTGTGAAATTGGAAAGTTTGTAGCTCAAATTGTTGCACCTGATTCAACTTTAATTAAGTTTTTAATTTATTGCACTTGGTACGTGTCACCACGTCGCTGCTGCATTAGCACAGTGGAACATCCACAGCTAAATGCTCTAGAAGTGGTACAATTTGGGCTGAAAAGTGACATTTCATGGGAAAAAATATTCCTCAAAAGGCCTATCACCACCTGAGAGTCCTCAGCTCATTAAGCATAAAATGAAAGCTCCACAAATTGAGGGAAGAGGAAAACAGGAAATGGCATCTGAAAGGCCCTTGCTGATTGATACAATATGAGCAATTCATTATTATTATTTATTAATCAATTGCATAACAAGATGAATTGTTATGTCCTAATGACGAGCATGATAACGACAAGGCTTTACACGATCAGGATTTTTGGGGCCGATCAGCGAGTTTAAATAACCGATCACCGATCCGATCACAAGATGGAGGAATGTGTCTATTTGAATGATCTGTTCATTTACTGTATATACTTGTGTACTTAATTGCTCAAAAGAATATATTTACAATAAATGTATCTTTGTTCCTCTATTTATGCCAGTGAGGGATAGGTACAGATGAATGGTCTTCTATTAGATGGCAGGAAGTTAATACAGTAATTCATGTATCCACTTTCTGTGACATTTTTGTTTGTTGGTGTGCCGTGAGATTTTTCAATTGTAAAATATGTTCCTTGGCTCCATAAAGGTTGGAAATCACTGCTCTAGTCAGATTGTGTATTCTAATCAGTCAGGTCAAACCAACATTACATGACAGAAATAATGTGTGCTAACTTACTGTAATTAAATGACTTTATTTTTAATTAAATGACTTCAACCACACCGAAAATTTAGAGCATGATTCAACAGAACGGCGGCATGTTTACGTCCAACCGTTTGTGCTACCACTCGCTTACATAACGTTTTTGTTGCCTGCTTGCGAGCCGTATCGTATTAAAATTACGTGAACATAACTCAAGCAAGCCTTAAACGAACGTCCTCTCCTGTCCTGGGCCACCAACACACGTTTTTCCTCATTTTGTTCTCATAATATATTCGGCGCGATCCACTCGTGTTGTCGTCCCCCCGGTAACGAGTATATTTGGTCGCATTTTAGTTTACAAGATAAAGCCCGATGACTGTAAAAAAACGGGATGCAGTGTTATTGAAATACAAGATTTTATTGCAGTAGTCTGACATAATGCAATCGTGAAAGAACAAATTTGTCTTGTAGTCTGATCCGGGCATTACGTGTTGTCTGTCTCAGACGTGTTGTGTGTTGCACACCGCCGACATGTTTTTTTAAATTTTTTTGTTTTTATAAATAACTTTATTGCCGTCAGATATTTACAGGACTACGCTAAAAGACACGTGACAAGGCTAAAAATAAACTAGCTTTTGGATTCAAATATACTGTGCACGGTGGCGACGCGGAGTAAAGGTGTTTTGCGGAGCCGATCAATGACGTCATTTTTCGGATCGGCGAATTATGAAATTTAAGCCGATCAGCATAAAATGCTAATTATCGGCCGATAAAATCGGTGTAAAGTCTAATAATGACGAACTTTAGAAAAAAAAAATGCATCAGAATCTTGTGATCTTTTTCATTGGCTTTTTAATTGTATTTTTATTTTTTTTTATACCCCAACATCAACAGGGAACTCGTTTGATGTGCGTTCCACGTTTGAGATGCGCAAAAATGAGCAGCGACGCATGAAGCATGGTGAATCCTCGTCTAGAGACACACAGCATTGCTTACCCACGTGTGTGTGTGCGTGCGTTGGTGAAGTGCTTCAGCGAATCATTATCCCCTAAAAGTACGAGTCTTGTCCTGGTGCGAGCCAATCTGAGGCAGAATAGGGCGGGTTATCGTTTCATAAATAAAACGGAGACCTTTTTATTCATTGCCTAAAGTACTCTGACGTAGTGCTGGAAATCCGGCGTATGATTTCTTTTTACAAGACTCACCCTACTGTATATATGTGGGTGTGTTTAAAAAAACAAAAACAACTAATGAATAAAATAAATACATACATAAATAAAAATTGCTTATGTGATATGTGAGCGAGCGCAGCAAATAGCTGTAAGAAATGTCTACCATACGTTTTGTAATTGTATGGTTATATTTCACTCTCACCCCAACTGAGGGGGAGCTAGTTAACTTGAGTTTTTCCCCCGAGGGGGGAGGCGGCGCCGCTCGCTGCGGGCTGGGCGGATCACCGGCTTTCACATGTGGGGAACGGAGCAGCCACGAGCCTCGCAATCGATCGGAAAAGAGAAGCCATCAGACTGGGGGAGTCTGCCTATGCCTGGGCAGCCCACAGTGGCCAGCCAGGTCGCCGCTTGGCGCCAAAATGAAGCAGATAACCGCGACAAAACGTATGGAGTGCAGCTTGCTGCCTTCTTAATCAAAGCACAAGCAAGTGATCCACCATGGTGTCATAGTTTGTGGGCTGGCTGTCGCTGGCTAAGCACAGTGGCATGGTCCGAGGCAAACCCAGTCGAAGCTCTGCAATAAGTGAAATTCGTGAAATGGCAATACCCTATTTAAATACACCCCAGGCATGTTTTTTTTTTTTTTTTGCATTTACGGCACTTAAATTTTTTTGAAAGGCCTGTAAACAAAAACAATAGCTAAAACAATGCAAACACATTTAAACACAATATATTGAGAGAAACCAAGTGCAATGGATAGCACAAAAATATTGTTTAAACAGTATATATACATAATAAAACAGTAACAACTGCAATAAAACTCTGCAATATAGCCGGACCCCGAAGCAAGAACCGTGACATAGTGGAGGATTACTGTATCTGTATTCCATGATAAGTTGCAGGGACTCATTGTTTCCGTGACATGTGCATCCCGACCTCACATAGTCTCAAATGTAAAATGATCTATGCATCAGGCTACCAGCTACATGTTACAATTTGACTTAAAACCAAGCCTGGGCAATTAATCCAGAGCTGTTTACTAAAGTGGGAAAATATAAGTCTTAAGTAGTGGTAATCAGCGCATGTATATATTTGCAGGCTCCTTAAAATGGCTGGCGGCCAAGACATTGAACTTTGACCCCTCCCTCCACAAACGAACACATTCTGCTTGGCAAGGGACTGTGCTGTGACCTCACTTCCTGTGTGGTTAGACGAGTGCAGGAGGCCTCTCATGTGCAGCCTGCCTCTATTTAGCCTTTAATGCACTAGCCAAGGTAAAACACCACCACCCTCATTTCTCTCCTTCCTCTTAGTGTGTTTTCAAATTGCAGTCAAGAGGAAGCCATCGGGCTAATGTCGTTTAACCAGGCTGGCTAACATCTGCCCGAGTGCCGCAGTTAAACGGGGATAATCCGTAGAGCTGGCCTGGAGGTGATGTTTTACAAAATATATAAATATTTTTTTTGTTGTTTTTTTAAATCGACACGCGTTATCGGTGATTAGCTCTCTGGCGAAACACTATATGACCTCTAAAAAATATATAAAGAATGAAAGTGTTTGACTGTCGGACAAAAATCTGGAGAAGTTAAAATAATCAATGTGGTGTCATCTCACAGAAAGCCCCCGTTGGCAAATTATGCGGGGATCTAGTAATGTAGTGATTTTTTTATTTATTTATTTTTTGGTGGGTTGGGGTGTTGAAGAAGAAATGTGGCATAAAACGTTTGGCAAGGTCTATGCTACTCAGTAAAAAGCATCATAGCTGTTAGCTACAGTAGTATGTTAAACCAGGGCTTTGTCTGGCTTGTTAATTTTTTGGTGAGTTGGGGTGGGGGTGCATCAATTCTGTTAGGGTGTTGATGGGGGTATGTGGCTTAAAGTGTTTGGGAAAAGTCTACGCTACTAGATAGAGTTAACCAATCTGATCGGCCTTATTGTTATCGGCCGATATTTAGCATTTTATGCTCATTGGCTTCGTTCGTTTAAGGCTTGCTTGAGGTATGTTCACATACTTTTAATACGATACGGCCCGCAAACGGGCAACAAAACGTTATGTAGCCTAGCAAGCTACTGCTAGCACTAACGGTTGTACCGGCGTTCTGTCGAATCATGCCGTCAAATTAGCACCCATTATTTCTGTCATGTTGTAATGTTTGTTTGACCTGACTGATTAGAATACATGACCTGACATGAGCAGTGATATCCAACCTTTAATGAGCCAAGGAACATATTTTACAAGTGAAAAATCTCACGGCACACCAACAAACTAAAATGTCACAAAAAGTGGATACATTAATTACTGTATGTACTTCCTGCCATTTAATAGAAGACCATTCTTTTGTTCTGTCTGTCACTATGCCTCATCGGCATAAATAGATGAACAAAGACAAATTTATTGTAAATATATTTTTTTTAGTACACAAACAAGTACACAAACAAGTATATACATTAAATGAAGAGGTCGTTTAAAGAAACACATTGCTCCATCTTCTGATCGGATCGGTGATCGGTTATCGTTTTTTTTTTAACTCGGTGATCGGCCCCAAAAATCCTGATTGTGTAAAGCCTACTTAACTGGGTAAAAAGCAACATACTGTAGCTATATGTTAAAGAGAGGGTATCTCTGGATTTTTGTTTTATTTTTGGGTGGGTTGAGGGCGAGAGTGCGCCCCCTGTCGCTTTGCTAAAAGGGGGTATGTGGCTTATAAATATATGGTAAAGGCTCTTCTATTACATTGAATACACTAAACTGGGTTGTTTGAATTTTTTGGGGTGGGATTGTAGTGCCAGAGATAGAGGTGTGCCAAGCTGGGTAATGTTACACACACAAAAATTCACTAAACTGGGTTTGCTCTTTGTTTTGGGTGTGTTGTGTGGGTGTGACAACAACCCAAATTTTGGAGAAACCCACCCCTACTACTGGGGCTCAGACTCGCACTCTAAATCCCTATTCGATATTCGTGTTGACAGCAAAAAATAACTTCTGTATCAGAATCAAATCGTTACTCCTTTTACTATTCTGAAATTAAGAGGTCATTGTCCAACAAATGAAAAATCCAATTTGATGACCTGTGAACTACCCATTGAACTGGAAAGACACTGCTGCTGTGTTGTGGCTGCCGCGTTTTGGCTACCACTTTTCCCTCTGGAAAAGCTTTCCTTTTTAGTTTAAATTGGCTTACTTTAACTAGGATCGTCTTGCTGTACCATGGCCAAAAGTGGAACCCAGGTTCGTTTTGCGCCCGTCTCAATGCCGTAGAATGCTTAACCCACACTGGCTGGGACCATCTGCCTCCTTTTTAGCCAGCTAGCCGGCTAGCCAGCTAGCTCTCGTCATCTACCGCTGTGTTGGATCTTGATCAACTATCTCCCATTCTTTTTGCCGTGGTCGCCGTCTGTCATTAACATCTGTGCAGCTCCTCGTGCGGCTATCTGACGCCTCCTTCTGCGGAGATAATCGTCTCAGTGGAGACGGCTATGGCTATTTGTATATATGATAAACTGCACTACTATACTCTACTGTACAACTGCGCATACAGTACGTATGAGCAGAAACTGCACAGTAAATCAAAATGGCGTCAACCATAAACAAAGGATAAACATCTTGAAATATTTTTACATTTTTTAAGTAAATGCGGTGTGGCAGCAGTTGCAGCTCTTGTCGGAATAAAGTAGTATGATATTCTTAGATTCATTCTGATGAGTCACAAAGTTCTCATTCGATGATCGCTTTTCCACTCCCATTCGAATCCCAATTCAACAAATTCAACAGCCCTACTAGCTACATTGATTTTTATGTAATTGAACGGATTTTTCCAACATTTTTTAAGCAATGCACCCCTTCAGCAACCTGATAAACTTGGTGCACACCTATCCCTGACAGCATAAGCCATGTATCGCCTTCAACACCCTGATGGCTTAACACCCTGACAGATTTGGTATCCTCCCCAACCCATAATAAAAAAAAAGAATACAAATTAAAACAAATCCCTTCGAGCATTTGGCTATGTTTATTTAAAATAGTAACACAGCCTTTCCTAAACTTTTTAAGCACACCGGCAAAAGTGACGCAGCCCTTGATTCTGTTCTTATCACCTTATTACCAGGACCATGTAATTGTTTGAGAACTCTGTTGCGTCCTGCGTATGTCCACTCTCTACGCACTTTCAACGCTTTGACCTTGTCATATCCGGCACCCAGAAATGAGATCATCAGCACAGAGAAGAGAAGCCAACACGTCTCCTCCACCTACCCGCAGCTCTAAGTGACGGTTGTCATAGCAATCATTATGCCACCAAGCCTACTCGGGCAGGTGAAGGATGGCTTTGAATGCGGCAGCCTCGGGTCGCAACCTGGTTGTGGCGAGCGATGAAGAGCCGCGTTTGGAGCAAGTAAACACGGAGCAAGTTCGCAACGGACAATCAAAACTGCTGAAAGGATTGTCGGTACCCCCCTACCCACCCTTGAGGACTTGCACGCTGCCAGAACTAAGACAAGGGCGTGCAAAATCCTCTCGGACCCTCCCCACCCCGGTCACCAGCTCTTCCAGCTCCTTCCCTCAGGTAGGCGCTTCCGATCAATGCAAACTAGAACTAGTAGACATTCCAACAGCTTCTTCCCTCTTGCAATCAACTTCTTAAATGGCTAACTTATAATTCCATTACAACAAGCTGGCAATTTTTTGACTTGAGTTCGTTGTCACATTTCTGTGGGGCCAATTATGTATTACTCCTGCACTCACTGTAGTTGTCTCGCCGTGCTGCACTATTTGCATATAGTGGCCACTCATGCCAGAGTAGCATCTGCTCCATTTGCACACTGATTGAGGAGTATCTGTAACATTTGCACAACCATTGTCCCAGATTATCGCACTACTCGTCACTTTAAACCGCATACACTCCTTGAAGTCTCAGTGCCCTTTGCACAATGGTCATTGCACCGGACTATTGCGATATTAGCCATTCGAACTGAGGACTCTGCATCTTTTTGCACAATTGTTGTTTGTTGTTGTTTTTTGTCAATGTCTTTATGTCTCCAAAGTGTTCTGTAAATTGACTGTCTGTTGTACTAGAGCGGCTCCAACGACCGGAGACAAATTCCTTGTGTGTTTTGGACATACTTGGCAAATAAAGATGCTTCTGATTCTGAGTAAACAAGCGTATTGTCGGATGTGCCTCCATATATATTAGGAAAAGTGAGGCAGGTATCTATGTAACAGCATGTGGCAAACAATGGCTTTCATTCCCATCCGCTGCCCTGGTTGAACATGGAGATTGGAAACAGAATAACACCTCCACCCACTTCCCTCATCCTCTCTGGACCTGCATGTAAATTAGCGGTTAGCATTTCTCGCTAGTTTCTCTCTCTCTCTCACCTGCCTTTTTTGGCATGTTAGTGCTAGTAGAAGTAAGGGACCAGGACAAATCCTGATTAGTGTTCTCGTTGTCCTTTAGTGGCACCTCGGCCAAACGGATGTCAAACCAATAGCAGCCGTTGAACAAAAGGTGCCAACCCCCCGACCCGCTCATCGTTTTGGCTCCTCTGCTCAAAGTGGGGGTTGCTGAGGGATAAACATTGGGGGTGCGTTCATGCAGTGTTGGCCGAGTAAAAAAAACATCCTTTCGTCTCTAAAAATCGGTCGAAATGAAGATGAGTTGGCACACACCAAAAAACCCTGTTTAGTTTTGCCCCTTTTAACACCCTGATGTTGCACAATCAATCCCGGACATCTCAAGCCTCCCAACCCAACAAAAGTATTTTTGTAGTAGAACACACTTTTTAAGCCAAGTACCCCCTTCAATACCCCAACAGAGTTGGCGCACTCCTTTCCCTGACACTACAACACTCCCAACCCACCGGGAAAAAAAAGTGCATCTGCATCTAACTACATTCATTTCACAAAGTTGAGCACCCTTTCCCAAACTTTGAAACCCATGTACCCCCTTCATTACTACCCCTGCTGTATCACTGGCTACACAATCCCCCTCAAGCCATCATAAAAAAAGCCGTTTGGCATTTAGTTACGTTTATTTTACATAATAGAACAGTATTTCCCAAACTCTTTAAAGTCCATGTAAAATGAAAATAAAAATGTCATAAATTTGACGCACAAGAGTGTTGTTAAAAGCCTGCAAAATGTGAATGAATAAAAAAAACAAGTTTATATAATGAGGCATCCAAAATGATTTAAAATAGAGACCCCCTCAGACCCTGTGGGCATGTCAGCTGAATGCACTGAAAACTGTGCTCAAATCAGAATCAGAATGATCTTTATTTGCCAAGTATGTCCAAAAAACACACAAGGAATTTGTCTCCGGTAATTGGAGCCGCTCGAGTACGACAACAGACAGTCAATTGACAGAGAACACTTTGGAGACAGAAAGACATTGACAAAAAAAAAACAGTCACTGAGCAATAAAGGGTTGCTAGTTATCTGGTAATGCCGGTACATTATTTTTATTTATTTATTTTTTGACAATGTCCATAGTGTGAGCCACAAACTGAAAAACGTGCCGCTGTAACGGTTACCTTTACCTGTAATGTCTCTGTTTTGTGGAGCCACACACATACACAGAGCAAGGCGATGACGAATTAGATGACTCTGCCGCCAGTCTGCTTGCTAGCAGTCTACCAAACGTAATAACCAGTCAACTTTCCCTTAAGTGTCTCTGTTGTGTGAGCCACACATGGCGCGAGGCGGTAGTTTATTGGACGGCCCGCTGCCAGTCCACGAGTGGCTAGCCCCCTAGCTAATTAGCGGGCTAGCCCACTACATCGCTTTGTGCACCACGCGTGTTATTTAATGTCTGTATTTTAAAAAAGAGAGAGGGGGGGAAAAAAGCTGCTTGGGGGCACGCTGTTTTATTATGTCTCTACCCCCGGCTTCGAAGTCGCGCGAAGGTTTTCTTGGCGTCTGGTGTTAATGCATTGTAAGTCACTCATCATCGCCTCCATGGGATTTAAACGATACCAGTCAACCAGTCATCTGGGATAGACACACACGTGACCCTAGTGAAAATAAGCATTACAGAGAATGGATGGATGGGTGGGTGGGTGGATGGATGGATGGATGGAAGATCCCTCCACCCCAATCATGCCCCCAAAATCCAAGCAAACTGGTTAGCGTACAGCTCCGTTCATTTTACGAAGTAGAACGGCCTTTCTTAGACTTTAGAAGCCACACAGCCCCTTCAACACCACAACAGAGTTGGCCCACCCTTATCCTTGGCACCTCAACTTGCAGAAAAAAACAAAAAAACTGCTTGGCATCTGGCTACGTTGATTTTACAGAGAACGGCCTTTCCCCAAATCTTTTTGGCCACACACTCCCTTCTACACCCCGACATAATTGATGCACCACTACCCCTGCTTTGTATCTCGTGACGACTCTGAAAAAGACTCAGACGATGCCGCTGCTGGTGAAAACGCATCTTAATTCATTCACAGCAGACATGGGTGTCAAAGTGGCAATCGTGAGAAGACAGGCTGCAATTCTTTGGGTAAGAAAAATGTGAAAAGAACAAGCCATCACCCTGCTGTGTAGGTTTCTGGCATGCCGAAGCAGCTCACAGAGGTGATTTTGTGTGTGTGTGTGTGTGTGTGTGCGTGCACGTGTGTGTGTGTGAGAGTGAGTGTGCACAAGAGAAGTGAGAGTGAGTAGGAGGGTGGAAGGTGGGAGTGTGTGAGGCGTCCATGTATTGTTTGTAAATCGCCATACCAGCAAAAAAGGGACATTCAGCTTTTATGGTTGTCAGTCCACCCAGGGAAATACAAAGCGTATTCCAGCGGGAGATGGATAACATACAAAAATATATTTCCTTACGCGGAGACAACATGGTGTCAGAATGATGGTGACACCGTAAAAGCCTCAATTTGTTTGGGTTCAGTTGGAATCGAGTTATCCTGATGAGGTTTGTGTTTGTACAACCCAATTCAGCCATAAAATTCTAAGTTGATTATTTGCTAAAAACAATAAAAATTTAGCAATTTGAACATTAAATAACTTATCTTTGGAGTGTATTCAATTAAATATAGGTTGAACATGATTTGCAAATCATTGTATTCTGTTTTTATTTATGTTTAACACAATGTCCCAACTTCATTGGAATTGGGGTTGTAGTACTTTGTGACAACATAGCAACACGGCAGCAAATGATGAAAAATAAACACAATATGGATGTTTGGCAATTCAATAAACATTGATTTGCCAAACATTACACATTAAATTCCATACTTTACAAACCAAGTGACAGGTCTTTTTGACCAATCAACTGACTTACTAAACCATGGTAAAGCTAGGCATACATGCTTTGCGATTTTCTGTTCCAACTGGCACTTTACGAACTATTCATTTGCGACAGAAAATCAACACTAACGAGCTACATGTTAACACTCCAATACCTCGTGATTCGCGGAACCCCCGCTTATTTGTGGTATTTTTCCCGATCCCCCTCTTATTCACTTTTTTAAAATGTTTTATTTTTATTTTTTTACCCGATCCTCCTCTTACTCGGCTTTTATTCTCCTACCCAAAACATCGTGGCAATTATAATGAATGTCAGTTATTTGGGATTCTCACTATTGACAGTCAGGCCTGGTTCCCATCTCCCGCAAACACCGGGGGTTCCCAGTACGGCCTAACTAGTTCACCACAATTGTGGTAATCCCCCCCAAAACAATCTGAACAAACCCTGTCATAAAACAGCCTTTCCCAGGCCTTTTTAAGCCTCACAACCCTTTCGACACCCCAACATAGTTAGTTGAACCCCTATTCCAGACCCCAAAAGAAGTGTATAAAAAAAGCAAGTTTAGTGTATTCACAAATGCATTCCACATAGGAGGGGAGCCTTTCCCAAGCTTTTTAAGCCACAACTCATTTCAACACCGAAAAAAAGGTCACACACCTCTATCCCTAACACCACAACCCTCCTGACCCACCAAAAAGAATGAAAATCCAAAAACACACCTTTTAATAGCTTGCTGTATATTCCACGTAGTATAGTAGCCTTTACCAAAGTTGCCGCACCCCCATCTCTTCACATGTTAATGGTATCATATGAATGAAGATTTAAAAAAATATCTCAACAATAAAGTAAATATTTGGACACTACTTCTCGGATTTCGTCTGTTGCAGGGATGGTCTAGAATTTAACCCCCACGATAAATCAAGTATCCACGATCTAAATGGATGCTAGCAACAAAGCATTGCGCTTCTCTTTGTTTTTTTGTTGTTTTTTGTTTGTTTGTAAGGACTGCATGGTGCACCTGATCAAATGCTCTTGCGGGCCGTATATGGACCTCAGGCCATAGGTTTTTCACCCTTGACCACCAGCAGATACTTAACTAAAGCCCTCACATTGGAAAAATGCGTAGTGGTGTCTATCTTGCGGGTGGGTTAAGAAGGTTAGGGCAAGGGGGCGAGAACGCGGGAAGGAAGGCAGCAAGTATGGATGTCGTGAAGAAGGAGCTGTGGCAGTAATTAAGTGTCCGGCTGGGCCCTGGCAGGGGTTGCAACGGCTGCAGGCTATGCTAATGAGCGCGCCCGCCGGTCAGGACTGCCTTATTAGCGCTCACTGGACAATATGGTGGGAGAGACTCTCCACTGCCGGCCACCGAGTCTCGGCAAATGACTAACTGTCCTCCCGAGAAGGAAGGTAATTCTATTAATTGGGACACGGCGGATCAGGATGGCTTCGTCGAGGATCCTTCACTTTAGCCCTTCCGTGATTCTTAATGTCACCATTTCCCCGTTGCCGCTAACAGGGAGTGCTGCTTTCTCAACTGCAGGGGAAAGTTGGAAATATCCCACTTACTAGGTAGTGGTCAGGAATTCTTTTCTGTCAGTACATGGTGGGACCAGCATTTGCTTTCTCCACATCTGCGGCAATACACTTTTGAACTTCTTGATGCATTTGCGGTATATTTTTATCGACAATGTGGTGGCGGATAGGAATAATGTAGTGAGGCTCGAGGTGCTTGTACTGCCCCTGTTTGTGTGTGAGCTTTGTTGGGAGAGCTGTTCCTGCTGTGCACGTCTTGACCTCTGAGGGGCAGTGTAGTGCACATAATGACACACTTGCAATAACAAAGAAAGTAGAAGCAGTCACACTTGATTATTCGTAGTTTGAGAAATAAATGTTTTGAATTACTTAAGTACTGTAACTATCTGGCATAATGACGTTTTTTTTCAATCTTGTCAGTGAAAAAACACGTCGTCGGTGTGGGACTATTTTGCGGTGTCTCAGACTATTTGTAGTCTGTGCGCAACTGAAGTACATCGTGGGGAACGTCATGTAAATGCTTCAACACAACAAATTTGATCGGGCACCTGAAGAATGTTCACAAGGAGGAGCATGTCGCGTTCAAGCAACGCAGCGTGGGGGGGAAAAGAAAAAGGGAAAAGCCAAACGGACGCAAACTCTGGACAACACCCGTCCATAGTGAGAAAGTTAGAGTAAGCATGTCATTAACAGTATTTAATAAAGTAATTTAATTACAATAAGTTAGCACCCATTATTTCTGTCATGTTGTAATCTTGATTTGACCTAAACTTAATCAGTGGCCAATCCTTGAATGCCCCCTAGAGGTCATTGATGTTTTAACTTTTGTCTAAAATGCTAGAGAATAATTTTGAAGATACTCAGTATACAGTACACACGTATATACAATAAATGAACAAGTCATGTAAATAGACACATTGCTCCATCTTGTGATCGGATCAGTTATAATTTTTTTAAACTTGCTGATCGGTGGTCATATTTTTCACTTGTAAAATATGTTCCATGACTCATTAAAGGTTGGAAATCACGACTCTAGTCAGGTCATGTATTCTAATCAGTCAGATCAAACCAACATTGCAACATGACAGAAATAATGGGTGCTAACTTACTGCAATTAAATAACTTCACACACACTGAAACTTTAGAGCATGATTCGACAGAACGCCGGTACAACCGTTAGTGCTAGCACTAGCATGCTAGGCTACATAACGTTTTGTTGCCTGCTTGCGAGTCGTATCGTATTAAAAGTATGTGAACATACCTCAAGCAGTCCTTGAATTAAAGTCCTTTCCCGAGCACTTGTGATTACCAGCACACGTTTTTTCCCCATTTTGTTCTTATCATACACGCGAGGCGATCCATTGTTGTTGTTGTCACCATGGTAACGAGTGTATCTGATCGCGTTTGAGTTTAAAAGATAAAGCCCAGTGATGGGAAAAGACAGGATGTGGTGGTATCGGTATACAAGATTTTATTGCAGTACTCTCACATAGTGCAATCATAAAAGAACACATTTGTCTTATAGTCTGATCCAGGCATTACGTGTTGTCTGTCTCAGACATGTTGTCTGTCCCACACCGCTGACGTTTTATTTATTTATTTTTTAATAACTTTATTGACGGTCAGATATTTAGAGTACTACGTCAAAAGACATGCGACAAGGCTAAAAATAAACTAGCCTTTGGAGTCAAATATACTGTACACGATGGCGACGCAGAGTAAATGTGTTACGGAGCCGATCAATAACGTCATTGATCGGTCTGCGAATTATGACATTAAAACCGATCATCCTAAAATGCTAATTATTGGGTGATACCAATCAAGATGACCGAAAAAAATTCAAGAAGCGGGGATATAATGCCAATAAGTAATAATAATAATTTTTGTTTTTCCCCATAAAATGGGCGTTTGTTTCCCCCCATAAAAAAACAAATTAATAAACAAAGACATAAACAACAACAACAACAAAATAAATGGAAAAAAATAACGTCTCCACCAATAGGTGAATGCAGTAGTCCACTGTCTAGCATATTGGGCATCGACTGTATAGCATATAGTGATCTAAACACCAATTTCAAACTGTAACTATTCATAACGCTATGATTGCGACCCAAAAACTGATCTTTTAGTTTGCAATTTGAGGTGAGAGGACGCTTGATGATGATCCCCGTTGAGCCCAGTATAGTATATATAGTACAGTATATTGGTCACTGACTTGTATTGAAATGGATCGCAAATTACCATCTGTGTATTTTTGGCCTTGGCCTCGCTGGTCTGTGGCTACGTCGGGCGTCTCGCCAGAGGTGAAACAGGAAGGAGAAGTGTTCTTGGAGGGGAATGAGAGGACCAAGAGACCCCCACCCCCTGCACCCGCCCAGTCCTCTGAAATTCCTCATTGCAGATGAAGTGCACTTTAACCCCCACCCGTTTATTTTTCTCCTCCATTTTTGGCATCTCCCGTTACGGGAAGAAAAAAAAACACCACACACTCGCTCATATAGTCTTAGATGTGTCATTGAGTGAACAAGCCTAAAATGGTGGAGGGGGTTTAAAGACTTATCTGAACATACATCAAGTAATCACGTTAAATCATCAAGTTAGAGTAGGGATTCCCAAAGTGGGCGTGCACAAACACCCTTCAGCGGGGTGCACCTCAAGATTCAAAGTGGAATAGCAGTCTTGTAAAATAATAATAATCACACACATTATTTCCCCCGGGTGTGTCAAGCGGATAGAATTTTTAATAAATGAAATGTTAATGTTTTACATAGTAATAATAATAATTTTGTTTAAAGTTGAAAAACAAAAAGTGCAGGGAGTTCCCAGGGTCAGCACCATCTCTTTATAAATTTAACTGCAAATTGAAATAAATAGTTCCCTAAAGTTTTATAAATTAAATAAAACAGCGTTACAGTTATCATGTCCTCCACGACAGTGGGTCCCCTTTACACCTGTTGATGACTGGCTCCTTGAGGTACTGATGTAGCTCATCCTCAGCCAAGGTCCGGGCCAGCAGGTCACCAGTGTGAATTGCCAGCAGAGAGCTGAACGTCTCATCGACACAGCTGCTGAAGGATCGTGTTCTCTCCGTTGCGTATTGTGGATGTTTCCGTCATTCTCGTGTGTTCATATGCAGCTGCCTGCTCCTCATGTAGCAGCAGTTAAATAGTTAAATAGCCATTATTTCCTTACAGTTTTAGACATGAATGCTTTGCTGTCGCACACGCAGGGGCGGGATAATGCTGGAGAGAGAAGTCCCAGACAGAAAGGCTTGCCGCGGCCACATCAGAGCCAAAATAAATCATTATTAAATTATCGGCCGTTGGATTTAAAAAAACAAATAAATAAATACATTTTTAAAAAAGGCCGATATGTGCCAAAACGGAAAATTTTGGCCCCCATATTTGGCCCGGCCGATAATCGGTCTATCACTAATAACTACACATTCTCTCACATTATTTCCCCAGAAATTGTGCAGGGAATAGGTGGTTCACCAACTTTGTTGAGATGTTGAAGGAGCTGCGTGGCTTCCAAACTCGAATGGCGGTCTGTTATAATAATTGGGGGGACAATCAAATGGGTTTTCTACAGCGCAGAGTTGCAAATAGAGCAAGTGGGTGCATGTGAGGCACACGAGCGGTGATATCTGTAAATAAAAAGTGGTGCTAGTTGTTAGAATTAGTCCAGGCTGTTTATATGTAAAATGTGTCTCCAATCGGACAATTCCACAATGCCTCCATTTTGTGCATCTGGCCGGATATTTAAATAAAAATAGCTGTTAACGAGGGTCAGAGCCTAATTTACATCATTGCCCTGATATAATTCATCCTCTTATTTATGCAAACCTCCATTCATTGTGACTAATATTTTTACTCTTTGCACTCCCGTAACGGTGTCAGGCAAGAGTGGGAAAAAAAAAAGGGCATTTTTAAGTAACAACACGGGAGGCATATTCGTTGGAGGTGTAAATTTGACTCACCGCCAGTATTAAGTGTTAACCTGCCATGCATGGAATATTCTGTGAGAGAGTGGATTCTTAGGAGGCTGAAAATATTCAAAAATGCTGTCCGTTCGGCTATTTGTTGGTGTGACAAAATGCTACGTTCACATGCAAAACCGTTATTGTGCATCAATCTGACAGACACAAAATAGTTCGAAAAAAATTCCCATTTTTTTCATTTGAGCTACATGCTGCTTCAATGTTTTAGCATCTGTTCGGTAAAATTAAATCGAGGCATCTAAATCAGGGAAGTCAAACTCATTTTTGTCACAGGCCACACTGTAATTATGATTTCCCTTCGAGGGCAGTTCCGACTGGGAAACCCGCTCATCATATTAAATAAAGTATACTCCAAAAAAATTAAATGGATAACTAGTTTTGAAATACGAAGGAAAACAATTTGTTCAACTATTGTTGAATTTATTTTAGAAAGTGGTTTCGTAAGAAAAAAATGCTTGGAATCTCAACATGATTACCAGTGAAGATAAATTGCAATTTTGGAACAGATTTTAGCAAGAAACAAGAAGTAGACACACATGATTTGCTTTCGCGGGCCACATTTAGGGATGTGGCGGGCCGCAACTGGCCCCAAGCCTTGAGCCGTGGCCCTTGAACTTTTGCGCTCAAGGGCCACGGAATGGAGAGATGAGCCAGGTCATTCGTAGTTGAGGTAAAAAAAAAAAAAAAAAAAGGAATTAAAATTTAATTGTAATTGCATAATAATAATTTATGCACATTTTAAATTATTTGTAATTGATTTAATTATATTGTTTAACCAATGATGTAAAAATGTATATGTAGCATTTTTTACTACTGTTTTTAATTTTATTTACAATAAATTAAAACAATTCAGTGAGCTAAATGAATAATAAAAAAATAAGATATTTCAATTTACCAATTTGAGGTCAAAGAAACAGCTAAATTAACGTCACAAATGACTTTCTTTATTTTAATAATTCATGCTTATTTTTAAGTCTATTGTAAAATAAATATAATTTATGAACTAATTATTTATGCAATTTTTTAAAGTCTATTTATAGTAAAGTATATATAATTTATTAATTAATTAATAACATTTTAAATTTTCATCTAAAATTGTTCAAAATCAATTAAGTAATTGAATGAGATGAATTAATAAAGATTAATACATTTTAATTGCAACCAAATATGACAGAACTCTTGGTAATGAAACGTGTTGGTTGGGCGGATTAAAGAATGAAGTGGTCTGAAAAGCATTTTCAGGAGGCTCCTTGGGCTATTGAAAAATATTCCATGAAAACCTTAAATTTAAAGCAGTACTTAATAACTTCTGATAAGCTGACATACTGTACTGAGCGCAGGGAGTTCCACAACATTCGTTGGGACTCTGCACATAGGTGGCTAGCATACTTCAGTCTGGTTCTGCTGTTTTGGTTACCAACAGAGTCTGTGAACTGGGTAATCACACATTCTGTTGTCATCTGTAGGGGTAGAGGCCACCATTTGATGAATTACGGTAAAATTTAACAGTTTGTCGTGTTGTATTTCTTAAAATGACCACTGATAAGAAAAAGATTGCTACATGCTAGCTTATATTCTGATGTCAGCATTTGCTGCCCTCCTCCTACATCTCTTCCTTACTGTATTTGCTCTTGGACGTCTCTCTCCTTTTGACATAGCCGTGGAATTGATGCCCCCCCACCCCTCCCCCCCATATCCACCCTTAATCGGCTAATGGCCTCCTCTTCTTTCCTGCCTTCCCCTTTCGCATCCTTCTATCCATCCCTTTCGCCTTCCCGTCTCCTCCCTCTCCACTCTTCAGGGCCTGAGGTCAGTGAGGCCAATTTTCATGCCTGGCTAAGTGACAGAATGGCTTTGTGTGTATATCTGTGCGTTGGTGCGCGCACGCGTGCAGCAGCCTAACACAAGTCACGTTGTGGGTGACCTCCCCCCAACGCGACCTACCTTTAGTCCAGTCCTTGGTTTTCCCTCCTCCCCAGACTTGAACTTGTTCTTTCATCGGTAATGACAGTCACAAGATAGAGCCTGCTGGTATGACCTAACATGATGTCTCAATACAAAAGGCTACCATGCTTTTTACTGGTCTAAGTATGATGACATCACCAAATCTAGAGTTTCCAGTGTAAACCAACATGAATAGCAGCTGACTTGGCCATTGAAGAATATTCCATGAAACATTAAATTACCAATTGAACATAATTTTGGAGTGCCACAGCTGTTGTGTTCATGTCAGAGTGCAAAGCCACAGTATATGATTGCTTGGGTTCATGAGGCTTGCAAGGATGTGTGTCACTCACTGTCGTGTTTGTATCATTTTAATCCTGAATCCCTAATAAATTAGCAATTTTTCAGCAAATTAACTTGGTGATTGAACATAATTTTGGGGTGCTAGCTGTTGTTCATATGAGAGTGCAACAATATATGACAGCAATATAAGGTATAATACTGCCACTTAATGGTATAGTACATTCCTTTGTCCACACTGGTTATGCAGTGGCTCCTGTCGTTTTGGTTTTCCCCGCTAAAAAGTTGTAATGTTGGAGGTGGGGGGATTCTACCTGACGGCAACAATATCTAAAATATGACAAAATATTATTATATTAATATTAAATATTTTAAGTTCTTTAAAATCTGTCAAATATCTTGAAACTCTGTTGTGTGTAATAATTTGGAACAGTGCTGTTTGTTTTTTATTTAAAAAAATAAAAAAAAGCTGTTGTCATTGTTGGTTCAAAAACATTTCATATTCTGATGGTTGATTTCTTCAAAATTATGCCAACTGTCATTGGTATAAACTACAGTATTTAGGAAAATGTGAGAAAAATATCTGCATAATAATTGGAATCTAGTGTATAAGGTAAATGCCAGCTTTGCGTTAATATATTAAATCTATACAACAATACAGTGGAACCTCGATAGAATGGACTAATAGGGGCGGGGAGTTGTCCGTTATAACTGGTTGTCCGTTACATTGAAGCACTTTATTTTAGACCATACGAACCCATATTACTGTACAGTAAAAAATATTTTGTAGTTTTTTTCGCAACCTAAAACGCCCAGTACAGTACAAAGTTATTGTAAGTTAATATATAAAAAAAAAAAATAATAATAAAATAAAGCTTGAAAATGTTTCAAAGTTTCACATTTCATCCAAACTTACCATGCCTGTGTGCTTGGTCATGGTAACATTGTTGACATATACTACTAATTATTACTTACTACTAAGTCGGTTTTACGAGCCGCGAGGAATTGGTGTGCTTCCTAGTTCCAACTCTGTTGCCAAAGGCGAACGGCTCGGCAAAAAAACTGTCAATGTACCAAAAATAGCATGTTCCAGGCTCCAAAGACTTGTTTTGTATCTTCTCTCTCGCTCTCTCTGCCACGCTCTATGCAAAATAGACGATAGATAGAACCATTTTCACATGGCCGCCACGTCAATGCCCCACATTCAACATGGCCGCCAGATGGGAACGGGAGGTGAGAGAGGCACGTCTTTTGGAATTGGATCTAGTCATATTGTATATCTGTGACCCGGAAACTTGCTGCATCCATTGCGCCACAGCACCAGTAAACAACAGCGGCCAATTCTGGAACTGACCGACGACGTCAGCGGACAAATGGAAACTATATGGACACGTGTTCAGTCCTGACAGTCCTTTTTACCCGGTATTCGTTATATCGGGGTCCGTATTATTGAGGTTCCACTGTACAACACAAGTAATCCTCAACTGTGAATACACTTGTGTTGCCTTCTATCCTGTTATGAACCCTGGTCTTCACTGGTCCACTTCATTTCACGAGGCTTCCTACTTTCAGACCTGACAAGTGAGCGTATCTCATCAGTAACACAAATTCTATTTGTTTGACTGACTGTAATTATCTGTGCTGTTTCACCTTCACTCATGACTCTCTTGTTTTACGAGACATCGCTGAAATGCAAAAAACATAGGGTATATAAAATACTTTTCTGACATTGGCTCTCAACACAAAGTTGCAGGAGAAGTGAGTGTCAGGTGTTAAACTTCACACAGGCTGTCCCAGCATTACGCTATTCCCCTTACACATGTGCTCTCCCAGGGGTTTGTTACTACCTCCAAAGGCAGAAAATTGCCAGGTTGTGCCATTTATAGAGAACAATAACATGGAAAAAGGCTACACATGTGTTTTTGTGCACATGACCTTGACTGATGACACCCCCTGACCTCAAATAATCAAAATGGTGCTGCCAAATCCAAAAATAAAGTGTTTCTGATACAGTATCCAGCTGTTTTAGCTGTATTTCCAGGCTTTGACTCCCCGCTACTTGGCTCGTGAAAGGTTAATACAGCAAACACATCTCTGGCACTGCACTCTGCAGCCTGCAGTACGTCTACCATATTACCAGCCTGCTATTTGTGCAGCCAACGTTTGCACTTTGACTCGATAAGGCTCCCTCTTTGTCTACAATGCACCGGAGTTATAACGTCCATGTGACCCGGTGAGAACATTCCTGGCCGCCGTACCGCTGAATCACCCGCGTATGTGTGAGCGATAACACGTCCAGACTGCTGCGTTCCCCGCAGGCTGCTTGCCTCTACAAAACTCTAAAAGCTTCCCGTTTTCTGTAGCAGATGCTAGCTGCCGCGGCCTGTGTTTCCACCGCTCTGTCAGCGGAGGGACCAATCGCCGTTCCGCAGCCTAAGCAGTGATATCTGTCGCAAATGTGCAATCTGCTTTAAATCATCTCCGAGGGGTGAGCTTGTGCCAAATGAAAACCTTGTCCACGGTCGGGTCATGGCTTGGAAGTGTGGCTCACACTGGTTCCAAGTTCAAATGCGTAGGTTTTTGTCTGGCCATCTCTCACAATCCAAGAACCATGCATGTTAGGTTTATTGAAGACTCTAAATTGCCCATGAGATGTGAATTGTGTTTTTTTTGTCTATATATGCGATTGGCTGGCGACCCTCCAAAGTCAACTGGCATGGGGTCGAGCTCACCCGCGACCTTAATGAAGACAAGCGATACAGTATAACATCATTTTGCCTGTGATAATGATATCACGATACTACTTCAATACATTACAGTATTGTATCTGAAGAAGGGCATGCTTATAGAAACTGTAAAGAAATAAAATATTTCTATCCAAAAATACAGGATCAACAGAGTTCCATTTCTTCGGCGATGGCGTAATTTGCGCTGTAGTCAGTCATTAACCTACGCTAATGCAGTAGTAAAGTCATAATTTCAGTAAGTATTTTTATGAAAAACACTTTTTAATATCCAGGTTAAAAACTATTCTTTTTTTCTCATGCTTACGATTGAAGAGTTTTAAAGGATTTTAAAATTACTTTTGCTCTTTATTTTAAATACTTTTAAATGTTGTCCTTTTAATCACGTAAAGCAGATTGAGTAACCATTTAAGACTATCTTAATGTTTACAAAAATATGTAAATTAGGTTAAATGAGGACTAAATTGTCATGCACAGTATGTCAGGTTCATTGAAGACCCTCAATCGTTTTTTGTGGTGCAGCTAATCAAAAAGTTCTTTGTTGTGTGCTTAAAATTGGGTTTCCGTTCTTTAGTTCCACAGATATCGTGACCTATTATAGATGCTCTTTAATTTCCCAATGTATCGATTACTGTGAGACTAAAGCCACGAAGGGTTGTCGCAAAAAGCAGAATTAGTGGCGTATTTTGCTCATACGCGGTTCAAGAGTGAGCTTCCCCCTCAAAGCTTGAGACACCTCGGGTCAGCAAGCTAGTGATTTGCCGCTAACCACATTACAGCCATTAGCGGCCCTCGCTGCTTTTCCGCATGTCACATGGATATGGGTCGAGCCCTGCCCTGCATGACTCACACTGGCTCTTTTCTCTCTACTGGTCAACCTAGCTCAGGTTGCAAAGTGGCCTTTGGATGTATGCTTTTGTTCACATTTTTAAGTGTGAAGGATAAGGACGCGTCAAGTGGTTACTCTGAGTGGGAATCGCAGCGTAACTTCAAATAATATATTATTGCAAAATTGTTCCCCCGTGCTAAAAATATCATTATACAGGGATATACCGATGAATACTAGCGCTACGAACGGGTCTGTGGTGAGTCGCGTCAACTCACGAGTGGGGGAAAAAAAAATACGAATGCCAAATGAGTATTTTCACATTTGAATCCCAACGAATCAAAGAACAACATATTACTTATTTTATTCGAACGAGAGCTGCAACTGTTGCCACGCCACGTACTTAAAAGAAAAACACAAAATACTCCCCAATTGTTTACCACCATGTATTTTTGGGGGCAGCCATTTTGACGTAGTACGCAACGCTTCTGCGCATCCCCCGTGGGCGGGGACTTGTCCTCTGTTTTGCAGATGGGAAAAACATTCCCATAGTGTATGATGGCATCTGCTTCTGGTTCCAAAGCAAGTTTTGGTGGATTTTGGGGGGGAAATGTCATCCCACGTAACTAACACTAATGTACTGTTAGTTACATATTAGGTTTTTTTTTTCCATTCAACAATTAAATGAAAATACACACAAAGCGGAACTACACATTGTTTTCCCTTGGAAGTTTTATTTCTCTACTGAAAAACATTTTGTAGTTTTTGCAATAATATATGAATGCAAAACTGAATATTATGTTTTTTTTCTAAGAAGCACATTGGATTTTTTATTAAATGAACTATGACATAAAACAGCTCTTTACTTTTGAATAGTCCAAGGAGTCACAATTCCAATCTGATTCGCTTGTCATTCATGCACGTCCTCACGAATAGGGAATAAGGATATACACCCAGAGTCTGACCAGTAATGAATACATAATACGTGTTTCCATTGGTTGTTTGAATGTACATACAGCTGAATACTGAGATTCACAGACATTTTGATATTTGATGTTTGAGTATTGTTACCTGTCAATACCTGCCTGCCCACCCATTGAGTGTGAAATTAAACAAGTATGTAAATAGTTTGTTAGTTGCCTATCCATCCATCTATCCATCCATTTTCTGTACCGCTTATCCTCACTAGGGTCGCGGGTGTGCTGGAGCCTATCCCAGCTATCTTCGGGCAAGAGGCGGGGTACACCCTGAACTGGTTGCCAGCCAATCGCAGGGCACATATAAACAAACAACCGTTCGTGCTCATATTCATAACTACGTGCAATTTAGAGTTTTCAATGAACCTATCATGAATGTTTTGGGGATGTGGGAGGAAGCCGGAGTACCCAGAGAAAACCCACGCAGGCACTGGGAGAACATGCAAACTCCATACAGGCGAGGCCGGATTTGAACCCGGGTCCTCAGAACTGTGAGGCAGACATGCTAAACACTTTTCACCGTGCCCCTGTTAGTTGCCTATTTTTTGAAAATGTGTCTGTGAGCCAACCATTTAGAGTTTTGAGTTTTGCAAATGGCGTTTTGTTTGGCCAAATGTCCACTGCATGTGCCACATGGGTGCGCCTACTTAACTAATTGACAAAGTGTAATTTAGTGGCGTGCTGATAAAGTGCTGCTTCCTGGGAGGAATATCACAATCAGATTTTTATAGGCCACGCCTAATGGGGGTCATATGGTTAAACTAGCCAGTGGTGGCTTTGCGCATTTTCAGTCTGGATGAGAAATCTAACCCTAACCCTAACCCGTGAACCTCTCCTGCTCTCGAGGGAGTCTCAGGGTCTCCAGATGTCTACAATAACAGGCAAAAAAAAAAATCTAGATTTGTTGCTAGTCGCATATTTGAAAAACAGTATGATTGATGATGAGACACAACCGCCCGCCAAAAGAAATTTATTTTGGCAAGTGTACTGTACTATAATTTGTGGTCCTTTGTGAATTTTGATGGGAAAGTGTCAGAGGCCTTTAATTTAGACAACTCTTTTAAATTGTGAAAAACCTGCTTAGAGACCCTGCAAAAGTGAATTCAGAGATGTGTTTCAAAATGCAATAATTGCTCCAAACGTGCAAGGACTGATTACTATGTACTGTATATTACTCAATTGTGGACTATAGCCAGGGTCCGAAATTAACAGTTGCCAATTGCAACTAAATTAACCATTTGGCGAGTGACTGTTTTTACCCACGTACACAAACATCCACGTGCAAATCATAGTGCAGCGGCGTTGTGTCCTGGAGCCAGTAATATTGGAGCAGGTCCTGCCAGGAAAGCGCATGGGATTCCTAATAACGCCGATCTCGGTTATCAGTTGTGTGCAAATTTCCTCGATCTAACATGACGGGATGTGTGTGACAAGAGCCAATCGGACACGTCCTTTTCTTGCTCCACTTGCGTTTGCAAGTAGCAGGAGTAAACAGAAGCCGTGCCTCCTCGGCTGGCTCGCCACCTTGCCCTGTAGTGAGATCGAGACGCCTACTTAGACGTCCTCAGAGCCTGCTGAGTCAGCGGCGACCCATTCTTGCCCCGGCGACGGAGCCGGCGTCGGTTGTGTGGCGGCTTCTCCAAAGCGACGTGGAGAAATGCTTTTAACTAGGCGATGTGTACGGTATGTCGGTACCCTCAAAAACGGACAGCATTGTGTTTATTCATTGTCACTCTCTGTTGCTAGCGCGAGTAGCATTAGCAGTTAGCCACTGCTAGTAGTGAGACTACCAGCAATGACAATAAATCGTGTCATTATTCAGGTGGTTTGTTAAATTAAAACTAGTTAATCTGTATTGTTATTAAAGATGATGCACAGTTGAAAGTAGCAATAATGTGAACAGGTTATGTAGCATCATAACCGGAGAATGATGTTTTTTTTCATTATTCATTCATCATTCATCATTATCGTTACGGGCAGCGGTGGCCCTATGGTTAAGATCTTCGCCTGCCACCGTGGCGGACCTAGGTTCAAGACCCTGACTGGACCATCCGCCAACATCCCCCGGACTCACGGCTGTGGTGTCCTTGAGCAAGATACTGATACCCCGAAATGCTCCCCGGGCACTTCAGCTACTCCCTGCTCCAGTGTGTTCCACTAACGTGTACGTGTTCTCTGTGATGGGTAAAATGCAGAGAACAAATTTTGTGTGCATGCATGCATGTTCATGACATTAAAGGTGATTCTTCTTCTTCTTATCCCAGCGGGGGCAGTTTATTCTGTATCTTGTACCTCCAAAAATACTCAGGACTTCAAACTAGTGTTATTTTTCTCCATTCACTGCACTGTTGAATAAAAAGTGTGCTTATATTTTTCTACATGTATTTTATTTGTTGAGTAAAGTATGCTAATATCATGTTGGGGTTACTGTTTTAATTGACAGAGTGTTGTTAACAAAAGGCGTTTAATAAAATTTTGAACTACTCTCTAGCTTCTTTAATTTTCAGAACAGATGGTATAAAACTGGCTATTTAAAAAAGTTTAAAACAATGTAAAAAAAATCGTGATCATAATCGAGATCGGATGATATGGAAAAATTAATTTATATTTTTTTTTGCCAAATCGAACAGCCGTACAACAAACCCGAAACAGGTTTGACAGTACAAGCTAACAACATTAAGATAATGTCATAATCCAACAATCAGCAGTTTTACGAAGCAAAATCCAAACTCTTTAAAACCAAAATAATGAAACAGACAGCCTGATGTTTCAAACTTCAAGCTGCTTAAAAGTTCTTTAAAAGTGTTCAATGATGAAAAATTAAACAGGCGCACACGTGCCAGGGAGTAAGATCCCACGGAGGGTGTAACGTTGCAGGACAAGTACTGTGTGAGGCCAGGTGTTATAAATGTTAAATAAAATACATTTTTAAAATACATTGCTGTTGTTTGTTGATGTGACTTCTCTGTTTATATCCAACATTATACCGTATTATAAAAATGTGCAAAATTGAGGCTGCACACATTATACACGTTGCACATGCCATTATCTCAATGACAATATTTTTTCGATATATTGTGCAGCCCTATGTAAAATGATTTAATATTTTGGCCAGTTAAAAAACATGCTTGGCCGGTGGATTTTTTTTCATCTACCGGCATTGTCAAAACAGCACCCGCAGTTATCCAGCACAATTGCGACATCCAGTTAGCTAGCTAGCTCTGCCTACACCTCGAAAATATGTCTTCCTTCAAGTGGTGCCGTGGCTGCTTTAGTGCACCATGTTGTCAGCCGTGAGTGCGCTCACGTCATACAGAGAAAGATGGAAGAGCGAGGAGGGGAGAATTGTTTTTCTTTCCTCAAAAAAGTATGACTTGACAAGCCAGTATGTGCCTCTGGGCTGGCATGGCTGCGTTAGACCGCCTCGTTGTCGGCCGGGAATGCGCATGTCACACAGAGAAGGCGGGAAAAAAATGTCAGGCGTGACAGCCATCGTGTGGACAGGGGCTTTACGCTCGCATAGCCACCTTAGAGTGCCTCGTTGTTGCGGCTTGGAAAAGCCCCACGACATTTCTTTTTACAGGGACTTTGTTTACTTCCATTTTTATGGCATTGGTGAGTGTCAAATGTCACGCTACACAGTTACCTCTGTTAAATGATGTTTCATGGTATTGCTGGTTTTCTTTTGGGAGGTTTTTGTTTCTCTTCGCATTGGCTTGAAGCTTGGCATTGACCAACTTCTTGAGAGCAAGGGACTTTGGTTTGAATCCCGTATGACTACTGAAGGGGAATTTTCACAACCAAACGTAATTTTAACCAAGCGTCACGAAACTGACCTGCAGTTCTGCAAGCCCCTTGCAGGCGGAGGAGGTAAAGGTGGCGGCGGGTTGGTGATTGTGTTCACCTTTTGACGACAACGCTGCGCCGTTCCAGGCCTGATCGCGAGCCAACTCGAATGATCACCACCAGCTGCCGGGGCTCCGTTTCCTGGCAACTGTTTTGCTTTTGCCTGTAAACACACAGCGGGCCGCTGGGCTTGTGAAAGGTGAAAACAGGTTTTAACAATTGCGTTTTCTCAATCGGTTTGATTGAATGTGTTTTGTCCAATAACAAACAAAGACAGGAACCAGTCCCTTGACCATTTTCTTAATATGTATCAGGAATGCTCACTCCTTTTTGTTCGCCCTTGTCTGGCAAGCTGTAATATTTTACTTATGAATATTGATACACGAAGTGTATATTAATGACCCTGGGTGACCTTAACCCTATCCTTATTGGCTCCCTGTTGGTATCTTGCAGGCTCATGAATATTAATGGGGTTCCGTAACCTCCATTACCCTAATCTTTGCTGTCTAGCCTCCCAGATGGATCGGGTTGTCATGGTAACGCCGTTACTCGACTCCTTGAGAGCAAGGGTGGGAAGAATCTGGTTTAAAAATAAAAAAATAAAAAATGTCCAGGAAATGAAAATTACTAAAAACATTTCGCACGCCTCTTGCGGAGAACCCCCATTATCTTGAAAGAAATTTGTTTTTTAGGGCACTCTCGAGGAGTGAATTGGAAAACAGCAATTTTATTTTGGCTTAAGGTGATAATTGTGTTATGAATGTTTAAAATAGTCGCTCATTTCAAGTAAGATAGTTGTGGTCATTTTCAATGTCTGGCTGTCTCAATTTCACCATTCTTACTGCCTCGCCCCATAACTGTAATTATGTATTATTATTAACAGTTCATAGATGCACACATAGGCATGAAAGACCTAATTAATCATGTTGGTAACCAAAACAGGAGCACCCAGCAAAGCACAAAAAAGTCTCTGACTAATTTAAGTGTGGAGCGTTATCAGATTTAGATTTAGAAAACTTTTTAAATATCTGCAGGGCAATTAACCACTCGGATGTTGTTTCCCTATAAATATGATCATAGTTTAAAGCCTCTTTTGCCCAGAGATCTTGCAAAATTCAAGCATCAGAGGTCTAACAAAAGACCCATAATTAATAAACATGTGCCTTTGCTAAGCGGGATATTGCCCTAACAATGTGTGCACATTTTCACAGTGACACGCCTTCTCGAGCCGATGTCGGATTATACATTGTTTATAATTAGACAGTTGCTTTCAAAACAACAGGGTGGGAGAAGTGGATATCGGAGTGGTAATACCGCGAATACCTTCATCATGCACAGGCCTGCCTCTGTTATGGCTCAGACACTACCGTAGAAGCCATTTATTATTATTATTTTTATTTATTTTTTTAAATAACACATCTGTATTTGTGAAATAAACAAGGAACGAAAATGTTCTCGTAAGAATTTGTTAGAATCAACAACGAGCTTTCTTTGTGATGCCTTTCCACGCTTCTTGGGAGTCTCTTTCACTCTATGCTAAAATGCATGCTTTTTGGGGTTTAAGCTCAGAGATCGACTTGGATGCAAACGTTTGATGTCACTTGGTCACAGCCTTGATGCTGTTATTGCAAGCAAAAATGTTAAAGTGAATCATGCTATTTTCAGTCTGCTCCAATAATTCACTTAAATGTGGTGTTTTGTTACAAATGCTGATAGCAAAGTTATTTAGTTAAGTTACTAAGTCATGTATCAGATCCAGGGCAGCAAGGCGGACTGGTGGTTGGCGTGTCTGCCTCACAGTTCTGAGGTTTGGGGTTCAAATCTCAGCTCTGGCCTTCCTGTGTGGAGTTTACATGTTCTCTCCATGCTTGCATTACTCAGAGTATTCTGGCTTCTTCCCAAATTCCAAACACATGCTGTCAATCAAATCGTTGAGGAGCCGAACATAGTCACACAAAAAAGGCAGTAAACACAGCGACGCGACAAATGCGCACAATACAAACCTAAGTCACTAAGTAGTGTACTCATTGTGGTTGAAAGACTCAGGCGATAACTGCAATACTCTACAAATCCAGATATGGTAGTGTAATAAGTCAATTGCAGTCACGCCTCTGTGATAGATAAGAGCAATTCGGTGTTCACCTTTTTGCTCAGCCTGAAATGCACTTTTGACATTTTGTCTCTCCCCCCCCCCCCCCCCACATTTATTTTCTCTGACGTCATCGCCATCGTCTTGTTTTGTTTAACGCGGTTTGCAAACTATAATAGTATTTTCTCAATGTTCCCGCTCCTTGAATCAAATATGTGCGCCTTGCACTGATGACGCAAGCTGAGCTTCACAATAAACTCTTTCCTGCCATTAACAGACAGCTACTGTATATAAAAATAGTATCAAACTGAGAAGGCTGGCGGTGAATGACTTAAATAAGCGGATCCCCAAGGCAGAAAAAAATCCTCAAGCATTTTTTGTCCTCAAAGTCCTCGAAATACTTATTCATTGCAGCCTTAATACAAATCTATTCTCGTCTAAAACATTAATAAATGAATCTTAGTTCCGTTAAAAGTGTCTGTTAGTCCTCATCTCTTGCATATGAATCTTAGTTCTCTTCTTAAAACATGTCTCTAATATGAATACTTGGTGTACGTATTAAAGCTGATATCAGCATTTGCATAATTTGTAACCTTCATATCCCTGTCTGTAGATGTGGACAGCAATGACGAAGGAGGGCCTGACGGCGGCACTGCGGAGGAGGAAGGCTGGTTCGGGAATGCGTCCGACACGCGCTCAGAGTCTTCATCCTACGGTGACACCCAGGATGAGCTCTTTCTGCCGAGGGGCTCGTCCCCGGATGCTAACCGCGAGAGCCCGACGGGCTGCCCCACGCCCGTCCACCGCACCTCCTTGGAACTCTTGGGACTGGGCGGTGGTGCCTTCTCACCGCAGGACACCGTCTCGTCGGTGGTGTCATCGCTGTATGGCGAGGCGGCGTCACGCGCACTTGGCAAGCCCCTCAGCAGCAACCTGCGCCGCCTCCTGGAGGCTGGATCGCTGAAGCTAGACGCGGGGGACATCCTGGGGCGGGCGTCACGTGGAAGCGAATCCCCGCCAATAGGCCTTGCATCGCCCCTGACCCTCTCCCCATCTTCACACCACGCTCAGCAGCTAAGTGCGCTCGCTCGCAAGCTGGCTAACAACAACAGTGGCTCTGCCTCGCCGGCATCGTTGGGGCCCTCGCTCACCAACGTTAAACAAGAGCCTATGGACCACTTCAACTCCCAGAGCAACGGCGGCAGCTTCGTATGGGCGGGTGTCGCTGACAAGTGGCCGCCCACCGGCCACTCCACGCCCTGCGGGTCCAGCCTCTCTCCGGACTCTGCCATCCAGAAGTTAAAAGCAGCGGCCAACGCGGTGCTTCAAGACAAGAACACTGTATCCGTGGCCGCCGCCACCACCTCCTCCACCACCGCCTCGTCCGTTGTGCCGCCCCTCGGAGGGGCAGGCAGCCGGGGCGATGATGTGGTGCGCTTCGATGCCTTTAACTCTCCGTTTAGCCCACAGTCGGCAAGCTCCACCTTGGCCGCGCTTTCCAAGAAAGTCAGCGAGCGGAGTCACGCTTCGTCAGTGCCTGGCGTGCCGGCCGACCATCAGAACTCTGCAACGTCCTTCCTGTCGCTCGTGTCTATGACCTCGTCGGCCGCCTTGCTCAAAGAGGTGGCGGCCAGGGCGGCGGGGAACTTGCTCACCGAGAAGAAGGAAGGTTCCCCCCAGTCGGGTGGGGGCGGCAGCATCCTCCAAGAGGATGTCAAGCCCCTGCTGGACAAGAACCACAAGCCCCCCACGCCGTCGACACCCACCCACGGCCTGGAGCTGTTGTTGCCCTCCACACCCAAAGGAAGAGGAAAACCAAACAGCCAAGCAGGTAACTACTATGATCTACGGCAGTATTTGCCAACCTTTGAGCCAATGCACCCATTTTACGTCCGGAAAATCTCATGGGTCATCACAAAACAAAAATGTAACAAAAAGTATATACTGGATACTGAAACATAGTACCTCAGCTCAGTTTACTCCCAAATTGACCTAATTAATGTGAAATGTGGGCCTATTATTCACAAAGCCCATATAGTTGCAGGAAGACACTGTTGTATGAATGGCAACAGGTGGATACACAGATTTATTATACTTTTTGCCGTCTAATGAAAGAGCATTTAATGGTTCTGCCTGTCATTATACGTCATTGGCATAGATAGTTAAACAAATATATTGGAATTAATAAATACATTTCTGACAAATAAAGTGGAACTGCAAAATTTTCCCACAGCATCTCTGATGCACACTGGTGTGTGCGGCATCCTGATTGGGAATCACTGAAATGCACTGACTATATCTCTGCTCATAGGAACTGAGAGGCGAAACGTCTTGAAGAATGAAATGACCTGGATGAATGAGAATATTCACAGGCACATTCATAGAAATGAATGATGCACCAATACAAATAATTGTAGACATAAGAAACCATTTTTAGTTCATGTTTTACACTTTATTCTACCGATAAAAATAAAATGCAATTACATTTTGAAAAATTGAAGAGTTTCTAATATTATGAGGAAAAAAATCACGCTATTTTACAGGAGTGAAGATGTTAATATTACAAGAAAAGGTGAATTAAGTCTGATAATTACAACTAATAAATTTTTATATAAAACAATTGTTCAAGAATAAACTCTTTATAGGATGATGAAAAGTCATTATTTTACCAGAAAAAGGATGTTATTTACAAACAAATGTATTTGTGAGAATAATTTCTGAATAATATTATTGTCATAAGAATAATGGCATAGTATTCTGATCAAAAATATTCATCTCTCACAGGATTAATAAAGTATCTATCTATCTTGTAATATTACTATTGAAAAGTTGTAATTTCATGAGAATAAAGTGATGTTATTACCAAATAAAAAGCAAAGCCATAAATATCATAGTGGTATTTTTAGTAGAATTGAGTCATATTTAAAAAAAAAAAAACACACACACTTTTAGGAGAACAAGAACGCAACGATAAAAAAGTTTGATTTTAAAAAGCCATAATTTCAAAACAAAAAGACAAATTTACAATAATATCTTAATATCACGAGAAAAAACCTTTCACATGAATAAAGAAGAAAAACATTGAGAATTTATGTGACTAACCTAACATTGAGAATAAAGACTAAGAGTAAAGAATAGTGTTGAAATGTGATTGTAAAAAGTAATTTTACGAGAATTTTTGCTTCTCGCAAATGCACCTATTATTGCTTTTTGGGGGGAAGCCTATCCTCTGTTATTCAATGGAAAAACTTGCCTTTTTGCTGTTCTTGCACACTTTCTGAACTGTTCTAAGATGCTACAAAGCCCCGTCTAATAGAAGAGTAGTGTTTTGATGCCATCTTCTGGTATTGATAGGCAATTACAAACCATTATAGGGGGACGTCAATTACTCGCGAATTTTCGTTATTTGCAGCAGGGCTCGGTCCCCGTCCGCTATTACTGTGTTATGAGAAAAAATCCTGCAATTTTAGGATAAAATAGACGTCAATTCAAAATGTCGCAATTTTACAAAGATAAAGATGTGATATAACATGAACAGTCATAATCTTAGGACAAAAAGGTTTTAATAATGTATAAAAAAAATTTACTTAAATTTTTTTATTTACAATAAAAAAAGTCATAACATTGTGAGAATAAGTCAATTATGAGAATTATTTTGAAATCTGGTTTAAAAGGCAGTCGTATATCATGAGGAAACATGTAATTTTAAGAGACTAAAGTCAGAATATAATGATTTTTTAAAAAGTAGTATAAGTATTACATGAAAAAATAACTGGATATTTACGACTATATTCTCAAAAACGTTTGTGTCATACATTTCCTTTTTTACATTTTGGCCCCAACACTCCCTGAAACGTCACTTGTTTCAGCCACTGCAGTCTTAATTACCTTCATAGCAAGACACTTAAGCGTCAGCCAACCAACCAAGTCTCAGAAAAGGGCAGTGCGGGCTCCACAGGGGGCCTCCGACCGAGACCTCGCCGTCTTCCTCGACGGGCTCATTTGCGCTCGGGGGGGCCGCCAGAAAAGCAGCAGGGGGAGCCTCCCTCGTTTGGGTCTGGCCAGCGTGGAACCCCGCTCTAACCGGTGGCGTCGGCGCGCTGATCGGGAGGGCAGACCTTAAGGCCAAACGCGTCATACTTTCCACTGACTGGATACAGATGTGTGTACATTCGCTGCCTGCATACCGTTTATTCTGGAAGACGTGGACGTGTAACCCAAACAGGGGAAAAAGAGACAGACAGCGAGACTGAGCAGCCTGTAGTGGAGAAGAGAATGTTTTCAAAGAGACGGATGGCCACTTTTGAAGGATTGTGTCGCAACTCCGAGCAAATCTAAAATGGCGGGATGAAATTGACTTCAGACGGATGATGGGGCCGATGTAATATTGTGTGATCTGCATCTTAAAAAGGTGGTGGTGAAAGAAGGGGTAAGGGGGGGAGGTTGCTGTAACCCGGCTAGCCCGTCAAGGTCGAGCAGTGCTGTAAAAATGCAGGTATGTTGTTTGGTCGCCAGACTGAAAAATGTGACCTTGATTATTGACGGCCATGCCTTGTTTTTTATTGGCGTCTCTGCACCACTCCCACCGTAAAGCCCATTTAGTGTTCATTTTGTCTGCTCCTTTTTCATTTAGGACTCCCAACTCCATTTTGTTTTTCCTTTATCGGATTTTACTCGCAGTCATCCTTGTGTTGTTTTGCACTCTGAGCTCATACTCATGCAAAAATAAATTAATTAACCCTGAGATTGAGTTGACAAATGCGAAGGACTTTTAGGCTCATTAATTGAGTAGAAACGCCAAGAATAAAGTCCAAGTGGGTACAAAAGTTGAAATGGATACAAAAGCTGTACTATTATGAGAAGAAAGTCTTAACATCTGAGGAAAAATATCTCATTTTACGAGGATGAAGTTGTAATGTGAGCGAATTCATAATCTCTCTCCCTCTCTCTCACTGAAGAAATGGGAGGGTATCTTCACATAACTTTGAGGAAACGGGGGAACAAAAGGACAACTTGCACAGTTCTCCAACTGGGTTGAATTTTACTGTAAAATTAACGCAGAATACACATGACAATTAAACATTGTATATTTAAACACCAAAACATTAAACTTGTTTACAAGACAAAAATAATGTGTAGAACAATATATAATGAAATTACCGTACAGTAGTTTGATTCATTGACCTAAACCCTTGTTGTACAGTCAACTGACTGCTACCTGCTTGCCTTACTAGAAACAAATTTTAGGAAAATGGCAGGTTTTATGCTACACCAAGTAGTGTTGCGGCGTGGGCGTTACATCCATTGTTCATTGATTTAGCGGCATAAATCCACATGTGCTGTGATTTGCATATGCATTTTAGTAACGGCACAATTCAAAGTGATGGCCTGGGCTAAACGGAGCCAAACAGAAAGCCCTTCACCATCAAAAATGACCCTGTGCAATAAATATAATATTTTCACCCTGGCCCGCAGGCGTTGATTTAATTCGCTACATTTTCCGAAGGCTACGGCGGTGCTGTGTTGGTCTGTATGAGAGACGACACAACAAGACTCTTTTAAAAGGTTTAATACTATGACATATTGTACACAGCCGTATACCTTTGGAAATAAGCTATTAAGACACAATGTAAGTGCAGTTGTAGAGTGCAAATTCTCAGCCCGCTGTCTGCTAAAGCCCTAAGAGACGCTTTTATTAATCAACAATGTTGTGCTCGATATTTAATCGGCTATTGTTAAATGACGAAACTGTGGCCTCTTTTGATGTACTCTGCCTTTCATTCAAGTCTTGGTTATCTTTCTTAAGACATTGTCACATATGAATGAATCTCAGTTCTCTAAAACATCTCACCCAACGACTCTTGGTTCTTGTCGCTTTAACACAAGCAGATGATTCTCTTCTCTAAAAATGTTACATTATCAATCTTAATTCTGAGTATAATATGATTTTTTTTTTTTCTCTATAACATGTTGACACCAATATTAGTCCTCTTGAAGCATGTTAGCTTATGAATCATAGTTCTCTAAAACATGTTGGCATCTTGTCTTTAAATGTTAGCATATGAATGTTTGTTCTCTTCTGTAAAGCACATCAGGAAATAAATATTTGTTCTCTAAAACATGTTAGTATATTAATCTCAGTTGTCTAAAACCTGAGAAAATGAATGTTTTTGTCTCTAAAACATGTTAGCATGTGAATGTTTGTTCTTGTCTCTAAGACATTAGTAAATCATTTTCAGATCTTATCAAACATGTTGGCGTGTGAATCTTGGGTCTCTTGTGTACAATATTTTAAACAATGAATCTTAGTTCTCTAGTAACAACTAGCACATCAGTTTGAGTTCTCTAAGACATTAGCAAAGGAATCTTAGTTATCTTCTTCAGAATGTTCATAAATTAATGTTGGTTCTCTAAAACATGTCAGCATATGAATTAGGGCTGCAGCGATCAACTATTTTAGTATTCGAGTATCCTACAAAAGATTTGCTCAAGTAATCGAGTATTCGGATAGCTATATTTAATATATTTTAATATTTATTTTAAAGTATAATTTAATATATATATATGAATTCAATGAAATAACATTTTTAAAATTATGAATACACAAGAATAGAATAAGCCATTTCATGTAATAATTAGTGACTAACCATCCAACATTTTCTTTTTGGGATAATCAACTGTTTTTTTCCTTAAATTCACATTGAGGCGCAAACAGTATTTTCTCATCGCTAAACATTTTCAGTGAGGCAATTTCAAACAAATAAAATAGATAAAACACAAATATAAATGAATTTCAGTTTAAACTTAGTATTTCTTGTAAGTATAAAAAACATAAGGCAATTAAAAGAAAGCATAAACAGCCTTTATGTTGTGAACCTTCACTTCAGCAGCCAGCATTTTAGCATGTGACATAATACAGTATAGGTTCACGGCTGTGCATTTGAGTTTATAGACCAGCTGACTAAACTCAAATGAAGACACCTCGAGAGGAAGCACAAATACATACAAATTACACAATGGCATAACATGAACCAATACTTTAATAGTAATGCATAGCTTGGAACGACATGAAGCAATCTTAATTGTTGGCCGACCACGTCTGCAGGCGTCACGGAATGCCATGGAACAGGAATGGCCAAGCTTATGACAAACTTGACATGCCAAATGACAACTCAAACATGGAAACAAGTGCGCCACTTCAAACAGATGAAATGTAACCAACCGCATTATTAGCCAAAGTTGCTTACGTCATTAGGTAAATGGTAAATGGACTGCACTTACAGTATATAGCGCTTTATCTACACCATCAAGCGCTTTACAAAACCTCACATTCACCCACTCGCACACACATTCATACACCAATGGGCGACTGCTGCCAGGCCCACTGGGAGCAAATTAGGGTTCAGTGTCTCGCCAGAGGACACTTCGCCATGCGGACAGTCGTAGCCGGGTACGTAACGGACATCAAAGAAATGAGCCGCAGCTGTCAATCAAATCATTGAGGAGCCGAACATAGTCACACAAAAAAGGCAGTAAACACAGCGACGCGACAAATGCGCACAATACAAACCTAAGTCGCTAAGTAGTGTACTCATTGTGGTTGAAAGACTCAGGCGATAACTGCAATACTCTACAAATCCAGATATGGCAGTGTAATAAGTCAATTGTAGTCACGCCTCCGTGATAGATAAGAGCAATTCGGTGTTCACCTTTTTGCTCAGCCTGAAATGCACTTTTGACATTTTGTCTCCCCCCGCCCCCCCGCATTTATTTTCTCTGACGTCATCGCCATCGTCTCCTTTGTTGTGTTTAACGCGGTTTGCAAACTATAATAGTATTTTCTCAATGTTCCCGCTCCTTGAATCAAATATGTGCGCCTCGCACTGATGACGCAAGCTGAGCTTCACAATTAACTCTTTCCTTAAAATTCTTAAGCATTTTTTGTCCTCAAAGTCCTCGAAATACTTATTCATTGCAGCCTTAATACAAATCTATTCTCATCTAAAACATTAATAAATGAATCTTAGTTCTGTTAAAAGTGTCTGTTCGTCCTCATCTCTTGCATATGAATCTTAGTTCTCTTCTTAAAACATGTCTCAAATATGAATACTTTTTCTGTAAAAGATGTTGGCATATGAATTTGTAGTTCTCTTCTTAAAACATGTTATCATATGAAACAATATGTCAGAATATAAATCTTAGGTCTCTAAAACATTAGGGCATATGAATCTTGTTTCTCCTCTCTAAAACATGTCATAAACAAAATCTTATTTCTCTAAAACAAGGCAGCAATAAATCTTTGTTCTCTTCTCTCAAACATTTTTGTAAATAAATCCTAGTTCTCTTAAGCATTTTCACACATTCATCTGAGTACTCTTGTCTAAAACGGGTTAGCATACAAATCTTAACATTTCCCAAGGTACCAAGGTTTCTTTGTGTTTCTGCTCCATACACTTCAGTTTGGAGTAAGCATAATGCATTTTTTATTTTTTTTTCTCACCGTGCCTCTCCGCTGTTCTGGCTGCAGATGGCCATTTATTGTTGCAAATAGGCAGTCTCGAGCTTTTACACCTCAGGTCAATGAATGGCTGAGCGCAGTCATTTCGCCAAACACTGATTACCAGATGTTTTTTTTTCCCGAGGAACACGGTCGGAATACTCATGAAGCTGTCCTGACAGGCCCGTGTAGAATTTGTAATGCCATCATGTCTCTTTCTAATAACACCAATTAAGCGGTAATGGATGCCGGATATAAAGCCAACAACAATAATCGAGACGCGTAAAAGATACGCCTTGAGTTTTTGCTCGCATTTCCATTTGGCATTTCTCACGACAGTCTTCGCCATTAGGTGCGTAAAGGTTTATTGCAAACCTCCGCACACTGAAAAGTCTTTCAATTTTATTACTTTACAGGAACAAAGCTGCAGAATTATTAAACAGTATACAGTATCAAAGACTGATTTTAATTGGGCTTTTGTAAATGTCACTTAAAACCATTTTGTGCCCCAACCACCCCCCACCAGGCTCACCGGAGGATGGCGGCAAACCGTTCCAGTGTCCTGTGTGCGGCCTGGTCATCAAGCGCAAGAGCTACTGGAAGAGACATATGGTCATCCACACGGGCTTGAAAAGCCACCAGTGTCCGCTGTGTCCTTTCCGTTGTGCCCGCAAAGACAATCTCAAGTCCCACATGAAGGTGAAGTTGATGGTTACACCCCCTGTGTCAAATCATGTACAGTAGACCCTGAAAGAGTCTGAATTTCATCATGCATATAAAAAATCTGCCCTTTTTTCACAACGCTACCTTTTGTACTTGCTATTGCCGCTCTTCTGTTGTCAAAAAACAGGCAATAACTCGGTACTATTTGTAGAACTACAGTGGTCCAATTAAAAAAAAAACCTGCTAAAAGTGCATCAAGCAACTGTGGCCTTACATTTTTGTCTTACTTCACTCGAGCAGAGGCATATCTGAAGCTCACTCATAACTCAAGATTTTGGCTCGCAAAATAGTGACCAAGTTGGGGCACTCGTAAATCTGATAAGACAAAATATTTATTCTAGGATTTCTGTAAGGGCGGCACGGTGGGTGACTGGTTAGCACATCTGCCTCATAGTTCTGAGGACCTGGGTTCAAATCCGGCCTCACCTGTGTGGAGTTCGCATGTTCTACCCGTGCCTGCGTGAGTTTCTCTGGGTACTCTGGTTTCCTCCCACATCCCAAAAACATGCATGGTAGGTTAATTGAAGACTCTAAATTGCCCGTAGATGTGGATGTGGATGTGAGTGTGAAAGGTTGTTTGTTTATATATGCCCTGCAATTGACTGGCAACCAATTCAGGGTATACCCCGCCTATTGCCCAGAGTTAGGTAGGATAGGCTCCAGCACGCTTATGACCTTCGTGAGGATAAGCGGTCCAGGAAATGAATGAATGAATGATTTCTGTCAAAGTTAATGCAAGTTCATACTCGCTTGCTGACTTGCTGGGGGAAAAACCTGTTTTGGATCTTGTTTGGCATCAGCAGAAATCCCAGAAGATAAGACAAAGAGCAAAACTTGTTTTGAATATTATCAGTGACATTTGATTTTTCTATAAGTGCAGAGAAAAAAATCTATTAAGCTCAGAAATCTGACTTTTGTGGGGGAAAAGTTATTTTACTATATAACAAACTATTTAAATGCTGTTTTACGGGCACTCAAGGATACTGTAAAAAGCATAAAATGACAGACGAAATTTGTGAGTTAGTTGTAGTTTGATAATTTTTTTTATTTCATTTTGTTTAGTGTTGCAGACCAAAATTTGAATTATGAGCAAGCATCAGATATGCCGCTTGAGTGAAGTGGGAAAAAAGGCATATTTGGGTCACCTAGTGAGAGAGGAAAAAAAAAAAAAAGCCAAGATGTGATTTAAAGTCATGTGTTTTTGTTTTGTTTCATGTTTGTTTTTTAGACATAGTTTCCATTTACATGTTGCAAAAGTAGTCATTTAGACACATGTTGGACATTTTTGACCTGAGGTACAGTATGTGCTTGCAAACCATAAATATTTTGCTGAAGTCACAGTGTACTACCACCTCCTGCTCTCCCACGCTCTTTTGTCATTTAAAGTTGTACACGATGACTGGCAAAATATTTGTGGTTTGGGAGAACATACTGTACTTTGGGTCAAACATGTCCAACATATGACTAAATGTAAATGATCACTATAGCTTTGAAAATGTTCAGGATGAACTTCATGAACTCTAAGGTACAACTGCACTGAAATGGGCTTGTAATTTGACACTTTTCCTTCCTTTTCCAGGTACATCAGCACCAAGACCGGGGCGAGACCTTCCAGTGTGAACTCTGCCCATTCACTTCCTCTCGTCACTTCAGCCTGAAGCTTCACATGCGCTGCCACCAGCACTTTCCCCGTACCGATGTCAAGGTGAAAGAGGAGCTCACGACCGACACTGAGGGCGAGGGCTCCCTGATGGGCGACGCCAGCAGTACCGCCGACCCGAGGGGGACCCAGGTGTCTCCGTTGCACCCGGATGCCCGGCTGCAGTCGTCCCCGCCAGGCGAGGCTTCCTCCAATCACATCCACATCAAAGAGGAGCCCCTGGAGAGGGACCTATCTGTGCTGTCCCCGTTTAGCATCAGCAGGGAGCGACCCAAGAGTAGCGCCAATTCCTTGGACCTGCCGGGCATCGTTGCGGGTGTCGGGGTACGCTCCAGCCCCAGTGGTCCAACCACGGCCTCCCTCTTCAGCCCGGACATCAATACCAAGACGGCCACTGACCTGCTTATGAAGCTATCAGGTTAGTATGTACTAGGAGTAGGGTTGGGCATCGAGAACCGATTGGAACCGGGGCTAACATTCCGGTCCCGAAATCGTTAAAATTAAAAAAATCCGTTTCTCAGTTTCGATGCCTACAGTTCGCTGATCCCGAAGATAGTGATGAAAACCAACAAAGAAGAACGCGCAGAAGAACATTATATTTAATGTTTCATTGTTGTAGATAATGTAATGACTTACTTTTCTCATCCTCTTTACCATTAGTGCTTTGTCTTTTGTCTTCGTTTCTCTCTCCCCTCTAGAAACTTTGTTCTGTTTGACTCTGATTCGCAATAAACTTCAATCATAATGCTAAGAAACCACAGTGGAAGCTTAAAAACTCCACTGTAACACAGTAAAACTGTTCCGGCATAAAAGGGATACATATCTTCCATTCTGCTTGACCTAACAGCCGAACAGGACAAAAAAAAGAAGGGGGGGGGGGGGGGGGGGAGATACAAAGTCACCATCACTCCAGACGCTGCCCCGATCTGCCGGTCGATCTCCTGTTCCATTCTTCCCACACTTGTGAACAAGACCTCAAGATACTTGAACTCCTACACTTGGGAAGGATCTCATCCCTGACCTGGAGATGGCACGCCACCCTTTTCTGACTAAGGAGCATTGTCTCAGATTTGGAGGTGCTGATTTTCATCCCAACCAGTTCAGACTTGACTGGGAACCGCTGCGGTGAGAGTTGGAGAGCACGGCTTGATGAAGCCAACAGAACCACATCATCTGCAAAAAGCTGAGATGCAATACTGAGTCCAGCAAACCGGACCCCTTCTACGCCTCGGATGCACCTAGAAATTCTGTCCATAAAAGTTATGAACAGAATCTGTGATAAAGGGCAGCCTGGGCGAGTCCTACCCTCCCCGGAAATGAATCAGACTTACTGCCGACAATGCAGACCAAACTCTGACAGTGGTCGCACAGGGACAGACCAGCCCGTATGAGGGGGTTCGGTACCCCATACTCCCGAAGTACCCCCCCCACCGGACTCCCTGAGGGACATGGTCAAATGCCTTCTCCAAGTCCACAAAACACGTACAAAAAAACAGTCAGGACCCGTCCCCCCACCCGAAGGCGGAGGGAGGCTACCCTGTCGTCCACCGGGGTGAAACCCAATGTACAGGCGCCGAGCCGGGGGGGAAATATGTATACACACACCTGCTCGGCGCTTCTCACCGTGGGCAACTCCAGAGTGGAAGAGAGTCCAACCCCTCTTGAAAGGACTGGTGCCAGAGTCCAAGCTGTGTGTGGAGGCGAGCCCAACTACTGTATATCTAGTCGGAACTTCTCGCCCTCACACACCAGCTCGGCCTCCTTCCCTGACGTAGAGGTGACGTTGCACGTCCCTAGAGCCAGATTCTGTAGCCTTGGATCGGACTGCCAAGGTCCCTGCCTTCGGCCACCACCCAGCTCACACTGCACCTGACCCTTATGGCCCCTCCCACAGGTGGTGAGCCCATGGGAAGGGAGATCCACGTTACCCTTTCGGGCTGTGCCCGGCCGGGCCCCATGGGTGCAGACCCAGCCACAGGCGCTTGCCTTTGAGCCCCACCTCCAGGCCTGGCTCCAGATGGGGGGCCCAGTGACCCGCATCCAGGAAAGGGAAAACGTGATTGCCATGGGTGATCCTGCCTTGGACATAAAGCCCCAGACAACTTAGCTCCTAGGATCACTGGGACACACACACCCCTCCACCACGATAAGGTGACGGCTCTAGGAGAAGTGTTGGCAAATGAGTTTTAAATATTTAAAACATACCACTTCTGACATCATATTGCAAATAAAACCCTGTGCAGCATAGTGAGTGACACCACACTCCGTCACACCAATCAGTCTTCAAAATATACAGCAGATTTGATATGCTATGCACATACCACTGTTTTGCTAAGACCTTTTCACTGAACTGTGAAACATTGTTTGCATGAAAACAAATTCATAGCATGCCATCCGGGGGTTAGTAGACCAGATAGGAATTCTCAGTTTCAGATGCATTCTGCACGTGAAAACAAAACAATACAAAAAAGTTTGAACTGCTCTTCACTGACTTATGAGAAAAATACGAATGATTTCATCTGGGACTCCACGCTGGATAATAACGAGCTGCCATTCTATTTGAGGATGGATTATTATTGCCATTTGAACTTTTAAAAGATTGGGAAAACTTGACAAACATGCTGTTTTGTGTGAATATTAAGTCCTGATGCTGTATAGCTGTTTTTTTCTAGTGTTGCACAATATGAAAAGAAGCACTAAGAGACAACAGCGAGATTGATGGGAAAAGGTTAGGTGAGGTTCGGCTGCGGGGTCAAGGCTATGGCTGCCAATCTCGCGCTTAATGCTGCGTAATTAGATTGAGATCTTCTGGGGGAAAAAAACAGGAACATTAGATTAATTAAAAATGTATGCATAATTCATAATTAAAAGGGAATTTATAATTTGAAATGATTAGCGCCCTTGGCTCGCCTTCCTGTGACCCAGCCAGGATGAGCCGCTGGGACAACGACGACTCAGTTAACTATACCCCACACCCCACCCCCAAACCATCCACCCCCACCACCGCCCACTTTGTGTCCTCGACTCCAAACGGATGCCCCCCGGGTGCCAGTTGCACTTCACTCCCAGACTGCGCAATGAAGCCCAGCTTCCTCCAGGGAGGAGCTAGCGGTGACTCCTTCCAATGTCAGTCCAGTGTCAAGCAGCGGACATTTTAAGTTGGGTCAGTCATTCAAGGGGAATGTGGGTGGACATAAAAAATGAAAAGAAGACAGGATGATTATGGAATTTAATGAATACTGGTCCTTTGATCACAAAGTTCCTCCTTTGTTGAAATAACGGGGCTAGTCGTAAGAAGTGGGGCTTAGATCTTTTTAAAACAATGGTGCAAGCACATGGGCAGGGAAGGTGAAGGAGTTCCTCTTGGGACCTAGGAACTCCATTTCTCCCTGCAAAGCCAGATTGTGTTCACGGGTAGCTCATTCCTTCTACTTTTTACACCCCCGGTTCCTTGCCTCAGTCCCTCAAGGCCAAACAAGGGAGGCGGCGGGTGAAAGATATAAAGACGAGACAGATGAAGTGACATCTGAGAAAGCGAGAGACTGAGAGACGGCAAAGCGAGGAGTTGCATCCACTTCCCTAGGCATGAACAAGACAGTGAACTCCTCTTGAACCTTAACATAATAAGAATTAAAATGTTTTTTTTTGGGGGGGGGGCTTTCCTTCATATTGAGCAGGCCACGGATCCTACTTCTGACATCATATTGGGATGAAAAAACAGTCAACTCATCCTAAATACTGTATCTCTAGGGTCTATCAGACAAGGGGGCAGTTGTCTCTTGGGTCCTTCAAGCTGGGAAAGGCCAGGGATCCCAGTTCTGACACTACAATGCAATGAAAAGTCATTCTAATTACCGCTGGTGTCTATCACCTTCCAACTGGACAGTCTATGGATCCCACTTCTGACACTGTATTGTGATCAAAAGACAGACAACTCGTTATTATCACTAGCGATCACATCTCAAGGGGTCTTCCAACTGGGCAGGCCACGGATCCCAGTTTTGACATCATATTGAGATTAAAAATATATATATATTTTAGGGGCTTTCTATTGAGAATCACGGCGATACACTTTGATTTTGTATGACCACATGCTGAAACAACCGTCAGCCAACCAATGTGATCCACATTTTGATTTCGAGATTAAAGCCACGTGTCCCTCCCCCTTCCCTGTGCCCAGTGGACCAGACTTAATCATGACAGTGGGCATCCTCCAGACACCATCCATCCCATCCCCCCGCTGCACTGACATAGGCACTGCGAGCTTGACCTTGGCTGGGTGTGAGTAATTGGCATGCAGGGCATTGTGGGAGGTGTTGCAGCTCTTATGATTGTTGTTCCCCCCAGGAGAATACTGTGCATATAATACTTTCCTTACAGTGCGGAAAACACCACAGGCAGAAACATAACGGTTTACATGTAACACATGTAACAGTAGCAGTATGTGCTTCTGCGCTTCATTTTTGAATGTCATCAATTTGGACCTAATTGCAATTAACAATTCAGTGGAATTAGCTTGCTTGGCTAATCATCCCACTTGAAGAACAGCTCAAAACCTTAAAGGAGACAAAATATAATTGTTTTTACTCACAATATCAAACAGTCGGAATTAAAGGTCTCTGACATTCTTTGGTCAAAATACGCTAAAGATAAAGGATTGCAGTACACTTAACATCCCCTCATCACACGCTGATTGAAATTACTCAGTTTGAGGGGGGTGGTTCTGTCTCGTTACAATTGCAACTAGGGGCAGATCAAGGGCATTCCGATGAAGTGAGGGTTACTTGGTGTTTCCTACTTGGCAATGTTGTTGCTTTTTTGTACCCCACTTAACGCAGTGACTCCCAACCAGGGTGCTCTGGCACACTAGCGCAGAGCAGTGTTGTGAGTAACTAGATGACGTAATTTAATTACAAAATGTGTGCAATTGTCATCCATTATATTACTGGAAGAAAATGTCACTAAATTACAGTTGCTTTTTAAAATTTCCATGATTATAATTTTAGTTAGATTCGAGAAATTGCTGCAAAAGCTCAGAATTTTTATTATTTTTGTTTTTTTAAACATACAACTTCTGAAGCCAACCCTTGTGATTGGCTCGTCTCAGTCCTGTGCCATTCTGCTGTAGTCTGAAATGTGACATATAATTTTCCAAATATAACCTTGAAGCGCCACCTTGTGCAATCTATTAGTTTGTCTGAGATATAAATGTTACTCATAGTTACACTTTTGAAGACAAAAAATTAAATAACATTGACCTTTGGACAGGCGGCACGGTGGCCGACTGGTTAGAGCGTCTGCCTCACAGTTCTGAGGACCGAGGTTCAATCCGGCCTCGCCTGTGTGGAATTTGCATGCTCTCCCCGTGCCTGCGTGGGTTTTCTACGGGCACTCCGGTTTCCTCCCACATCCCAAAAACATGCATGGTAGGTTAATTGAAGTCTCTGAATTGCCCCTCGGTGTGAATGTGAGTGCGAATGCTTGTTTGTTTGTATCTGCCCTGCGATTGGCTGGCAACCAGTTCAGGGTGTACCCCGCCTTTTCTTTATAACACACACACACAGGGCGGCACGCATCCCACATTCCAAAAACATGCATGGTAGGTTGATTGAAGACTTTAAATTGCCCATAGGTGTGCATGTGAGTGTGAATGATTGTCTATATGTGCCCTGCGATTGGCACACGACCAGTTCAGGGTGTACCTCGCCTCTCGCCCAGAGTCAGCGGGGATCGGCTCCAGCACGGCCGCGACCCGAGCGAGGATAAGCGGTGTTGAAAATGGATGCTTGTAACAAAAACAATTGTGGTGGTTTTGGGGGAGCTGGAACAGACTAATAGCATTTCAATTAATTTGATATACGTACAAGTAAACTGAGTTGAAGCTTGGTCATGGAATGTATTAGAATCGTAACTCAAAGTACCACGATGTTTAATCCACGATATAGGTGAACCATGACATAGCGGGGGAATGGTTTGGTGACCTAAATACGTAGCACAGGAGTAGACAAAAGGTCAAAACGCATGGACAAATATTCATAATAGAGTGGGCAAGTGCGATGAAGTGGGCGTACTACTGGTATAATGAAAACAGTCTGTCCTGGGTGACATTGTACTTGATATATTTAGAGTCCTTGTCTCCTTTGTCGCTCTCTATATATAATACGTCGTGGATCTGAATAGCCTTCCCATTTCTTCCTCCGCATGAGAGCACACACATGGGAAGGCCCTTTGAGCCTGACCTCTCTTGTCCATACATCTCCTCTGCAGCCATCAGTATCACTGTCCGGCGTCTAGCACGCTGTCAGCTCCTGTTGGGTTCTCAAACCTGCCCGGCGCAGTCCTGCGCTTTTTCCTTCTTCCTCCAGTATAAAACCGCAGCCAATTGTTAGAGGGAGAGCAGGCCAGCGTGACAGAGGTGGAAAGCTAATGAAGTTATTTGACGGCGGGCCTGGCCACAGAGCGAGAGGTGAGGCACGGCGGACAAGCGCCTGGCAGCTAGACTGATGAGGCGCGAGGCGAGAAAAGCAGGAGGCGGCAGAGACGCAGGCACAAAGAACACCGATGTATGTAGCATTGGTGGCAGGTGTCAGAAGGCTGTGATAACACGCAGACAAACTGATAGCGTTGTCGCTGCGGCAGAAAGGGAACTGACTCGGGAGCTCGAGATGGCCAGTCACCCAGAAAGACACCCTCCCCCCCGTCTGCTTCTCGGCTCGCTTCACAAGATGACATGCGAGAAACTGGGCGCTTGTCTCCATGTTGTGTTTGTGATTCTGAGTCCTTTTATTTTGTCCCAAACTCTGGTTTCACTCCAAATACAGTAGTCGTACTCTGAGTTACGACTTAATTCTTTCTGTGACCATGCTCGTAACTCAAAATATATATCTCAAATCATCTTTCCCATTGAAATGAATGGGAAAGTCAATAATCTGTAACACCACCCTAAAAACAATTTTTGTTCATTTGTTCAGCATTTTTTACTAAGACTAAATTGTTCAGTATTGTACCTTATAAAAACATACATGGACAGTAATAAAATAAGAATAATGGTAATTTACTATTTAAAATAGAATGTAAAGAATTAAACTATTTTTGATGATAATTCAAGGGGCATTGTGCTGCTCCTTCTGGTATGGTACCTTGGCCACCACGGGCAGTATGATTCATACACACATACTACACGTAGATAATGATGAAACATAGAAGACTGTCACAACTAACTAATATTGGTCTTTTTTCGCAAAGGATAAAGAATACAGTATATACCTGAGTATTGTTGTATGTTTTGTCTGCATGTGTTGCTATCACTTGTTCAACCATAAATTAAGTTTATAATTACCGCAACATTGATGCTAGTTTTCTAAACCATCTATTAGGGCTGCACAATATATCGTTTGAGCCTCGTCATCGCAATGTACGTGTGCGCAATAGTCACACGTACGCAATTTTGGCGTATTGATATGCAGTCAATCAACTAATTTTAATAAGTGACCAGCAGAGGGACATGGGTGCACATGCTAATAAGATTAGCACCGATGTTATGGTATTGTTATTTGGGAAATAAACACAACTAATTGTGTTACAAATAAAGGCCTCCCCTCTAATTGAGTGCCAGGTTGTCTCTGTGGTCTTCGCTGCAATGTTTTTCCAGGCTTTCACCACAACCTCTTTTAGTCTCCTTGACTGCATGCTTTATAGGGTTTAATTCTGGAGTTTGAATTCACTTATCTACAGGTACTTTTAATTCCATTCCAGTACTTATGCACACCTTAAAATGTGTTTTGTTACAAATGCTGTTGTGTGTGCCTTCTTGTTACGCATCACCTCATATTCTTACACCGCTGCGCATTCAACTTCATTGCACAACCTTCGTAACCTCGAAGCGTCGCATGTCGGGACCATTGTAAACCGCGGACCACTCATTGCGGGAATTTCGTTCCAGACCCTCCTGTGAAAGGTGAAAATCTGCGATACAAAGAAGCCATATAAAAAAATTATGTTAAGTAGTTTAAACATTAAAATATCGCTTCCCATACTGTAATCACATTGACACTTTTTAAACACACTTTTTCAAAACATCGTAAACACGATAGAAACCTGCTTACAGTGGTACATTGACTTTTGCCCCAACTTGTTTTTTTTTTTAAGTTACAAGCTGTCCTTTTTTTATTTATTTATTTTTTGCTTTGTGTTGGTAACCAAAATTGGAGTTACAAGCAAGCTTCAGATGCACTGCCACAAGATTGAATTGAAAGAGAAAAAAAAAGAGCAGTTAAGATACTGCAATGCCCTCGCATATGAGCAAGGAAGAGCCACAGTCACCAATGCATGATACAATGTGATAAGACGCAGAAAATTTCATGGCGTTGTCGCGGCGGCAGAAAGGGAGCTGACTCCGGAACTCGAGAAGGCTACTCACCCAGAAACACGCCCTCCGTCTGCTTCTCAGCTCACTTCACAAGATGACGTGAGAAATACTGAATGCTCGTCTCCGTGTTGTGTTTGTGAGATTCTGACAGACAAATGGCTACAGTGTGAGCTGAGCTTTTTAGGGATTGAACTGTTACTTCTGTGGAGCACTTGTTCTTTTTGTTAAGGAGGGTGTTAAAAGTTCGCCTGAAGCATTAGAATGCTATATGGAAATGCAGGATAATGCACATTTGGGGTCTGTAGCTGAGTCAGCAAAAGTTGTTACACTCAAGGTGCCTGTGTATCTTTAAAAAGCCTATATGTAATGCATATTTTTTTCACAATTTTAAACCGTTTCCATGTATCTTAATAAAATGTCTGTTAGCTTCTTTCATCAAAATACACATAGGATACAGAATTACAGTACACTTAATGTCCTCTTGTCACACTGCTTGAAATCATCTTTTGAGGGCGCGGTCCTGTCTCATGCAAATGAGCAATTGCTCACCCTGCCCCTATTCTGCAGTGCAATTGATGATCGCGGCTTTCTTTACCATGAGGACAGTGGACAAAGCTAGTCGGTTGGGAGTGCCTTGAGATACAAGTGACCCGACTTACAAGCTTTTCTAGATAAAAGCTGTCATTCGGATGATTTTTTTTTGTTTTGTTTTTTTGCTGTGGCTTGCTAGTGCAAACTTGATATCCAAGTGCTGCATGGTGGCAGTGAACTCAAATTGACTCAGTCCACAATACATACAGAACGTGCATTTAATGGTGGTAGTGAACTCAACTCGACTCACTTCACAATACATACAGAATGTTGTGTATTTAAAACAATCACATAGTTTAGGTATTAGTCTTCTAGCTTAATCCTAATGCTAACACATAATGAGAAATGGGAAACAACAAGCCTCTAAGCGACTGATCTTTGAACACAAACGGTGCAGCAACACATTTAGACATTAAATATAACAGTACTCACAGTCATATGTTCTTTATCCTCTGCGAGGAGTTGAGTAGCTGAGAGACTGTACAGATGTCTATGTACACTATATCCATCTCTTTCTTATATTGGCCAAGTTGGGAAGCAGCACAGTGGCCATTCAATTGATGCAAAGTGTGATTAAAAACTTCAATTCTTTTGAATCTCAATTGCTATTGTTGTATGTTTTTAAAAAGTACAATATTATAAAGTGGTACTTTTGTCATTTAACACATTTTTTGGGGGGGGAGAGGCTGGAACAAATTAATGGCATTTTAATTAAATTCAATGTGGAAAGATGATTTGAGATATGAGTGATTTGAGTTAGGCGGCACGGTGGACGACTGGTTAGAGCGTCAGCCTCACAGTTCTGAGGTGCGGGGTTCAATCCCCGTCCCCGCCTGTGTGGAGTTTGCATGTTCTCCCCGTGCCTGCGTGGGTTTTCTCCGGGCACTCCGGTTTCCTCCCACATCCCAAAAACATGCATTAATTGGAGACTCTAAATTGCCCGTAGGCATGACTGTGAGTGTGAATGGTTGTTAGTTTCTATGTGCCCTGCGATTGGCTGGCAACCAGTTCAGGGTGTACCCCGCCTCCTGCCCGATGACAGCTGGGATAGGCTCCAGCACGCCCGCGACCCTAGTGAGGAGAAGCGGCTCAGAAAATGGATGGATGGATGGATGATTTGAGTTACAAGCTTGGTCACAGAACAAATTAAACTCGTAGCTCAAGGCACCACTGTACATGGAGAAAGGACCCTTTTTCCTTAGTTAGGCACTTACTGTACCTAACGTTAGTAGCGTTTCTCTGTCATCCTGAGAAGTTTCCCATCGTCAGGCCAACAATTGCTGCTTGCAGCTTTAATTTGTCTTCTGTTTTTATCCTAGTGCATGTATCTGCTCATGTATTTTTTTCAGGTGTGTTTTGTAAAGTGGGGGAGCAAATGTCTTGTCCCCCGTCTGATCCAACATGGCCTGACACGCTTCTAATTAGAGGACGTCCTTCCAGGTGCTGACCAGGTTATACTTAGCCTGCCCGCCGACATCCGACGACGTGACATTTCCAGCTGGTACGGGCTGTGACCCCCGAACCACTGCCCGTGAACTTGAAGGTCACTGTACCACCAACCGCCCTTCCCCCTCACTAGCTTTTCTCCCTCTTGAATTACACGCAACCCCCACCCCCTGGCCTACCATGGTGTGGCACTGTGGCGTCACTTGCCACACGGGTGGTCCAGAACACCAGCACCTGTCCCCTTTTTGCTGAGCCTTCTACCCTTAAGGCATGGATGGTCATTAATCAGAGAGGCCCTGAGTCGGTGCAGATGGATGAGGTGGGATGAAGGGGGTGGCAGACCTATGGTTGCTAGAGATGTTAGGTGAGATGCTCGGGCGGGTGTTGGGGGGTCGGGGGGTAGATTTGTGCTCCGGCCAGCGGCGAGTGGACAGGCATCTCATCATGAGCATTTCTGTGAGAGATAGTGTCTAAGTTAAGGCATATCATACAGTCAACCATAACACGGTGTACTTTTTACTTGAATTTGAAGCTGTTGTCAATCAAAACTTTTGTGTTTTAGCACAGTGTGTAATGAGATGCGACAAGAGATAAAAAGATGACTTCTATCAGAGGTTGCTCCGTGGCTAATTATTAATTATTCATCTAAGGTGGATTAGATGTGGCCCAGTTTCTCTTGAAAATGTCTGTGAAGTGGCAGTGTTGGTGTGACAGCTCACTCCAGAAGCTCCAGAAAGCTACGTCCCATAGAGATTGCCAGATAAGGATGACGAAGCTGTAATTTATATCAGCTGAATGCGAGTTGCTTTTGAGTCGCACTATAGAAGGTGATCACAGATTTTATTTTATTTTTTTCTTTCCTTGGTTTGAACCAATGCTGGACTATACAGAGCCTTTTAAAATCGCTACCATGTTGGGATACTTTTATTCAAATAAAAAAATTAAGACAAACGAGAGAATTTGGATGTCACTCTTTTTTTCATGTATTGGCATGGTATTGAATAGGGACTGTATCAGATGACTCAAACTCAGCTAGGGTTAACTATTTCAGGGGAATGAAAACTTGGATTTCCCACTATTCAAACTCAAATCAAAACGTACGCTCAAATTTGGTACCCAGAACGTTTCAAGTTGTACAAGGTTGGAATTGCAGGTTTACAAACGCAAATCCACCATCTTTTTTCTCTCCACAGCCGCCAACCAGAGGGAGGCATTGAAGTCGCCCTTCCACCTGAAGGAAGAACCCAAAACAGAGGAAGCCTTAAGTCCTAGACCGGCCTCCCAGTGTCAAATCCAGCCGAGCTTCCCCGGGACATTCTGCCAAGATGGGATAACGGGGTCCGCGGCAGCAGCTTCCGAACGCTCTGGGTCCCTTAAACCGAGGGAAGGGAGCCCCTCAGCTGCGAACAGCTTACTGAGTCAAGACATCAACATGAAAGTGGCCTCCGAGTTGCTGATCAAGCTTTCAGGTAGGATGAATACACATTTAAGAATCTGTACATATCAGGTCGTAGTACCACTGTGGCATCCCATCATATTGTCTTTGAACATTTTTGGTATCAAAGATGAGACTTAAAATTTTTAGGAAAGTGCTGTTTCTGACTGTGCACCGTCACCATAACGTTAAAAATGTCATGGGAAAATCCAGATGACGATAACCAGATCCCTTTCACTGGTCCAAATAAAAATCCTTGATTATCCTGATTTTTGTCATCTTTGAGTTTAGATTGCAAACTAGTTAGGCCAGAATGATGTTTACCCCTGGCTACCATTTAAACTGAAAGCCAATTAAAAATGCAGTACAAGGGGTTCTTGTTTTACGACAGTCCCCAAATACTAAGTTTTAAGGCGACTAATTTGTGAGGCGGCGTAAAAATATGCGGTCGTGTGGTTACGTCACCGTCGTAACCACACGAAGTCGTAAACCAAGAACCCCTGTGTTTTAGAAGGGACTTAAAACTATAAGGAAGATGCCACTTGGACCTTTTCTACTATGGGCCATCCAGTTAAAAATCTTCTGGAACAAGATAAATAGATACTGTGTCACTGGTCAAAAAATCCAGGATTCTCCAGACTTTGCTATTTCAGTTATTGGGTAGCAAACTATCCATCCATCCATCCATTTTCTGAGACGCTTCTCCTCACTAGGGTCGCGGGCGTGCTGGAGCCTATCACAGATATCATCGGGCAGGAGGCGGGGTACACCCTGAACTGGTTGCCAGCCAATCGCAGGGTACATACAAACAAACAACCATTCGCACTCACAGTCACAGTCACACCTACGGGCAATTTAGAGTCTTCAATTAATGCATGTTTTTGGGATGTGGGAGGAAACCGGAGTGCCCGGAGAAAACCCACGCAGGCACGGGGAGAACATGCAAACTCCACACAAGCGGGGCCGGGGATTGAACCCGGGTCCTCAGAACTGTGAGGCTGACGCTCTAACCAGTCGGGCACCGTGCCGCCTAGGTAGCAAACTAGTTAGGCCAAAATGATGTTTACCCCTGGCTACCAAGTAGTCAAAACATGGTACTGGGGGTTCTAGGTTTATGATCGTCCCGCCAAACATGGTTTCAAGGTTATGAATAGCGCGGAAGAATTCCACTTTTGTGCTTTGTGCGTAATAATGGAATCCCAAATCATTGCAATGGGGAAAATTTATTTGATATATGAGTAAATTGACTCATAAGCTTGACTACAGAACAAATTAAACTACAGCAAATTCTGACTTGCATACACATTCCGTGTCACTTCACCGTCGTACGAACGCAACGCCGTCATAAACCGAGGAGCACCTTTTATTTGTAATTCCTGTAGACTACTAAAAGTGCAGTCTGTAGGTCACACACATTCAAGCGTGATTAAAAACAATATGTACAGTGCTTAGCAATGTTAAGCCATTAAAAAACTCCTTGACCCACACGCCAACCTATAGCCAATAGTTTCTGTGTAAATCGGCTCACAATAACAACATGACCTCCTTGGTAAAGGTATCTCTTAAACGGTTGCATTTACTGAGAGAATTTGCAGAGTCGCTTCCAGGTCATGCACTGCTATTGATATTTTTGCTGTGGTGTTTTTCCGGTTAGTACAATCCTCCTCACATTTCTGAGGACCGGGGTTCAAATCCAGCCTTGCCTGTGTGGAGTTTGCATGTTCTCCCCATGTCTGCGTGGGTTTTCTCCGGGTGCTCCGGTTTCCTCCCACATCCCAAAAACATGCATGATGGGTTAATTGAAGACTCTAAATTCCTCAGAGGTATGAATGTGAGTGCAAATGGTTGTTTGTTTATATGTGCATGGTGATTGGCTGGCAACCAGTTCAGGGTGTACCCTGTCTCCTGCCCGCAGTTAGCTGAGATAGGCTCCAGCATACCCGCGACCCTAGTGAGGATAAGCGGTGTAGAAAATGGATGGATGGATGGATGTCTTGCGGGTACGACCACCAGCAAGTTTGATTCTTAGCTGTACTCTTGGCTGAACCACTTTGAAAGGAGTACAGCATTTTCTTCTGTGGTACACTTAACCAAGTCTTATATGGTGCACACAGACTGACGTGTTTGTATGGACACAGTGATTTTTTTCACAATTTGTAACGCAAGATCTCTGGTGCATAAACAAACTACTTTGAAGACCGTTTTATGCACCAGAGAGCTCACGTTGGAGAGATACAGATTTGGTACGTTGTTTTTGTGTTCGCCTGCGGCATTATGCGAGGAATGAAAGGCACTCCAAACAGGTATCTTGTGTCGGCCGCCAGTCTCTAAAGGTCCTGGCGGGCGTAGCGAATGTTCACAGAACCAATAGTGCATACCGCAAGGCAAGAAAACCATAAGAGCAAGGATGCCTGCACACTGTGCCGGATACGATTCCACGTAATGCCGTACAATCACAACAAGGGAATAACCTTTCATAGGTAAAAATATTTTGGGGGCTTTTTTATGTTCTGTATTGCTAGCACGCAAGAGTAAGTTACAACTTCAATCTCCATGCATTCAACGCTGTCCCTGCCAAGTGGCAACATGGCTGCCGCGTAGTCATGTCGGTTAGCAACAGCGCGCTGCCAAATCTAGTCTTCATATCTATGGCTGAGAGAAGATGATGCAAATGGCGTGTCCTGCCTGAACTCAAGTGGGAGTCAAGGTGACACCGCAACCATCTTGGCTAGCATTTGTGCTACTGTACACTGCTTCGTCCCAATAGTAATGGGGGGGAGTCGCGTGTGCCGAACTGAAACGGTTTTCAAAATCCGTTCCACCCTTACTAGACACGGGTGTATCGTCATTCAAAAGTGTATTTTGATGGCGTCAAGCACGGATTGACGAGATATATATATATGATCTGCGCGTTTATTCTGCAGGGGTCGATATATTTAAGATTTTTATCTACGTTTGGAAGATGCTTGTTTCCAATTTCATGTCATTTTTTTCTTCTGCGCATTATACACAAGAAAGTATGGTAAATGTTTTTGTATTTTAATTTTATTCATTCATTCATCTTCCGTTCCGCTTGTCCACATGAGGGTCGCGGAAGTGCTGGAGCCTATCCCAGCTATCTTCGGGCGAGAGGTGGGGTACACCCTGAACTGGTCGCCAGACAAAATCGCAGGGCACATAGAAACAAACTACCATTCGCACCCGCATTCACACTTACGGGCAATTTAGAGTCTTCAATTAAGGCATGTTTTTGGGATGTGGGAGGAAGTAGGAGCGCCTGGAGAAAACCCACACAGGCACGTGGAGAACATGCAAACTCCATACAGGCGGGGCCGGGGCCGGGGCCGGGACCCGAACCCCGGTCCTCAGAACTGCCAACCAGTCGTCCATCGCGCCACCTTTTTATTTTATTTATTTATTTGTGTATTTATTTATTTATTTTGTAATTGCTTTAATTTTTGAGGCTGTTTTCCTAAACGGGGCCAAAAATTTGAAAATGAGACGCTAGTTTTAACACAACCAAGACTTTCCCCCTGGTTATTTGGTAATGTTGCAAAGTGATTTTGCCTCTGGACACTGGTGCGTCAGTGCTAAATCACTCCGCCGCTGCTTGTTTTAGTCCAAAATGAGCGGTGAAGGCCAGGTCTAGTTGGAGTGTGTTGTTTGTCCTATGCTGCGGAGTGACTCTCAGGCAATTTAAAAATGTCAACTGTTTGCCAACGAGGCTAAGTTCAGCATTTGGGTGATATTCGGAAAGTGTCCGAATAAAATACAAATGTTCTGGGTGGCATGTTTATAATGAACTTTGTAATAAGCTGTTGCAAGGAGACAAGGAAAATATTAGCCCTCTTCCTATTCCACTATTGTTGTCCTATGGGATTTGGCATTTCCACTGTTTGGCTTGAATCACTTCATGTGTTTATACTTGTTTCTACCCAGCAGTACGTTGAGTACCAATGTTTGGGGGATGTTTCCTGCCATTCATTCATCCATCTATCCTTCTATTTTCTTTAGTGCTTGTCCTCTTTAGGGGAGCATGTGATTGGAGCCCAGTCCCAGTTGACTGTGGCGGTGGTGTACACTCACGACTGGCCAGTCAATCATTGGTGTTTCCATTCTCTCAAAAACGTCCAGTCCTTACATTGCTACTTTTTTAGCATGCTTGCGTTGTGGTACAATTGTGAGTAATGGGACAAAGCCTGTGTATAAGGGAGCTCCGCAATGCGAGGAATAGGGGTATAAAGTCAAGTTTCAAGTTGGTGCATTGGTCAACAGAACAAGGCTGCAGGGGGGAGTTCCTGTAGATTCCCATAGCTGACATTGTGTTGCTCTCCTTCAGACAGTACAATTGTAGATCATATTCGGAGGTAGTTACAGAGTCATAACAAGCGGGACAGGGCCTGGGAATCCTCCAATGCTGAGACTGATGTGAAGTTCAAAACATGACACTAACTTCTCCTGCCCTGTTGTGTTGAAAACAACTGTCACTGTCCTAGTAATCTAATTACAGTGAATACCCGTTTACAAGGGGCATACGTTCCAGACCCACCTGCGATAGGTGAAATGACATGCTATACTGTGGAGAGACTACAGTATATCAAAACCTTTTTTTTTATCGATAGTTTTTCCTGCGCCCACGTGCTTTAAACTCATGCTTTAAATGTATTGAATGTATTTTCAGTTTTCCTTAGCTCCTGTTCTTCCTCTCGCTGTCAAGGAGTGGGAAACTATCATATAACATCACTTTGAGGAAATGAAGACGCACTTGTACATTCTTCGAATAAGAGGCAAGCGTGCTAGTTTCAAGCTATTTGTCACTGAAGTTTACTGTAAAATTGATACATAAAACATCCATCCATCCCTTTCCCACACCGCTTCTCCTCACTAGGGTCACGGGCGTGCTGGAGCCTATCCCAGCTATCTTCGGGCGAGACACGGGGTACACCCTGAGTGTGCAAGAGCACTCGGTTACAGCCTGCTGGGTTCAGTGTGAAAGGCAAAGTCAGATCAATTCTGTTGTTACAGGTCTGATGCGGCAATTTTGTGTCTGAAGTGTTGGGTTGTTGTTTTTTTGTCTAGGAGGCACATCTATCCTGTAGTTGTACAACTTCCACCTACTGTATTGTATATGGACAGTATACTGTATGTTTCTTTCATGTCATTTTTACCCTTTTATACTGTTTTTTTCATATCCCTGCTTGGTTGACCCAGGTTAGGCAAAAGATGGCGAAACGGTCATCCGATGCTCGCTCGCTTTCTGTCCTCAGAGCGCAGTGCCTCTGGTTGCCATGGCAACTTTGGTTGAGGGAGGGGAGGGTAGATGGAGAGGATTGTGGAGAGTGACAGGCTTGACAAGAGTCTGGACCCTGGAGTGACCCCGGGATGGGGGGGAGCAGAAGGGTGAGGATGAGGAGAAAGGGGCCAGGGAAAGGTCAGCGCGTTCACAGTCACATGTGATTACAGTCATGAGGTTCAAGGGCGTCCGTACAATCACCTCTCCTCTATGTCCACTGCGGAAAAGGTCAGCGGCAGAGCAGCCATAACGCAATAAGGATGCTTAATACGCAAATCACATGGAGCGGGGAGAGTCAGAGAGTGGTTAGTCTTGGCCAGAACATCCCAATATGTCTTAGTTGCATACAGGAAATCCACGCAGCCCATGTTGTGATCATTACATTGAATCCCCGTTTCTCACGGAGGTTATGTTCCAGACTGACCCGCAATAGGTGAAAATCGGCCTTATAAATGACAGTTTTACCCCTATCATTTGCTTTAAACACATTTAAACTTATTTAAACACACATTTATAAGTATTCCTTAGTGGCTGTTCTCCCTCTTTCGCTAGGAGACGATCATATAACATCACTTTGAGGAAAGAAAAAGAAGACTTGCTCGCTCATAAAGTTCTCCATATATGAGGCTAAGCTTGCTTGCTTCAAGGTCTTTTTGTCATGCCAGGTTGACTTCTACTGTAAAACTGACAAACTGACACATGGGGGGGTGGTAGAGAATCAAACATTGTCTATTTAAACACCATCATGTTCACCCAAACCATATAATAATGAAAGTCTTCAAATTTAATGCTAACATAATGTATATTGCAAACCACCAGAGACGGGTGAACAAAAATTAGCATTGATTTTAGAGTAACAGTAACAAACCTTAAAACACAGAACAGCAGCACATACAAGCAGAGCATTGTATATTACTCACAAGCATAAGCTCTCTCTGCTCGGTGGGAAAGACTATTATTACAGCTTCTTAGGGAACCTTCTCTGCCTCTTTTTCTTGCTCTTAATTACACTGCATCTATGTCCAGTATAGCTCAGTGTTGCCCAGCATGTTGTGACACAACATGGCTACACTTAAGGCGTACAACTCTAAATTCAGATATGCCTGTATACTAGAAAAAAACATACAAAACAATCGCTTAAAGATTGTTGATATACTGTAGCAGGGGCGCAAAAGATGAACCATGATATAGCAGCCGTGTTCACTTCACAGGAACGTACCGCAACCTGTGTTGTCACCATTACTGCCCATTGTGCAGTAACATGAGTTGCATCATCCCTTTTTTAAATAGGTCACTTCTCCCCCCACCCCTCCCTCGCATCTCCCTACACTGCACTATATCGCTCCTCGCTTTCATATCAAACATTGGACGACCATGCAACCTCCCCACATCTGTTTAAAAAAAAAGAAATTTAAAAAACAGGCTGCCAGTGTCTGGGGGCCAATTACGCTGGGCTAAGTAGTCCCCGGCGCCGGCAGCTAAAAGCACGCCAGCAGATGGGCACTGTTTGCGGGGCAAGGCGGGGAAGGGGGACCAGAGTACGAGGGCGCCCTGACAGAGTGGTATCAATGCGGGTAACAGCCGTGACGCCAGCTCGCTGGAGCTGCCGGAGGTGTGAAAATCGCACGTTGTCCTCGCTTTTCCGCTTAGTAACAGGGCTCACCATCTTTTGAGGATATTTCGCTGGCGCTCGTTAGCGGGTAAATTAAAAGCCAGTCTGACCACTGAGGAGCTTGATGTTAAAATACAAATAACCTGCCTTCACGTTCAGCTGAATCATAAAAAAAAGCCCTTTTATTGACTACTGTTGGCCATTGAATGATGATTCAGATGGGATAGGATAGGGATTGAGCCCTGTCGGGAATAGTGAAAATCTGCAAGTAATTAACGCCCACACAAAAAGTTTTGTGATTACCTATAGGTATGACAAGATAAAAGTATTGTACAAGAGTGTAAAGATATTAACTAGTTTTATGAAGTCTCACACCCATGCATATAGTGTGCATCAATAGTGTGCTGTGCCTGTAAATACTGGGACGTATAGTACATAGATAATAAATACGCAAAGAAGACGGTCACAACTAAGCTGCAGTAATATTAGTAGTTTTTCCCAGAGGATTAAAAATATTTGCCTGTGAATATGATGTCTATGTGCGTGTTCCGTTTGTTCAGGTATGCGTAGCTTCAAGGGTTTTAACGAGTGCTACATCAATGCTAGGTTATTTTTAGCATGTCTATGGCATTTTGTGTTAGCATTTAGCTAGTGAACTTTCATAAGGCAAAGGTATGTGGTTTGGTTAAAGACACATGTAATCCTCTTTGTTTTATGTTTATTTTTACAGTGAACTTCAACTGGGAATGGCAGTTGAATAAGCACGTCTTTTTTGAAGAGTTGTTCACTATCTTCCAAAATGCTGGTTGTTGTGAAGTTTGTCGCAACCATCCAGCGCTCGAAACTCAAATTTTAAAATATGGCTCATGTCTCGATAAACTCATAAATCGGGTCATTCGTAAATTGAGGTCCCACTGTAAATGAAAAATGTTGCTTCAAAACTATCCATCCATCCATCCATTTTCTGAGCCGCTTCTCCTCACTAGGGTCGCGGGCGTGCTGGAGCCTATCCCAGCTGTCATCGGGCAGGAGGCAGGGTACACCCTGAACTGGTTGCCAGCCAATCGCAGGGCACATAGAAACAAACAACCATTCACACTCACAGTCATGCCTACGGGCAATTTAGAGTCTCCAATTAATGCATGTTTTTGGGATGTGGGAGGAAACCGGAGTGCCCGGAGAAAACCCACGCAGGCACGGGGAGAACATGCAAACTCCACACAGGCGGGGCCGGGGATTGAACCCCGCACCTCAGAACTGTGAGGCTGACGCTCGAACCAGTCGGCCACCGTGCCGCCGCTTCAAAACTATTCTGACAAATAGAATTTATACAAAAAATTACTTAAATATAATAGAGTAAATGTAGCATGTTAATACCAACCTTGGGCAGTAACACACATGTACCGCAAACATACCACACACACACACAACCACCCAACGCAGTGTGATCATCCGGCCATGTCAGTTGACAACAATGTCATAATCTGGCGTCATGTAAAAACTGCACTTTGCTTTGGGCAGTTGTCCTCACAGTGCCCCCTTGGGTGTGTGGCCTCTCACTGACCCCTCCCCCCCCTCGCCCCCACTTCTCAACCTTAGCGTACTTCTTTTTGTCTCCTTGTGTATCACTGCTGCTTCCTCTCTTTTTTTTTTTTTTTTTTTTGGGAGCTACAACCTTATTTGGTGACTTATGTTTATGGTCGTTTGTCGGCGTCTGGTGCGAGCTGGTTAGCTGGGGATCAATGGTAGCTGCAGCAGATGTGTGTGAAGTCGGCAGGCTCCCACATGACACGCTGTCTCCACACTGCAACCCTTTGAAGAAGCGTGAACTCTTCACCCCCTGTCTGAGGAGCAGGTCGGAGACAGTGGAGGAGGAAGGAGATGTGGTTGTGGGGTGGGGAGGGATGTGGAGTAACAGAGCAAGGACAGGGGTAGACTCGGATGTACCGAGTAGAGGAGGGGTTGTCACTTCGAATCGAGCCATCTCCCCTCTCCCCTACACTACCCCCAGGTGTTCTTTTTCTGGCACCGTTTGACAATGTTTTCCCTCTCTTTAGCCTTCCGTCTACTCCCACGCCGACATTGTGGCCAGGTTTTCATACTGACGCGTCAAAGTGGGCCAATGCATTTTTGGTTATTAATAGTATGACTGTATTTATCCGTCAGTATGCGTGTGCTCTACATTTGACTGAAATGTTGTTGACATGGGAAGTCAAGACTTTATCGCTTAAAAACACAACAACCTCAGGCCATTTCTGACGTAGTTGTAGCGGAAATAATGGGGGTTTATTATAATGTATTCCTAATATATGTGTAATACATTGCATGAATCCAGTGAGGCTTACTTTTTTATATGCGTTTCCACCTCTACAGTTCCAGGAACAGCAGACACTTCCCTCAACGAAACCGAACCACACCGATTGGTGGAAACAAGGGTTATTGTCAGAGGTGGGAGGAGGTCACTTATGTGTAAATCACAAGCAAGTCTCAAGTCGTAACCTTCAAGTTTCAAGCAAATCCAAAGTTACTCTGGAAATAAAGTCAAGCATGTCAAGTCGCCACTAAATTTCAAGTTGAGTCAAGTCATGGCTTAGTTTAAGCAAGCCATAAGTCAAGTCCTACAATCTAGCTCAGTCAGAACATACTGTGTTGGAGTTCAAATATAAAAATGTTACTGATTAAAACATAAAAAAGTATATTTACACCTAAGAATGAAATGAACAAAAACATATAGACTATGAAAGAAATGTATACATATTTCGAAGAATGTTGTTTTCTTCTGTTTGCATGAGTGCTTACACCTGCCAATGTATCTAACACTTTTATTGTGATGATAAATATTATACTAATACTAATCATCGGTGAGGTGAGGGCAGCAGGTGCCCCGTATATATATATATATATATATGTATATATATATATATAAATGTTTTTGTAATTTTTTTTTTAAAGCTATATGTGCAGCCCTGTACCAAGGTGGTTGGGGACCACTGATTTACAGTACGTCCGCCAAAATAGCAGTTTGTAAATTAATCCACCAGCCCCTCTCTTTTTGGAGACGCTTCCTAACGTCACCATGTCTTCTATTCGATAGCATGTCACGTCAAGTGGCATCTGCACTCACTGCTCCGTGCTGTGACTCGGCATTCCGTGGCACCGCCCCTTTTGCACATACACGATGAATGGGTTCGTCGACGGTCCACAACGCGGTGCCAGTTGCGGTCTGAAAAGGCTTTTAGGGTTTAAAAGTTGACATGTAAGGAGTATGACTCTTTTCAATACCATACCATTCTCAGTGAATGATAGGGTTTAAAACTTGACATATGTACTGTAAGCTATGCGACCATACCAGTGTACCTAATAGACCTGTTCACTGCACTGAAAAAACAAAATTTGTAAACGCTTTAATATGCGAACAGACTACACAATATTCTTCAATCAGTTTTCAGTTGCAAACAATGTCCTGCAAACTGAATCTGTCTTGCTGCTTCACACATTTGACCTACCGTATTTCTCTAGCTCAAGCACCACTCTAGAGTTCACCGGCAGAATTACTATATTTAGTGTACGTGACTTTTTTTATTTTATTTTATTCATTTTTTTTAACATTTAATCGACAAGCCGCCTCCACACTAGAAAATGCTTTTGACTCGTTTACAGGTTAAACCATTGAGAAAAGCATCAAGTGTCTTCAAAATCAAGGACGCCGCAAATGCCAGAAATTATGTTGCATTAATTTAACTATTTTTTTCTCTCTCTCTCTCAATGGGATGTTTAATGGGATCTGACGGGAGTAATTTTTCCACTTTTTAAAAGCTTCTGACTCCAAGGTACATGACGTGCAGCTACAATCTAGTGTTTCGTTTTAGAATACTCTGAAGACTCGCAATAATTAAAACCTGCTCCCTAAATATATTCAAACACTTAGCTTGAACAAAGGGGATGGAAAAGTGATCTTTTACAGCTCTTTAACAGCTGTGTGTTATAAAAGCAACGAAAACCCTTTCACTTGAACTGACTAACCAAAGCAAAAAACATTTGCACATACATTTGCAGGAGCTTCTAGTTCCTGCGACTTGTAGTTCCTGGACTAAAGATGTTGCCTTAATGTTAGTGAACCTCAAAGTACCACCCCCCCCCCCCCTCCCCAGGAGGGTCCTATTTTGACCCCAGAACTAAATGTTAAGAGTTCCTGCGTATCCAGAAAAAAAAAAACGCACAAAAAAGCCAAAGAACAGGCATATTTTTCCCAGTTGTACCACTTTTAGGGTGGGGTACACTTCTTTTTATGGCAAGGGAACATTAGGTCAAGAAAAAAAATAACATCGGCGTGGGAGTGAGGCCATATTTTCCCGATTTATGTGGTGACAAGTGGACTTTGGATAGGGGATACGGGTGTTCTCCATCAGATACCTCCCACCCGTGCTGTGCCATCTCCGGGTGATGACGGTAAACACGTTTGTGTCAGCGAGGCGTGGGAGTTCAAGTTCACAGCCGTGACATTTAGCGCGTGTTTTTCCCCCTAGTTGTTGAGGGTAGCGATACAGTGATCCCCTTATGCTCCCTTAAAGCCTGCCAAACAAGCACCATCGGAACCCACCCCCCACCATCTTCTAGACCAAGTCGACCACCTGATTAAGGGATTAGAGGGGTTTGATGGTTTTCTGTGTCCCCTCTCTTTGTCCTGCACTCCAATGAAACTGACACCAGGACTTTAATTAATTCCCCGATGGTTTTTGTGCCTTTGTATGTTTAATACCAGCATAAAAATGTTTTTTTTTTTTTTTAATGGTTTGGTTTGTAATTTTGGATCATGGGCCATCTTTGTAATTGTTGATATATGTCCTGGAAACCTTAACAATTTAATGGTCGAAAGACTAGTTTTCCTAGAATTTTTAAAGATTATAAGAATGACTAAAAACAACTTGGGGCTCGTAGACATCCAGAGAGTTTAATGAAATATGTCACTACAGACCATGAAAGCTTACAATTCAATGGTTGAAATTTATTATAATTTTTTTGGGGGGGAATTCCCGTAATTTGAACAAAACGTCCATTCAAATTGAATAGGAATATATGAAGATTTAGACTAAAAAATAAATGACAAATTTCCAAAAGGAATTTGGGATCACAGACGTGGTTCGAAGATCATGTAGAAATATATCACTACAGACCAGGAAATTGCACAATTTTATTTTATTAGTCTAAGAATTTTGAGGGGAAAATTGTTTTTTTTTCATTTAAATTATTAGAAATGTATGAGACTTTACAAGCACAAATATATATGAACTAGAAATTTCCAAAATAATTTTTTGAACGCCTTACAAATTAATGAGAATTGATCAAATAAGATGGACATGTCCTTCATTCAATAGATATGTTGTGCATTCGTAGTAAAACAAAATGTGATATCCTCTCGTCAACAGACATTTTCTACTTTTTAGTAGGATTTTTCTACAAAAAGTGATGACCTTCAGACATTCTGTACTTTCAGTACTACAAAAAGTACTGTCCTTAAGTCAACAAACATTTTGTACGTCTAGTGGGATATTGTAAGAAAAAAACTCAACAGATGTTTTCCTCAACTGACACTTTAGACTTAGTATGATTTTCTACAAAGAATTTCCTTATCAAAATTCTACTTAAAAAACTATATGTCTGTTGACCAAGTATATACTTTTTTGTACGCAGTCCTACTAAAAGTAAAAATGTCAAGTCCTATTTTGGGTATTCAGTAAATGGACTGCACTTATACAGCGCTTTATCTACACCATCACAGTGCCCAAAGCGCTTTACAAAGCCTCACATTCACACACCAATGTTGCGACTGCTGCCATGCAAGTCGCTGCCAGGCCCACTGGGAGCAAATTAAGCTTCAGTGTCTTGCCCAAGCACATTTTGACATGCGGACAGTCGGAGTAGGGATTCAAACCAGTTACTCTTCGGTCTGTGGGCGAGCTGCTCTACCTACTGAGCCACAGCCGCCTGGTGCCTCAAACCAGCAATAAGGGGTGTAATAAAAAAAAAACACACACACGGTGTGTATTCAACACGTTTAAGTGTTACAATCTGTTTGCCACCAAATCCAGTTCAGTCCATCAAAATTAATTGCCATGAAGCTTTTTTGGCCTTGAACCAAATGATCATTGCCGTATTCACACGTCATTACTCCTGCGTAACAAGAATGTGATTCTTTGTACATATCCTTTGACTAAATATGTGTATATTTGAGCTTCTCTCCTTGTCAATAATATCATCAGAAATCAAACCTGCTTCCACATGGGATTTTCCAGAGGGTGAATGAGCGGAATTACAGCTTAAAAAGAAGGAAATCCAAGGAGCAGTCCAAACACCCGTGCTAAGCAGTTTAGCCTGGCGGTGTTCCTTTATTGGGGCAAGAGGGCACTGCGAGGTCATGCCTGCGTCTGACGGGGAGGGGAGGCCGAGGAGTCGGGGCCGCCGAGGCAAAGAAGCAAAACACTCGCTACGTGAACCTGGCGGTCAAAATGTTTATGGCAACCACGACGTCAGAGATGGGCTTCACTGTGTGCAAATGCTGTTGACTCAAAGGGTGCGTCCACTTGAAAAGGTGACATGAAGCAGGCGCGCTAAAAATAGTTAAGGGAGATGTGGCATCTGTTAGGAATGTCCCCCCTGATGACGCTCCTCGCTGTCTGGGGTTCTGTGCGAGCCGACAGGGACTTTAAACTATTTAAAGACAACTGGAGTGCAGGGAGTGTTGTATTCGTAATGCAGATGTTACTTACTATAGGTCCGATACAATGACTGGACAGCTATACGAAAGCTCTTCTCTTCTATACACGTGAGTTGATGAAGTAGAGCATCAATCACCACAGTGGAAACTATTCAATAAGATGATTCCTTCCTCCAGATTTAGTCTCGGTTTCAAATATTGTGCGTCAGTCACTGCAGTGGGCATTTCCTAAAAAGCTTTTTTCTTCCATATGCATGAGTCTTGATGCACATAAAAGAAAAACGGAGACGATTAAAATCAGTATTTAAGTGTGTACAAATCCAAATATGTAAAGTACAGCGGTGCCTTGAGATACAAGCGACCCGACTTACATTGTTCGTGATAGGAGCTGACATTTGGCCAATTATGTTTTTTTTTTTTTTTTTTCATTTATCTATTTATTTGACTTGCGAGCGTAAACTTGATACGAGCGCTGTATTGTGGTAGTGAACTTAATTCAACTCACTTCACAATAAGCAGCATTTTGGCAAATATTGAACAATTCATCAAAAAAGAAGCTTTGAGCTGTTTCATGCCACTCTGAGTTTTTACTGTCAAACTAAACATAAAACAAAGAAAAGTACACTGTGTGTATTTAAAACGACATAGCTTTGTCTTTTGAAAACGTCCACTTAGCCTAATGCAAAAAAAAAAAAAAAAAAACAGTTCAAAACACCATTGAGGCGGCACGGTGGCCGACTGGTTAGAGTATCAGCCTCACAGTTCTGAGGACCCGGGTTCAATCCCCGGCCCCGCCTGTGTGGAGTTTGCATGTTCTCCCCGTGCCTGCGTGGGTTTTCTCCGGGCACTCCGGTTTCCTCCCACATCCCAAAAACATGCATTAATTGGAGACTCTAAATTGCCCGTAGGTATGAATGTGAGTGCGGATGGTTGTTTGTATATATGTGCCCTGCGATTGCCTGGCAACCAGTTCAGGGTGTACCCCGCCTCCTGCCCGATGACAGCTGGGATAGGCTCCAGCACGCCCGCGACCCGAGTGAGGAGAAGCGGCTCAGAAAATGGATGGATGGAAAACACCATTGACCTAGTAACATTTAGCATGGGTAGTCGTGGTTTTTGAAGTAACGGACGTTTGAGCACAAACGGTAGAGCAACACATGTAGACAGGTAAAATAATACTCAGAGGTCAGAGTATATTCTTTTTCTTCTCCCAAAAAAAATTATAATATTACAGCATCTTACTGAGTCACTTACAGTAGTAAAAAAAAATTATAATAAAAATAAGTCTATTCTTCATTTGTGTCTGTATGACTTTTTGCCTCCTGGTGACCAAGGCGCGGGCATACCAGAAGGAGCAGCACAATGAACTGCATTGCATTATTAAATCATGATGCGCCAAGTACATCATGATGTTATTAATCTGTTTTCATAAAGTACAATATTATAGAGTGCTATTTGCTTTTTAAGTATGGTCATGGAACGAATTCAACTCGTATCTTGAGGTACCACTGTATTAGTGTGCTTTTCTGTGTACTTTATACTACTTAAATATAAACAACTTCAGTTTGCCCTTTTGTACTTAAAGCCTGACTAACAAATTCCCGCAGAGAGCAACAAAGACGGCCACTTCCAGAAGGTGAAGGTAAAAGTGGAGCCCATGGAGGTGGACCCGGCCCCCGCAGAAGTCTCACCACCCGTTCCCCCACCTGCTCCTCCTCCTCCTCACCTGCTGGCTTTCGGCACTTTAGGGGTGCGTGAGAAGACGGAGCCGGCACTGGAGCCCCTGGTGTGCCCTCAGAAGGACCTCTTCTCCCAGGACATCTCGGTCAAAATGGCCTCCGAGCTCCTCTTCAAATTGTCAGGTCTGTTTTGAATGCGTTTGTCGGCTCCCTTGCAGAGCAAGGACAGCAGACGCGTGCGTGTGTTTGTGGGCTGTAAAACCTTCCATTTCCGTCGTCTGGCGGCACCGTTGTAAAGTCAAGGACGCGACATATTACGAGTGACCACACGGCTGACCTTGAAGCTTAAATACGCTTGAGTCTTGATGAAGTTGGGCATCAGTCACTACCGTGGACATTCATTCAGAAGCTGTTTCCTTCTGTATGCAGGAGTCTTAATGAAGTTGATCATTAATAACTACAGTGACGGTTTATTCAAAATTGCTTTCCTTCTATACGCATGAGTCTTGATGAAGTTACACATCAGTCACTACTGTACAGTTCTTAGCAACATGACACATATTGTAGCTGCCGTCTTTGTGCCCCCCCAAAAAAATTACTCAAAAGTTGATAGAGCGCATTATACGTAAGTATAAGAAAAATGAAAAAAATATATTTCACGTTGTAGAAATCTATACTTGTAGTGAAGGATTGTAAAAAGGTATACTTTCATTCTGTCTATTACAAATCTATATAACAGTACATTTTCGCTGCTCACCTGTGAGAATCATGACGCCCTTGAATGCCCATATTGATATGAAATCCAAAATATCGGGGATTTCCTTCAGATATTTTCAGCGGTTGAAGTGGTCATCGGTAGAGATGTCCACGTAAATTTAGGTGACGATTGGTCGAAGTTTTGTGACATTAACTGACGTTAAGCTTTTTCTATATAGTGAGCGCCTTATGGGGAGGAAAACGTTATAACGTCCATAAAATAAAAAATGGGGCATAATTGGAGCAGTACGCATACATTTTAGTGATGATTGGTCGTGGTTTTGTGACATTAAGCACCGTTAAGATTTTTCACATTAAGCATTGACTGTCCCAACCAACTTGGGGATTAAAAAAAAATAATAATAAAATTACGTCAGCGCATGCACGCTACCTGTTGCGGGGGTGGTCCAGAACCTAACCCCGCAATAAACGAGGGATTACAGTAGTCCGATTGAAGTAGCCATTCCAACCAGATTTAGCATTTTGACAGACTGTCATTTTTTGGAAATCTTGTCACTTTGCTTTTTCCTTCCACGTGCAGGAGTCTTAATGTCAAAGTTGCAAATCAGTCATTACAGCAAGCAATAGTTTTTCTCTCTATGCAGGAGTTTTGATATCAAAGTTGCCGTCAGTCACTGCTCTGGACAGCTATTTAAGCTATATAAGTGTATTCCCTCCGCATGCTTGATGACGTTGAGCATCAGTGACTGCAGTACAGTAGACAATTATCACTACAGTGACAATGTAGTCCCCTCCGCTATAGCACACCTTCTACCTATAACATCGCAACTGACCACACGGCTGACATTTGAAGCTCTTTTGGCCACTTGTTTGTAATTCTCCATGAAGGCGGAACCCCTTCCACACAATTCACACACATGGCTACTGTTAACTTGCGTTTAAACCCACCTTTACACGCTCAACGCCCCCCCCCCCCCCCCCCCCCCCCCGCCCCTCCAGCTCCCACCAGTCCTCTCCTTCCCTCATTCTGTCTCCCTTGACTCGTTTTCAGACATGCCGGTTCAAGCACACTTGGCTGCTCACACTTCCCCATCCACCACCCTCCCTCCCTACCGCCTTTACATTTCTTCTGTGCGGCATCGCCATGGCAACATGGAAAGAGACCTCTGTCTTTGGCAAGTGGTGTCACAAAATAGTGGGTGGGCGGGGTTGGGGTGTAGTAATAAGGCGAGTAAAGGATTGTGGGGGGGGGGGGGGGGGGGGGGGGGGCACGGATGCCACCCAGGGAGGCCGGGGCATCTCTGGGGCCAGGCGAACTGCGACAACTGCCACAAAAGGAGGATCTGGATGCAAAGGGAATGGTGCAGGGTGGATGGCGGGTGGGTGTGGGGTCTTGGTGCGTGGCTGTCACACAATGAGCAATCAATATGAATTACCCGCAGCGGTAAGACCTCAGAGATGCGTTAGTGGGAAGGTCGCAGAGAACGCCGGGGAGACGCTCGGCCGCTTTTGAGGTGCTCCTCGTCTCCTTGAAAGTCGCACATGTGGCTTCTTCTTCTCTTTCTTGGCTCTCAGCGGGTATATTTTCTATCCTATTTTAATTAGCATGTAAGAACCTCTGGTAAATGTCAATCAGGTAAGGCCAGAGCTGTTAGTTTGCATCATGGCAAGGAGAGGGGTGCTGTAATGGGGTTTGTACAGGTCTGAACAAAAAAAAAGACTTTTTTTGTTTTTTGTTTTTACAGACTTAAGAGTTTGATTCGTTCTGTGACCAAGCTCTTAACTCAATTTACTCAGTTCAAATATATTCCCCCATTCAAATGAATTGAATTTTTCATCAAAAACCATCACAATTTCTTTGTTACACGTTTTTATTCATGCAAAATAGCATTGTTTGGTATAAAAACAAACACAAAAAAGAGCATATATGGTTTTACAAAGGGTAATTAATTACTGTACGTACTGTAGTATTTGTGGGTCGGATATGTGCCTTTAAGGAGCGTGGCCTATTGAGTGATGTTAGGAGCTGGAGTCGGGTTGGCATGTTAGTATTCGTGTGAGTGTCTGGGCATGAGTTGTGGCCTATAGCAGCTCCATGCGAGTGTACTTTTTTTGTAGTTTGTTTGTTTGTTTGACTGTTTGTCCCGCTCTATAAACGGTTAAAAATGCTCTGGCGACTGGGACTCGCCTCACCCATAATATAGCATCACAGGACCTTATTTGCTCCTTTTTTTCCCTCCTCACTTGTCCCTGAAATTTTGGCTCACAACATAAAGCAAAATAATGGACCAAGAAACAGTGATAAGAGTGACCCGACTTATGAGTTTTTCCAGATACAACCGATTTTGTTCTTTGACTTGCAAACGCAGACTTCAGATACAAGCGCTGTATGTTAGCAGTTAACTCAGTTAACTCAACTCAGCTCACTTCACAATAAACAGTACTTTGTCAAATATTAAACAATTCTTAAAAAAAGAGGCTTCAAGTTGTTTGCCACTTCCATTTTAGGTTTACTGTCAAACTAAACATAGAACTAGAAGAATTTAATTTAATTTAAAACAACCAAATAGTGTAGCCTTTTGTCCACTACTGTTAACACATAATGTGACACTTATACAGTATAAAACACTTTAAGAAACTGATATTTGAACACAAACTGTGCAGCAACACATAGACATTCAGCATAGTACATAGTCATTTATTCTTTATCCTCTGCAAGGAGCTGAGAGGAACTGAGTCTATATTGTACAGAAGTCCATGTACAGTATATCCGTGTCTGTTTTATGCTGCCCCCAGGTGGCCAATGTGGGCAGCAGCTCAGTAGCCTTTCATTTGATGTTTGACAACATTTGAAGTTTGACAACAAATGTTTAAGTATTTTTTATTATTTTTAATTGTCATTTCTGTCCATTTTTATAAAGTACAGTATTATGGAGTGCTATTTTCTCAGTTTAAAAAAAACGCTGTTTTGGGGGGGGGGGGAGAGGCTGGAACAGATTAATGGCATTTCCATTCATTTCAATGTGGAAAGAGGATTTGAGTTATTAAAACATTTAAGTTACGAGTGTGGTCACAGAATGAATTAAAGCTGTATCTCAAGGCACCGCTGTACTGTCACGTGGACACATCACCTACCACATTTACCCAAATCAGACTGATTATCGTTATGTGTAACCTGCTTAAGTATGTTGTCTTATTTTTGTTTTCCAGAAAAAGTGAGCAAAGCCAACAACCACAAGGGCGGCCACATGGTGGGAATTAACAGGTGAGCCAAATGACAACAAAGGCCACATAACATAAAAATGTACTTGTTGTAAACGGGGCTTTGGTTTCCTCTGCATTTTCCAGTCCGTTCTTGGACGAGTGCTTTCGACAATCAGCCTTCAACTCGCGCTCCAAAAGCTCCTCCCCCGCAGAGGCCAGCTCCTCCACCCGGGCACCTTTCCACGGTAACACACAATAAAAACCACAGGAAAATACAAAAGCATTTCCACACACATCTCAATTAACTACACTGTTTCAACCTCCAGCTCCCTGCTTAGATCTCAAATGAGCCTTTGGGCTCTGTGCCCCCCTTGCCCGGGGCGTCCCCCCTAGTCTCCTTTCCTGTAGCAGCCAGTGGTCCAGAGGTTAATTAGCCTGTGCCAGCTTTACCTGTCCCTCTGCCAGTTAATGGAAATCTGATTGGCTCTTGGGTGTCAAAGAGTGGCATGAAAGTTAATTCAACCCCCCACACACACACACACGCACTCATGCACACACATTTTTCCCTTGTGCGTTTGAACCTCTGCTGCTCCTTTAACTCTACTCCTCTTTTAAGTCGTTATCTGCTCTCCATGTGAACACATCCACACCCGCGTTTCCTCGTTCCACTTGTCTTGACTTGTACATTTATATGCTTTTTATTGGTAATACTGCAATTTATCTTGAATATTTTCATGCTGCTAAATAGCTGGACAGTTGGCATCCGCGAGAAAAAGATATATACAAACATTATATACAAATATTTAGCAAAAAAACTAATTGATAAAAAGACAAATTAGGGAAAATAATAAAAATATTGGAAATATATATCTATATTGGCAAATCCATCCATCCATTTTCTTTACCGCTTATCCTCACTAGGGTCGCGGGCTGCTGGAGCCTATCCCAGCTATCTTCGGGCGGGAGGCGAGGTACACCCTGAACCGGTCGCCAGCCAATCGCAGGGCACATAGAAACAAACAACCATTCGCACTCACATACACGCCTACGGGCAATTTAGAGTCTTCAATCAACCTACCACGCATGTTTTTGGGATGTGGGAGGAAACCGGAGTGCCCCGAGAAAACCCACCCAGCCACGTGGAGAATATGCAAACTCCACACAGGCGGCGCCGGGATTTGAACACCGGTCCCCAGAACTGTGAGGCAGATGTGCTCACCAGTAGTGCACCGTGCCGGCATATTGGGAAATATGCCAAGATATTACAATATGCCCCAAAAAATCAACAAAATATGTTTTTAAATCATACAAAATACAAGAAGAATATTTCATGAAAAGTAATGAAAATACAAATAAAGTAAAATTAAACTTCATAACTATAAACAAAAAATACATCACAAATAAACCACAATCCAGCATTTCTTGCCGGTTAGACAATTGGAAACTTGAAGGCCCACAGCGTGACCTAATTGGCTTAATGGGCTTGCTTTTTGTCAGGTGGCTGACTCCCAAGTTTGGCTGGCTTGCCGTCACCTGACGTGACTAGAACGTGCCTCTCTTCTCACCTGTGAGGCTAATGGCTTTATGGGCTTAGACCCATTAGAAGGTCTGGGGCAAATACCAGATTGAAAAAAAAAAGAAAAAGAAAAAAAATTGGCATAATATGAAAAATAAACTAATATTTGTTTAAAAAAATACAATATCCATCCATCTTCTGAGCCGCTTCTCCTCACTAGGGTCGCGGGCGTGCTGGAGCCTATCCCAGCTGTCATCGGGCAGGAGGCAGGGTACACCCAGTACTGGTTGCCAGCCAATCGCTGGGCACATAGAAACAAACAACCATTCGCACTCTGAGTCACACCTACGGGCAATTTTAGAGTCTCCAATTAATGCATGTTTTTGGGATGTGGGAGTAAACCGGAGTGCCCGGAGAAAACCCACACAGGCACCGGGAGAACATGCAAACTCCACACAGGCGGGGCCAGGGATTGAACCCGGGTCCTCAGAACTGTGAGGCTGACGCTCTAACCAGTCGTCCACCGTGCCGCCTAGGTAGCAAACTAGTTAGGCCAAAATTATGTTTACCCCTGGCTACCAAGTAGTCAAAACATGGTACTGGGGGTTCTAGGTTTATGATCGTCCCGCCAAACATGGTTTTGATAGTCAACATAACAGGAGGGTTTTAAATGCATCTGTCACTGGAGTGACAGCCTCAAACTGTAGGTGGCATCAGTGCAGTGAATGATGGCTGTCCTTTTGTGTGTGTTGCAGACTCTGAAAAGGACGAATGTGAACCGGGCAATGGGATCTCCCAGTGGCGGCTAAACGAGCAGCTCTTCCCATGTCCCGTCTGCGGGAAAGTGTTTGGGAGGCAACAGACACTATCGCGACACCTGGCCCTACACACAGGTAACACAAAAATTAAAACATTCCATCCCACCATTATTGTGACAAAAATAATCACGTGTTTTAATGTACAGGATTTTGTTTCACTTTTATTTGCATTAGCAAGGCAAATGTATTTATATAGTGCATTTCCTACACTAGGTAACGCAATGTGATTTGCATGATTAAAAGCATTTAAAATATAAAGACAGAAAATAAAAGACAGCTCAAAACATTTAAAAACAAAGAGAAAAAAAATATATATAAAGATAAAAAATGGTACAGTGCAAGAAAGCTCGTTTAAAAGTGGAAATTCTCTAAAATACTCAATCATTAAGCATTATATTTTAATTGAATCATTATTTAAGCACAGTTTTCCTATTAGCTGTGGATGCTATCGCTTATGTTGTTGCGCTAACTGAGCACGTCAGTTTAAAGAGGAGCCTCAGAGCTCTTGGTATTGATGATAATTACCGTTTTTAATGGTAATGTTAACCAATTGAAATTGTATCACAATTTATCAGTAAACCGTTTCATACACATACACACACACACACACTAGAGGTGCAACAACAGATTAATCATCAACTAATACATTTTTGAATTAGTCGTTTACTATTTTTAGAATGCATTAATCGTTTAGAGACGTTTAACGTAAAATTGTCAAAATCCTCTGAATTTTAGCCTCTCAACAGGAAATATTGTCTGATTATCTTTGTGTACAATCAAAATAAGACATTTGCAAACATCTGCTTTTATTTTGGAAAACAACGATCAACATTTTGCCTACTTTCTGACATGTTACGGACCAAACCAGTAACTGAATCATAATACATTTTTCATATCAAAGTTTGTGCGTTTTATGCACTGTCAATTTGAAATAAAGTCCTGTTTTTGAATAAAGGGTAATGGGGGGGGGGAAATAATCTACAGATTAATCGATCATGAAAATAATTGTTAGTTAAAGTCCAAAAACACACACACACGAGCATTGGTAAATGAGGTTGACTAGACTAGATTACCCTTCCTTTAATGAGATTACAACCATGATTAGTCTCACCGGGAAAAGTGCCCCTGCTCATTACCCCATTTGAACGATGCGTACACACACGCACGCATACACACGCGCACACACACACCGAATTCCTAGCTTCCCGTGTCCCCATCCCACATCCTCCATCGACTCTCTCTTGTTGCTTCTTCTTTTCCCGCTTGCGGAATTTCACTTGAAAGCCAATTAAAAGCAGAGGGGAAATTAATGTGTCCGAATCAGGAGGGGAGGTCCGGTGTGGTCAGTTGTGGTGTTGGGATAGCATAGCTCTCCTCATCTCAGAGAGCACAAATTGAGACTGGTGTAGAAAATGGTCCCAGACACAATTGGACATGCCCGCACACAAACACACACAGACGCACACACGCGAACACCATCTGAGCGTGTTGGCTGCGAACAGCTTGGCCACACCACAGAGAGCAGAAGTTGGGGCATATGTCACCGTGGTGGTCTTTTTGGTCTCCCCAACGACATAAAGGTTGCCTGGCTTCGTGTCCTTCGGGCAAATGAACTGTGTGTGTGCATGTTTCAACAAAGAAATGATGTGTTGGTATGTTGATTTAAAAAAAATAAAATAAAAAAAAAAAGAATATTAATTAGTTGCCAGGTAGCATAGTGAACTAGTGATTAGCCCATCTGCCTCACAGTTTTGAGATTGACACCGCGGTCCCGGCATTACGGCATTCCCTTGCTCACAGGTGGCTCCTTCTTCCTCTGGAAAAAAAAAAAGAAGGAACCATGCAAGTACAATGGTGCCTTGAGATACGATTTCTATTTGTTCCATGACCACGCACATATTGCAAAACACTTGTATCTCAAACCATCTTTCCCTATTGTAATGAATGGAAATGCAATTAATCTGTTCTACCTCCTTCCTTTTTCTACATCCTTCCTTTTTCTTCTTCTTCTGTGGGGTCTATTGGCAGCGTAATGGCGCATTACTGCCACCAACTGTTATTGTCCTTCCACTCCACTTGTTTTTTTTTTAGGTAACTATCAAACTCAAGGCCTGGGGGCCATATCTGGCTTAAAAAGATAATTAAAAAAAGACATCTGCCGATATACAATTCGTCAAAATCCCAAATATCTGTCCCGACAATCGGCCCAGCCTGTAATCGGTCTATCCCTATGAAAGGGGCTCCTGATTTGCGTCATTGTTTCCACCGTAGGTAGCAATTAACAAAATAAACGCCAGCATGGTCTTGCAGCTGTGCAGCAAGTGCAAACTCGAAATATGCAGCAACGCAACAGAGCGGAGAAGTGTTGGGTGTCAGACTTCACCCGGTCTCACATTATGGAATACTCTTACACACAGGCGGCTCCGCTCGTCTGGGAAAAAGGTGCAAACAATTCTGTGTAAAAGGGGCTCCTGATTTGGTTTGCATTTTTACTGCAAGTCGCAATCACTAAAACCCAAAAATACACATGCACGTGGTCTTTTGGCCATTCAGCAAGTGCAAAACCTGGAAACCTGTATACACACACGACAAAAGTGTCAAAGAAATCATGTCGCAACTGAATGCACTTTCACATAAGGATACGGCATCCTGCAAACAAATATAACAAAACATATGACAAACAAAAGTCACAAGTGTGTGTTCTTACTGCCGTGCAGCAAGTGCAAACCCGAACAGCTGCAGTACAAAAATTTGTCACAACTGTTTATGCTTTTACGCAACGACAACGCTTCATACAATCAGATAACAAGACATACGACAAAGAAACCACACACAGGCCTACAGTCTACATCAAGTGCCAATACCAATCACATCATCTTTTTTAACTGACTGTATTTTATCCATGTTAGCACTGGGTCCGTGAGAAGAGTTATATGAATAAAATTTACTTGATTATCTTGGACACAGCGCTGGGCTGGGCACTTGCCTCTTCGTGCGAGCATTTGTCCAAAAACAAAGACCCCCTCTCAAATGGATGCTTCCTTCGAAAATAAACACCTGGTCTTGACTACAGTGTTTGAGGGTATGTGGTATGCATCAACAGGGTTCAATTATGTTTCAGGTGCTGTTGTCAAAGTACCTCATGCACATTTTACTGTCCTCTTAGGATTAAATTGACCCCGGGTTTAGTGAAGGTGAGGCAGGGCTGAGTAATTAGATCTAAGAGTGCGACATAATGTGAGCTAATGTGTGTGTCTGTGTTTTCGTGGCAGAGGAGAGGAAGTACAAGTGTCACCTGTGCCCCTATGCCGCCAAGTGCAGGGCCAACCTCAATCAGCACCTGACCATCCACTCTGTTAAGCTGGTAAACACGGACGCCGAGCAGATCGTCAGCGCCGTCGCCGCCGCCACCGACGCCGCCGAGCGCAAGAACTGCGCCTACTACTACAGGTGATCATTCATGTCCATTAAGTCGAAGTGTTGACAGTCCAGTGATTCTCAAACTGTGGTACGTTGGTACAAAAGTGGTACCAGAAATAATCACTGACCAAGTGCAGTTCAGTTATATTTAATTTTTAAGTTCAATATATTTGCATTTAATCTTTCAAAGTTTTTGTTTTTAAACATTTAGGTACAATTTAAATGTTATGTACAATATATTGTAATTGAATCATTATTTAAGTACAGTTTTTTTATATCAGTGGCTTAAAATAATATTAAATATAGTCTTTAGGAATAAAACATCTCTTCTTTTTTTCTTTTTTTTCTGAACACGTACTAAGCTACCGCACCTTAATGTGGGTCATTATGATGATACTTGAAGAGCTAATCATTCAAATAGAAGAATAAATGGATTATCCCTTACTATTTTTATACAGTGGAACCACAAAGGTCAAAAAGTGGATTTAAAAAAAAAAAAATCTTAGCTGAGAAGTCTAAAAATGAATGTTGTATACAATGAATGTTCCTCCACTATTTGTGGGGAATAGGGACCAAGCCCTGCTGTGAATAGCGAAAATCTGTGAGTAATTCATGCCCCCACCCAAAAAGGTTTAGATGCCATAAAATGAAAACAAAAACACTTTTATTGCTTTAGCCTGAGCACAGAAACGGCGAGCAAATGAGTTTTTAACAGAGTATAGGTTCCCCCGGGTTTCATAAGATTTGCTGAAGTTTTTGTTAGTCTGAGTTGTACAGTCGTTCGACTTTAGCGTTTCCAGTCTGATTGTTTACATTTAAGTATATCTTTTAAGGGGACAAGTGGGCAAAAAACATTTTTGAATAAACAAAACGGTTATTAAACTAATACATGATAAAATAAAATAAATAAAATAAGGGAAGTCTGTGGGCGTCCCTGCTAAAGCTACTGCCCCCGCGACCCGACCCGGATCAGCGGTAGAAAATGGATGGATGGATGAAAAAATAAATAAAATAACAAGTAGTTAATAAGACTATTAAACATAAAAAGGATGGACAATTTAAAGGTTATTTTAATCTATAATATAATACTTATAGATAAATAATTAAAATACATATCCAATTCCTCCTGTTCCAGTTCATGTTCTGACACCAGATCAAATAAGTAGTGAATAAAAAAACAAGTGTAATTATAGCTTCTTCATTGAATATCTGTTCTGACACTAAACATTTGAGTATGCTATGTGCAGGATACAAAAAAAAAGAAAACATTTAAGATCGTCCCCATAATGAATGTAATGTAAAATACAATGTATAAATGATAATAATCTTAGTTGAATTCCCCTCTTTAGCTCTGGCTGGCACTAAAGATTTAGGGACAACTTTTGCAGGATTCCCCCCCCCCCCCCCCCCACAGACACACACACACACAATTTCCCCACCCCAATAAAAATCTTCCTTGTACTCTGGCTCCAAACCAATTAATAATGTTCTCGATTTATCAGTAATAAAAATAGATTGCTCAGTATTGTGCTGCCAAGAGACATTAGGTTAGCTTAGCATAAAGACGGGCGTCATGGCTACCAGTTTTTCAAGTGAAATTACTTCCCATTGCTTTTGGTGGCTAGGATGTGTGAGGGAAAGTAATGAAGCCATCATTGGACTAATCTGCATCAAAGCTCTCAAAGGAAGCCAAGCTGCGCCACTTAGCAAATGCATGCTGGCGTTGGTTGACACGTCGCATCTCCCTCTTTTGCTCTCGCGCTCTCTTGCAGCTGCCATGTTTGCGGCTTCCAGACGGAGCTCAACGCCCAGTTCGTGGGCCACATGTCGCTCCATGTGGACAAGGAGCAGTGGATGTTCTCGCTCTGCTGCAGCATCTGCGACTTTGTGTGCATGGAGGAGGGGGACATGAAGAGCCATATGAGCACCGGACACGCAGGTACCCACATTTGTAATCTACTTGTCCGTATCGCTCTCAAAATGGCAGCTGTCTGACTTAAAAAGGCTGAGTTTCAACGTCTGTGAGATTACATTGCCAGTGTAGGCAGAAACAGTTCTTGTGGTGGCACCAGAAGACGCTGTGCAATGCAGGATCTAAGATAGATTCAAAGTTAATTTGTTGAGGATCCCAGTTCCCAAAAATTTCAAAATACCCCATTGATCAGGAAATGTAGCAGACTTTTCGTCTTATTTGACCTGACCCTATTAAAACAAAGTAACAGCAAACTCACTTTATCAAAACAAAGTTGCTTGTTACTTGGTTTATTAAAACACAGTTACGGTTAACTTGGTTGATGAAAAACAAAGTAACGGCGAGCTTGGTTTACTAAAACTAAGTTACATCTTCAAACTTGTTTTTTAAAACAAAGTAGTATGAACTTGGTCTACTAAAATAAAGTTACACCGAACTTCCTTTTATTCAAACAAAGTAACAGTAAACTTGGTTTATTAAAACAAATATATGGTGAACTTGGCTTTTAAAACAAAGTAACGGTGAACTTAGTTTATGAAAACAAAGATCTAGTGAACTTGATTTATTGAAACAGTTACTGTGAACTTTGTATATTAAAACCATGTTACCGTGAACTGGGATTACTTAAACAAGGTTACATCAAACTTGGTTTATAAAACAAAGTTACGCCGTACTTGGTTTAGAAAAACACATTTACGGTTAACTTGATTCCTTATACCAAAGTTACAGTGAACCTGCTTTATTTAAACAAAGTTACTGTAAACTTGGTTTGTCAAAGCAAAGCCGGGGCCGACTTTGTTTATAAAACAAAGTAATGTCAAACAGCGAACTATATGTAATATGTATGTATAAGTAATAAAGGTCTGAACTTGGTTTATCAAAACAAAGCTAAATTGTTTAATTTGCCTCTTTTATGGACTCCAGTAGATGTTTTTTGTTTTTGTTTTTCTATTTAAACTTTTAAACCTGCTCATGTGATCCTTTGCTGAAAGATGGCAAGCGTTTTTGTCCGAAAACAACTTTTATTGCTGATGTTTGGCTCTTTCTCTAAGTGTGTGTGTGTGTGTGGGCTTATTGAGTGTGTGCGTGCGGGATTGGCAACATGAAGAGGGTCTTCAGAGGCCACAGTGGCCTCATTTATCTGAGAAGGCTGTCCCTTATCGCGCCTGGGGTGATGGAAGAAATCAATTGGAGCATCTGCTTTACGGTGGTCAAAGTATGGCCCGTCACATCCGGCCCACTGCGCATTTATATTATCAACAGTCCTGCAATATTTTTAGTGTGCTTCAACTGTTACTTTTTTTTCCTTCTAAGGTTGGTTAATTAAAATGTGTTTATTCGTTTTAAAAAATGGATTTATCCATTAAATAATTGGTTAATTTATGTACTGTAAATTACAATGTTTTTGAAGTAAAATAAACAATTTTATACATACAGTACCTTTAACATGTTTTATTGATAAACATTGGTTACAAATACAATTAAAACATGAACAGTAATTATTTCATCACTCAGATGAACTCTTATTTCTTGCATTATTTTCTAATTTCTTTAATTCATATATCTCCTTAAATAATGGGTTAATTTAATTACTGTAAATAATAAAACATACTGTACACTTAACATTTTGCATTGATTTTATTAACTAATGTATTTATATTGATTTATTGTAATATTGAAAATATTTTATTCAAAATTGGTTAATTAAATTATAAATCATTGACTTTTAGAAATTGTAAAATAAAAATGAGCATTGTTCTACGAGAATAAACTCTTTCTTGTTGCATTAATTTGGATAGTTTTCCTAAAATTGGTTAGTTAAAATGTAGTTACTCATTTTTATAGATTGTTTTCGTTCATTTATCATTAAATAATTGGAAAATTTAATAATTGTAAATAAAAAATATTAGTAGAATCTGTTTTTTTAGTAAATGTTTCATTTATTATCAATAAAATCTATTCCAAATAACACATTGTGAAATAGGCTTATTTTTTGATTCAATAATTATAATTACAAATATTAAAATTAAAACATAGTCGTGAATGTATTATTAAAATAAGCATTTTAATGTTTTCTTTGTTTGTTTGTTAGTTTGTTAGATTTGTTTTTTTCTCCCCCTTTCTCATCTACCAATGACCTGGACCATCTGTCCGATTTCGAAATCACAAAAGTTTGCCCACCCCTGCTTTAAGGCTTTTCTCAGTTGGTCGCACCAGTGCTACCAGTGCAAAAGTTAGTGTAGATCCCTAGTTGTGATGGAAGTCACTTAACACAACGGAGTGCAAATCTTTATTTACACGCCACCTTTTAGTCTCTGACAGAGTATAGCTTTCCCATGTTGACTGCGTGGATACAGACCAGAGTGGCTGAGCTCAGCAGCTTGTTCGCAGTTCAAGGAGCTTGACCAGGCCCCCCGCGGAGTTCCAACTCAAGTGTACGGCGCCCGACTCGGCAGGAGGGGCGCACTGCTTCCCCATCGCCGACGTCTTTGGCGAATGTCCTTTGTTGAAGCGCGCCTCCGCCATCTTAGCTCCTTCGCCCGTGACCCTGTGTCCCTCGGCATCTCCCTCCACTTCTAATTCCCTCGCTCTCGCTTCCTGGTGAATGGAAGACGTGGATCAATAATACCATGCTGCTTCTTGATTTGTCTGCCAGCAATGGGGGGGCCCTCAGTCACAGCTATGTTTGTTTTTGTGTATACATGAAGGATAAAAGTGACGACAAAGTTCTGCATGGTACAATAAAATGCACAGCACAGTGACTCTTATAATCATTATCTACTGCAGTGTTTCCCAACCTTTATTGAGCCAAGAAGATGCATATGTGACATTAAATGTCTGCACTTATTCTATATTGCGCTTTATCTACACCATAACAGTGCGCTTTACAAAGTTTCGCATTCACACACCAATGGGCGGCTGCTGCCAAGACCACTGTGAGCATCTTAGGGTTCAGTGTCTTGCCCAGGGGCTCTTCGTCATGGGACAGTCGGAGCCAAGATTCGAACCGGCAACCCTTCGGTCACTGGCTGACGGACTGGCTCTACCAACTGAGCCACTGACATTTGACTCCACAAAACAAAAAATGCCACAAATGAGTGCAAAGGTCAATTATGTACACTGCCATCTATTGGAAGAGCATTTCATTGTTCTTCCTGTCACTATATGTCACTGGCATAGATAGATGAACAAAGATACAGTATTTAATACACATTTTTGGACCAATTACGTGAAATTGACTAGCTTTCCGTGACCCACCTGATTATCTCTCACTGCGCACTGGTTGGGAATCACAGATTGTGTGCAGTTAATGCTTAAGGATATCTATGACATAACGTGGCATTTTTGGGCGTTATTGTAATTTTATTGTTGCTATTTAACGGCCACCATCTGATGTGCGGGAAGTTTGACCCAGTTTTATGTCCTCTTTGTCCATATTTGGCTAAGACCGCCCCCTTTCCGCTGATTGGTTGGCTCTGTGTAGAAGACCCAACCCTCACTACTTGTGAGAGTCCACGTGTTGGTTATGTTGACAGCGCTGGCTCAGGAGTGGAAAGGGGAGGCAGATATCTTCGCTAGTGACGTAGATAAACTCGAATGACCTGACTTGGTCGGTCAAAACAAAGGTACTGCTAATCTGGATTAATAAAACAAACATCAAACCTTATTTGTGTTAAAACACACTAACAGTAAACTTGGTTTAGTTAAATAAAGTTGCTTTGAACTTTGTTTATTAAAACAAAGTTACGACAGACATTTTTTATTAAAACAAAGTTAAGGCAAACTTCGTTTATTCAAACAATGTTAAACATTTATTAAAACAAAGGTACAGAGAAAATTCATAGCATCGGTTCATTGCAGTTTTGACTGAACATGATACTACTCAAAAGGAAAGTTAGCTTTATTGCCAATTTGCATCTATACATTTTTGGTATCTGACTTCCTGTCCCCGTTCTCGTCTTGTAACGTTCCAGGCCTGAACTCGAGGAGTCCCCTGAGTGAGACCAAGAGTACGTCGTCATCCCTGTCGGCGCTCAGCGACTCGCTCAACAGCTCGGAGGGCGGCGACCTCACGCACACCAGCGGCGAAGAGCTCAAGAGTCTGCTGGCCCCGCCCTCCTCGGCCAGCAGCCAATCCAGCTCCGGGAGCCGCTCGGGCTCAGGCACAGAGGATAAATCCGATAAAGGTAAAAGGTTTGAAGTGTAAATACACGTTACTTCCCTACTTATGAACATTTTGAACATATTAACATTTGGACATTTTCCTACTTCCACAAGTAAGAATTTTGAGTTACGTGCCTTGTTGTGTTCAGCTGAAACATGTCTGGTAAATAAAATCATTCTTTGCTGTTGTATACAAAGACCCTTAAACATTTACATTAGCACCGTGGCGTACGAGTGCCCTAACTTGCAAGATTTCCGTTACGAGCTGTCGCTTGATTGCGAGCCTAATTCTGAGTTATGAGCAAGCTTCAGATACGGTGCAGCTTGAGAGAAGTTCCACAAAAAAAATAAACTAATCCCCCACAGGCGCTGAAGGTGGCGCTTTACATTCTTTACATCTCTTTACACTCTTTTGTTTTATACCATACAGTACTATTTTTCTTTATTAAAAACGCGTAACATAAAAAATGAATCGGGTTAATGTCATTTCAGAGTTGATAAATGATTTGATGAGTAAACTGAGCTACAAGCTTGGTCACGGAACAAATTAAACTGATAAGTCAAGGTACCAGTGTATGTCTAAAGCCTGCCGCACACCGAGCGATGCGGCAAAATCCTACTGGACTCCTTACTGAACAGTGTGCGGGTTCCTGTAATTAGTTTTCACGAGTGGCCGAATGATCGGCCACTGTTTTTGCGGCGATTCAAAATTTTAATCGCTGTTGTGCGATGTACAGTAGCGACGTCACAGATTACAGAAAAATGCACATAAGGGTCAGTTTCATATAATTTTATCAATAACATGGCCCACTGAATTTCCTTTTGAAAATCAATTAATTTTACTGATATGAGTATTTTATTGGGAGATGTTCAAAGGTCATAATTCTTTTCTCAGAGAAAATAATAATAACTTATTATTTTTAATGCCAAAATGTCTTTACCGTCCAAAATGAAGTTTCATGGTTTGTAACATTTTTCTGGAGATGCAAATTACATTTTCATATACATGGGATTGTTCTCCTATTGCTTAATCTGCCTAACACAAAGGCATCATACCCCTTCAGAGTTGCTTTTTTTTTTTGGTTCTTTTACAAACCATCCTTCTTTGTCATTCAAGTTGTCTTTATCATTAATGCCACTGGAGAGAGCCTCATCAGGGGGGTTAGGCCTTATGAACCTTGTTACAGTTGATCACAAATTGGGGGAATATCTGTACAAAGTAACGACCGCCGCCAACTTTTGCCTCCCTCTCTCCAGGCTTCGAGTGCGTGTTCTGCACGTTCGTGTGCAAGACGCGCAGCATGTATGAGCGCCACGTGCAGATCCACCTGATCGCGCGCATGTTCGAGTGCGACGTGTGCCACAAGTTCCTGAAGACTCCAGAGCAGCTGCTGGAGCACAAGAAGTGTCACAGCATCCCCACCGGAGGACTCAAGTAAGGAAAGCAAGTACAGTCACACCTTTCCTAAACTCCGCCCGTCCTCCCCCCTCCCTCACCCATCACGCCACCACACAAAGACACACTGAGGGATTGTTTGCACTCACTGATTCATGTAATGTTGGCGAAAAGCCAAAGAAAAAGCTAAATGAATCATTGTGGTCTCACATGATGGTCTATTTGCACTGGCAGTGACTGACATAAGCTACAAAGCTAGTGTCAATGCTAACATAGCTATTCACAAGAGTGTGTAGTCCTAGCTATCACATAGTACAAAATGTAATTGATGCTTTACACCTGTATCACAATTCTGTTTGTGACTGTCATGAACTCCCGTCGAAGCATGCGCAGAACTCAGCAATGCTGAACTTTGCTGTATTAAAACAGTTAGAGCAAACGTGATTTATTAGATCAATAATTTGTTTATTAAAAAAAACTCTTATGGCAATTTGTCTTATGAAAACCGTTATTGCAAACTTGGCTTGGTAAAACAAACATCAAACTTGAAAAAGAAAGTAATGCTGGCTTTGTTTCTCACACAAAAGTTACAAAAAAATGGGTTCATGAAAACAAAGAAATGGCAAACTTAGTTCATTAAAACAGAGGTAACGGCTATTTATTCATACAGAATTATGACAAACAACTGCAATCCTTGTTTATTAAGTCAAAGTAACAGCAAAGTAGATTTATTAAAACAAATTAATGACAATCTTGGTTTATTAAATAAAAGGGAACAGATGTAATGCAAACTTGGTTTCTAACGTCGGCTTTGTGTTAATGTAACTTTAGACGTGCTCACACATACACTCGCTTCACCTTTATGCCCTGAAACAATATGTTTTATCATAAAATTGTCGAATTGTCGCATTTGGATTAGGAAAGAAAATCTGCCGTTCGCACCTTCTTTATGGCTTTCTTCATCTGTCTTCTTCTTCGCCTTCTTCTTTGTTGTCGTCTTCTTCATTGACTTCTTTGTCTTCTCTGTCATCGACTTCTTCGTCCTTATTTTCGTCTTCTCCATTGTTTTCCTCTTTGTCGTCTCCTTCGGTGTCGTCTTCGTTGTCATCTTCTCTTCCGTCTTCCTCTTCGTCATTGTGGTCTTCTTCTGTCATATTCCTCCTTGTTGTCTGACTACCAACTGTTACTGATACAGCATTGCTGTGGCGTTCTACCTCAAAACCGCAATTGCAGTTAAAAACGACACCCAATTTAGTCCAACGCTGGTCAAATAATAACAGTTGTCTTGATGTCAGAGGTTTTAGAGCCAGAGGCCGCCTGAAATTATGCGGAGGCGGCCACCTCCAAATTCCATATGCAGGAAAAACCCTGTGATTCTGTTCTGCAGGGTTTGTGAGGCGCTTTGGGGCCCAGAGCAGATGAAAGGTGCTATTTAAAAATGTAAGTGCTGCTCCATTCCTCACCAACGCCCCTCCTCTCCATCACTATCAATATCCAGCCACGTCCCTGGTGGTCCCGCCGTCTTCAACTGTTCTCGTCTCCCCCCCCCCACACACAACCCTTTTACACCACCCTATCCAGGTGCCCCTTCTGTATCTACTCCAGCAGTCGTCCGGCGGCCATGGAGTGCCACCTGAAGACGCACCTCCAGACAGAGCACCGTTGCCGCATCTGCCAGGGACTGTGGCCCGACCGCCCCTCCCTGGAGGCCCATGCGCGCGCCCACCGCCTGGGCAACCACTACCGCTGCGAGCGCTGCGGCTACCTGTCCAAGACGGCCAACAAGCTCATCGAGCACGTGCGCGTGCACACGGGAGAACGGCCGTTCCACTGCGACCGCTGCCCGTACCGCTGCAAGCGCAAGGACAACCTCAACCTGCACAAGAGGCTCAAGCACGCGCCGCCCACCCACCGGACCTCCCGGGCGGAGGCGGCAGAGGAGGGAGACTGCGGGACGGGACGGGAGACGCCGGTGGGACTCGGCGGTCTTTCCGCGTCCCGTGCGCTGCGCTCCGTCGCCTTGACCCGCACCCTGGGTGGCGGCCCTCGCCTGGCTCACCCCAACAGCCGGTCCTCATCGGGCTGCGGTGACGACGTGGATCCGTACAGAAACTGCGAGCGGGCGCACCTGATCCCCCTCAGCACCTTGTTCACCCACAGTTTCACATTCCACACCCCGCCCCGCCTACCGGCTGCCACCCACTCCACTGCCCACTCTGCCGCCCCCTCTCCCGCCTCCCACAAACACTCCTTCCTGGCTTACCTGGGACTCAGGGAGCGGGCCGAGACTGTTTGACTTGTTTTGTTTTTTATCCCAATCAGACCACCACAAACATTTTTAAGAGCTGTACATGCTAACAAAAACAAACATTTATATCCAAAAGCTGCTTTTTTTCTTATAAGTTGATTGAATTTTACGACAGCTACGTGGGACGAGCGCTTAGCCCCAGGAAGCTAACAGTTTTCTAGCTCGTTTTCAAGCTGCATTAAGATAGCATGCCTCTTTCTGTGTTTCAAGCTAGCTTAGGAAGCTAACATGGAGTTTCTGGTCTGGTTTTTCGGCGGTGCGATACAGACTGAACCCATGAAACGGACAAAGGCTCGTTTCCAAAGCAGACGCCTCAAACTACGCACTTATTTATCAATTTTGTACATAGTTTTGTAGCCCCTGCCCGTCTTTTTTTAATTTTTGTCGTTTTATTTTGTATGATGGTCAAACCATGTTATGCTTAGCTGCTGCCTGGCGTCACCTCTTTTTTTTTTCCTGCTAAGCTATGAGAATCAAATCTAAAATTTGACAAACATCCCAATTGAAGATAATTTTTGCACTCACCCAATCCCCAATGACAAAATTATATACAGTATACCATGCTAACAGGTTAGCGGAGGTGACCGGCTGGAGTTCGGTCGGTTGCCGCAGGGCCGATTCAAATGGTGCTTTTTGGAGCTTTTGTAATTTTTGTGTACAAAAAAAGAAGCTAAATAACTAGAAAAACTGTTCCAAAATGACTTGAATGAATGTATTTTTGTTGATGTAAAAATAATAATAATAATAATAATAATAATAAGCGTGAACAGGGACATCTTATGTGCTGGTAAAAAGACACTTACTTTACTTTTTTTTTTTTAAAGAGTCTTTGATATCATAAAATGTGTTTTTACTTACATGTATAGACCATCCTTTGGCTTCCACTAGAAACAATAACTACGGGATGGGCATTTGACTTTTTTTTTTTTTAAAGTGTGTGTTCTGAACTCCTGTTTCCGTGCCAGAATAATCGCCGACGTAGGCGTGACCTGACGTCATAGTCAACTAGTGCAGTGGTCCACAACCACCGGGCCACGGACTGGCCATTTAGTGCCGGGCCGCACTCCCCCGCCCCAACCCTGATAGATGATTAGCTTCCAAAAGTCAATCAGCACCCCCCACTCCCTTGTCGACAAAAGGTTGCCTGTCCTCGAAACATGTACGAGCATGAACTGGTCCACTGCCGAACAAAGGTTGGGGACCATTGAACTAGTGCACTCCATTTTGCCTCCTCAACAATCAAGTACAGGGATCCTAGCTTTACGACGGAGTTTATATTTGTACGCAAGAGGTAAAGCTATGTTATGCTAACGTAGTAGTAGTAGTATTTATCCATTTTATTCCCCTTATCCGGGGATGGGTCACAGAGTTAGCTTTAGCAGGAAAGCCCAGACTTCCCTCTCCCCAGCCACTTCATCCAACTCTTCCGGGGGGATCCCAAGGTGTTCCCAGGCCAACCGGGAGACAGTCTCTCCTGCGTGTCCTGGGTTGTCCCCGGGGCCTCCTCCTGGGGGGGATGTGCCAGGAACACCTCACCAAGGAGGCATCCCAGCAGGCATCCTAACAAGATGCCCGAGCCACCTCGTCTGGTTCCTCTCAATGTAGAGGAGCAGCGGCTCGACTCTGAGTCCCTCCCGGATAACCGAGCTTCTCACCCTATCTCTAAGGGAGAGCCCGGACAGCCTGTAGAGGAAACTAATTTCAGCCACCTGTATCCGCAATCGTGTTCTTTTGGTCATGATCCACAGCTCGTGGCCATTTACCGGTCGGAAGGTAGATCGACCGGTAAATCTTTTTCACCACGGCAGACCGATACAGAGTCCGCATCACTGCAGACACTTCACGGATCCCAGCTCCATTCTTCCCTCACTCGTGAACGAGACCCCAAGATACTTGAACTCCTCCACTTGGGGCGGGATCTCATTCCCGACATGGAGAGGGCACTCCACCCTTTTCTGACTGAGTACCATGGTCTCAGATTTGGAGGTGCTGATTCTCATCGCAACTGCGTCACACTGGGCTGCGAATCACTCCACCAAGAGTTGAAGATCACGGCTGGATGAAGTCAGCAGAACCACTTCTGCAAAAAGCAGTGGTCACCAAACAGGACCCCTCGACGCATCAGCTGCGCCTAGAAAGTCTGTATAGTGAAGTCAGAATGACAGTAAATATTTTAATGAAAAACACTTGTAGTTAGTCCATAAATAAAATACAATCAAATATAAAACAGTAACTATTGCACTAACTGATCCTGAGCCTTCTTTTGCCGTGTTACAATGTATTCCCATGTCACTGTGCAAACTAGTTCATTGCGTGACATTTGTAACCTCAAAACCTTATGTTGGTACATTCGTAGACCAAGGACTGCCCTGCTCTTAACTAGCTTTCGTACTGCCAAGTAATTTTGAAATTTAGTGGGCCTAATATACCTAATAGGTACCGTCGTAAACTGAGGATCTCTTGTATCTTATCTAGCTTTCCTATTGAAACGGCAAGTCATTTTGTCATTTTTTTAGAGTGGACCTAGTCTTGTTGAACACCACCAGTATCTCTCTACAGGGAGTCCTCGATTTATGACTGAGTTCTGTTTGTACAGCGGTGACAACACCCATATTTGTACACAAGTTGGAACACAGTGTAGTCTACAAACCCACACTAATGCAGTGGTAAAGTCATGATTACAGTAAACATTTGTTTTAAAAACACTTCTAGGCCATAAGTATAAAACAATCCAATGCAAAACAGGAAATACAGCACTAACTGAGCATGCCTTCACGTGTATTCCTATGACGCTGTGCAAACTAGTTTGTTGCGCACCATTCGGAACCTCGTATGTCGGGACCGCCTAAAACCGAGTACCCCTGTATCTATCTTTCCTAATGGAACAGTGGATGATTTTGACATTTATGTAGCATGGACCTAGTAAAGAGTCTTGTGGAACGCCAGTATCTATCTATAGGGGGTCCTCGTTTTATGACGAAGTTCAGTTCCTATGGTGGCAACGTAACCCTAATTTGTACGGAAGTCTGAACACGCCTAAGTCTATCACTAACCTAGGCTAACACGGTAAAGTTATCTATCTATCTATCCATTCATCCATCCATTCTCTTAACCGCTTACGCTCACTAGGGTCGCAGGTTTTCTGGTGCCTATTAAAAAATACTTATTGGCCATGAATATAAAACCATCAAATAATAAACAATAAGTACCCACTAACTTCATATTTACCCTGTATTTTATCTGTGTTTGATTTGATTTTGTGCTGCCTTCTTGGTCAGGTCTCTCTTGGAAAAGTGGTTTTAAATCTCAATGATTTTTTTTTTTTTTTACCTGGTTAAATAAATTGATTAATTAAATTAATTGATTGATAACCGAGCTTGCCTCAAAACGTATGTCAGTACTGTCGTAAACTGAATATCTCTTGTATGTTGCGTTCCTATTGAAAGTATAGTACAGAGCCTTGTGGAACACCACCAGTGTCTATCTACAGGGTGTACTCAAGTTGGAACACAGCGTAGTCTATCCCTAACATGTCGGGACTGTCATAAACCGAAGACCTCCTCTAATCGACTATCATGCCCATCTCTAATCGTAACAAATTTGCCCTACCCCTAATACATCAACTATTTGCACTTAACTTTGTTAACACGTCTAAGGCAAAAGCACTTAAAAAGCTTCAAAATTGCTGGCTGGGAAAACAAATCAAGACACCATTAGGCTCCGCCCACACGGGGGATATCATTAAATGGAGACAAATTGTGTAAATTAGAGATATAGAGGTGACGCTCTTCCTGGGAGCTAAAAAGGCCCCCAGGCTAAATTTCTGATCGTTTTGGGTTTTGTTTTTGCACAGGGTTGCAGTTTTATTTTGCAATAAGACTCGACAGACGTGTTCTGAATGGAATAGGGCAGCAGGGCTTTTTTCAAATTCAGTTAAGACTTTTCAAAAGCTTTACCTGTTATTAAGTTGCTTGTTGTCCAGTGAAAACATGCATCTCCACAGTCTGTGATTTTCATTTATCTAAACATCAAAGTTTTTTTTTTATTTGATAATTGGAAAAAATCTAAACATCAAAGAAAATATTTTTTCCCCCAAAAATAGGAGTTATTGAAACTTCAAAGAATTTTTTTATTCAAAAATAGAAAAATGTTTTGACTTTAAAAGTTTATTTATTTATTTGATTTTTTTTTTTTTTTTTTACAAAAATGGACAAAGAAAGCGTTTTCCTGACGAAATGTAAGAAGTATCCTAACATGCGGAGATACATGTTTTGTTTTGTTTTTTCATCATGTGGCCTTCACAGCCTGAATCCCTCATTTGTAAAGGGACTCTGCCTCTACCCTACTTTTTTGTCTTTTTGTACATGACACTTGCATTTTTCAATCATTGTTTTGTATTGTTTTATTTTACTAGGTTAAATTATGCCAGATTGGGCGAGAGAATTGTTTTCGACCAAAACGTACATAGCCGCGGGATGTGATGTTAGGATGGAATCCGTCACGTCCTGTTTTGTTTTTTTTATTGTTTGCCAACTCTCTATCAGTGTCATCTTTTAGACGCTAGTTGCAATTCTAAAAACAGATCATGTCCTCTGAAGTCTCTTTCCCCCCCCCCCCCCCCCCCGGAAAAAAAATACATAGTAATAATAATAATAATAAGCATTTCTTTGAGCATTGCATATGTTGTCATCGGTTTTGGAATGAACACTTGCCACTCCCCTTGCTGTTGGCATGACTTTACTGGCATCTCAGCGTTTTTACCATCAAGAGAAAAAAGTCTCAACCCAACTCATCTGCTTTGGTAACAATTGCTATATGCTGTACAAAGCTTTTTTTACATGATGATTATTATTATTGTTATTACTCCATGGTTAAGGCTGTACAGGGTTGTGAAGATAACTGGTAAATAGAGCATTTGTACTATTTTTTTTTTGTATTTGTTTCCTTTGGTATTCTTTTTATGTTCAACTTGCCAGATATAAATGTAACAGGATTTGAAAGTAAAGCTTACATCGAATATTACCAAGGCTTTGTGTCTTCTCTTCTGTTTACTCCTATTTTTAACATCCTTCAGTTACTTTTATTATCACAATCATCTTTATTTGCCTAGTATGTCCAAAAAACGCACAAGGAATTTGTCCCCGGTAGTTGGAGACGTCTTTAAAGGGATATATCATGGATAATTGACTTTTTAATGGATTGTACAGAAATAGTTGGGTGTGCGTCCACCCATCGAGTGTCGAAAACCCAAAACCGCCAGGCCTTAATATCCTCAAGACATTTGAGCAATGGAATGAGAGAATATCCATTCCTCTTTTTAAATGTCATGACCTGTGTTTTTGTTGACTTTGTTTGGATTGCATATGGTTTTTGTTTTATGCCATGTCATGTTTTTCCTTGTGTCCCTTGTAAAGGTCTTCGATATCATGTCGTCTTGCTCGTTAGGATTTTGTTTTCGTCAGCCCAGTCCCTTACGTGTACCAGTAAGCTCCCTCTAGCCACTTGTCTAGTCCAGGTGTGCCTCGTTGTCTTGTCTATTTGTTTTGTTTTTAGTTCCCTGCTTTCTTCCTGTCTGCGTCGGTGCGTTGTCATCATACTGTACGTCATGTTTTCGGTCCTGTCATGTCAGTGAGTGTTTTGTTTCCTCGTGTTTCTTTGTGACTTTGAACCTTTTTTGTTGTTGTTGTTGTTGACTTTGTTAATTTATTGTTTGCTTCTACATGCCTTTTTTTTTGAAAATGAATACTTTTTTTGAGTACACGCTGAACTCCTGCCTGCCTGCCTCCCCACCCAAGGACCCAGCGGGAAGCACACGACGTCTCCCTGCGCGCCACCGGTCCGCCTCCCATCGCCCTCGGCATGCCGACCGCACCGACCATCCTCGAGTAAGCCCAGTTGTTCTTTCCGCTCGGTCCGTTTCGCCAGTTTCCCAGTCGTGCTAGTAATTCACACTGCCCTACAATTTTAGCGCCACACATTTTTCCAGATTCAGATTTTTCTGATTTTGAAGACTGCATCCATTTAGTTGAATAACACAGATTTAGATTTTTATGGTTCTTCTCCTTGTCATTTTTCTAGTTCCAGTCAGTTTTTGTCGGGTTTTTCTTTTTCTAAGCCCTTTGAATCCAGGCCCAAGTCCTTTCTTTCTGACCTTTACTTCGGCACCCGTTTGGTCATCTAACCGGGACCTACCAACTGAGGCGCTCAAGTAAAGGTCGGTTTCGTTGTCACGTTTTTTCCGCCCCTGTTTCAAAGCCGCATAATTTATCGCCCGTTTCCACACCTCGCCCCTCGGCCCTCGCCCTTCTTGTCATGTCTTGTCACATCTCTGTTCAAGTCCTGTCTTTCCAACTTAGCCGCATGTCACCTTGCCCCGTGCCGGTTTCTTCATCCGGGCCCGGACCAATGCCTAGAATGTCCTCCTTCAAACTATTCTAGTTGGACTTTTCCACCTGGGCAGTTGAGACGGCCAGATTTCTCATTAATATGGAACATGTAAATAAGTTAAAACATTTCATTTCTCAAAATGTGAACGTAAGGCCAATATTTATTAAACATGTATGCCATATTTTAAGTAACGTGTAATTATTTTCATACAATTTATTTGGGATAAAAATGCATTACCACGCTAGGCTCCAGGTACCCTTCTACTTTCCTTTACACAAAATGTATACCAATATTTGTGTCATTGAGTAGAGATACAAAAAACAGACAAACACAAGCAACAACATCCTTGAGGTGTGTTCATTTTGATTTTACGTCCCTAGCGTGACTCAAAGCAGACAAAGTGCTTCCAGCCTGCGCTCGAGTTCAAGGTCCAGATCGGACTCCAAGGAAAATGAAAGGAAGTGAAAATTGCAGCGATAGGAGATGAAAATCAAAACTTTCCGCACGGTCCACTGGGAAAGCTTTAAATGTGAGTTAGGATCATCTCTGAGGGACGTCACTTCTTCTAATTTATCCTCGTCATCGGAAGGAATTGGATCCGTCACGCCATGTTTTTTACGAGGCCGACGGGAGGGGAGGAAGGCGGTTGTGGTAATAATGAAAGTTGCGGCACATTCCCGGCCAGCCAAAGGTCTTCACTGCCTAATGAAAACAGATGAAGCAGAGATAAAGTGTTTGGCGACATTAAGGGTGTCATTCATCAGCGTTAGCCCCCGCGGCTACGGAACACCTTGGACGGACGTTGCGCTTCTTTTACAGTCGGTTCATTCACGTCGGCTTTCACATTAGTGAGAGCTAAAACGTCATCCCGTTTTTCATCCTTTGGGCTCTATGATGGCCATTTGCATCAAATTTGAGGGTTTTTTTTTTTTTTTTTTTTTTTTTTTTAACCATTTTAGCTGTTTGAATGCTAATGTAATGAAAATTCCCAAGGGTGGAGATTTTTGTCTAATTTTGTCATTTTCCAACTTCAGCTCTTTAAAAATACAGTAATCCCTCATTTATCGTGGGGGTGATGTTCCAGACAAGCCCCGCAATAAGCGAAATCTGTGACATGTGTATATATTATATTTTAAATATAATATATATACAAATCACCTGACATAACGCTTTTCAAGATACGAGATAATTGAACACAAACAGTGAACCGACAAACGCATATCGACAGACAATATCACAATACAGGCATATATTCTTTATCCTCTCTGAAAAAAGACATATCGTTGCATCTTACTGAGTCACTAAGAATACTAGCAATATCAAAGGAGAGCCACCCTCATGCGTTTGTCCGTATGACTGTGTTATACTGCCCCCGGTGGCAAAGGCTGGCACACTAGAAGGAGCAGCAGAATGAATTGAATCGCTGAATCAGATGCACAAACTGTGTACTTATTTTACGTTCTATTTATTTTATTGTAAAGTGCAATATGCTATTTTCCTCATTACAATGTTGTTGTTTTTTTGCTTTTTTTTGCGAGAGTAACAAATTAATGGCATTTCCATTCATTTCAATGTGGGAAGATAATTTGAGGTGTGACTGTTTTGACTTGAGAGCATGGTCATGGCATGACTTTAAGTCATATCTCAAGGCAGGCAGGCAGGCAGAGATTAGATTTTCACGGTTGTGCGAGCAGGCACTCCAGAGACTTAACTGAAGGTGCAACGATGAATCCACAACCGATCAATTATCAAATCAATCGATAACGATTTTTGATAAGCAATTGTTTAGAGACCTCGTTTAACTTAAAATTGTCCAAATCCTTTCTGCCCCTCAACAGTAAATACTAATAATTATATTTATTATAATAATAAAGCGGTAAATATGAATAAGTAAGAGGGTTTTCCTGACCTCGATGAGGACGCCTGCAGTACCACGTCTAGCCATTGAAGGAGAAAAACTCGTTTGGATTTGCTGTGGAAATATGAACGTCTGCCTCGCAGTTCTGAGGTTCAATGTTCGTAACGTGTCTGTCACATGCTTTCGTCATAATAAATCCCCGCTTACTCACGGTTTGACATTTGCAAACTCGCCTAGTCACTGATTTTGTCAGTTTAAGTCAATTTGGTAAATGGAGGGTTTAGATTAATAAACTGAAGGAATAGATTATCAATGAATTTTATTTTTATTCATACCTCGGCACCATGTGGGTCCCGTAGCTTCAGTTCAAAAGAGGTTGGTTCGGTGGAAACCACTTTGTTTTTTTTCCATGCACTGCCACCATTTGTATGTATTTTTATGTACAGGTTTACAGGCCAGGGGGGGATAACTGCGGTTTCATTCTAAAAAGTTCCCACTTTATTTTGTACTGTGTGATGAGTTGAGGTTGTCAAGACGTTCGGATGGATGTAAAAGAACCTAATAGTTGTTTTGTAAATTGTCCTTATGTCGCTCCACTTTGATCTGTAAATTGCACGTGTAAATGAAAACAAACAGATTTATAATACTGTTGAAATTGCAATCTCTGTTGTCAAGAAATGTCAGACTGCTCATATGATTCCCAAGATAATAATCAATAAATGTCAATATCTTCTGGATGTACTTGTAATTATTTATAAAACAATGGGAAGAATTTGGCATAGTTGTTGTTTATAGTTTATTAAACCACCAATAGACTCGTCCGGCCCGCTTGAGATCAAATTGCGGTAAATGTGGCCCGCAAACTAAAATGACTTTGATGCACCTGCTCTGAATTGTCCATTGGTGCGAATGGTTGTTTGAATATACGTGCCCTGCCATTGGCTGGCGACCAGTCCGGGGTGTGCCCCGCCTCTCGCCCAAAGTCAGCTGGGATAGGCTCCAGCTCACCTGTGACCCCAACGAGGATGAGCGCCATAGAAAACGGATGGACGGAATGTGTTTTTCTCGGTTGGATATAACTCGGTATCCTGTCCGCCGAAGGTGGCGACTAATTGAGAAATTTTCTGCGCAAGGCCCGATGTTTTCCCGCCTCAGGTCTGGACGGAGGAGCCCTTTCGACACCGTCTCGGCCGCTGTGGATCGATAGCGCGTTAGCGTTTTTGTTTGCGGGTCCTCGGCTTTATTACAGCTGAGCGGCGTCACGGGGGAGTCGGGAGACAGAGGAGCTCCCGCTTGTTTGCCAAAAGTGTAATCCTGCATTGACCCGCCGCGACCCGGCCCACTGAGGAAAGCTGCTTAGACACGAGTACGCGTCGGCGTGAGCTCCTGGCGAACCCTCGCCCACCTTTTTCTTTTTTTTTTAAACTCTGCTGCATGCTCACATCTGTACTTTTATCTCTCCTTTTTTTTCTCGCCACTTTCACACAGATTCTGCAAAATTGCCGCGTCTGAGCCATAACACGTTTGTTTGTAGAGCCTACGAAGGCGGGATTGCTGAAGCAACATCTGACAGTCAGTAATTAGACGTCATCGCCAGCATCTGGTCTGATGTATAAAACACCCAAAAACTGGCAAACGCTTTCAACACAACAGAGATTAGTGTTAGTGTGTTAGTGTTATGGCTCCAATACTATCTCCAAAGGCGGGAAATTGCCTGGTCGACGCAGCAACTACGGAAAATGGCATACGCAAATTTTGGGCAGGTCTTTCTTCCACTTTATTTGTGCATCTCCAACTCAAACGTAGTACGTCCGTGTAATATGATATAATTGAGTTGGTCAAACTCATCTTTATCAAATGCAGCCAAAAGTCAAAAAAATAAAAATATAGACAATTATTTCACACTTTGGATTGTGGAAAGAAGCCAGAGTACCTGGTGAAAACCCAGGCAGACACGGTGAGGACAGAGCCCAGATTTGAACCCACGACCTATGAACCGTGCGGCAGATGTGCTAACCAGTTGTGCACTGTGCTCCCAGCACTGCTGCAATTTGCGTGAAAAGAAAAACAGAGGAGGAACAGCGAGCCTCGTAATGACATTTGTGCGGTCTCAATTCAACTTGAACATATTTGAATTGAGTTCGTGAAAGTCAAAGTAAAACTATGACTTCCGTTTAACAATCGGTGCATCCATTCATCCGTTTTCAACACCGCCAGATTCTATCCCAGCTGACTTCGGGCGAAAGGCGGACTACACCCTGAACTGGTCGGCAGTCAGTCGCAGGGCACTTCTAGACACGGACAACCATTCGCACTCCCATTCACACCGTCACTGAGTGGGAACTGAACCCGCGTTGCCCGCACCAAAGTCAGGCGAGTGGACCGCTACACCATCAGTGACCGATAGGTACATATATAGGTCATTCATTTAGGAAAATGAAACTACCAATAAATGTTACAGTGAATTTTTTTTTTTTTTTAGTGCAGTCTAGTTTGACATATTAAACACTTGTCAGGCAGTGACAATTGCTTTCAACACAACAGGGCGGCAGAGTTATGGTTCTGATACTACCATCTCAGAAAACGTTTACACGGGCAAAAAAGGGTAGAAACACATTCGAGGCAGCGTCTTGTGTGACCGGAGAGCAACAATCGCTTTCAACGCAACAGGGCGAAAGAAGGGTGAGAAGCCACCCTGGTCGCTCGTTCCGCCTCCGTTACTCTTGTCACATTTGGGAACGCGTCGGGTTGACTTTGCCCCGCCATTTAATGCCTGCTGCGCCTCGCTAGTGCCACGTCTCTCAGCGGGGCCTCAACAGATTCACAAATCACAGCAGGGGGGGGTCGGGACGTTTGGGAGAGCTGACCCCGAAAAAAAGTGTCCAAAACGCGCGGGGGGGGGGGAGAGCGACTAGCACTCGGGTCAGACGACACGGCTGTTACCATGGCGATGACCTGACTACCCCCATTCCCCCCAACGTGGCGTGTAGGAGCTGACATACTTTGTTAGTTTTTGTTGTTGTTGTTTTTTTAAGGGAAGAGGGAGACATCTATTTGAGGAAGGTGGATAATGCACCGAATGACTTTGTTCCCCTCCCTCCCCTGGCGACACACTGTGCTTGGCGGACCGCTGGTGTGTTGCTACTACTCACATAAATACAGTTACTCCCCTTTTTTTTTTTCCTGTAGAGACGTTTCCTTGAGGGAGGCGTTGAATTTGTTCTCGTGAATGATGCATCTGGGACTTTTTCCAAGCGCACAATTTCACAGCGCCCCTCTGGCATTTATGAACCGAGACACCGAGCGCACCGGCGCCTTGAGGTGCGAGTGACTCGACCGACGGGTTTTTGGCGATCCGAGCCGTCGTTCGACCGCTTGAATTGCGAGCGCGGACTTGAGATGCGAGCTTAATATGGTGGCAGTCAACTCCACTCCACTCACTTTAGAATACGCAGCAGTTTGGCACGTAGCGAAGTGATTCATCCCCAAAAAAATACAATAAAATACAAAATAAGAGGCTTCAAGCTGTGTAATGCCACTCCCAAGTGAAGTTCAAGTCAAACTAAACCAAATAAAAAGAATAACAAAACGTGTGTGTTCAAAACATCCAAACAACTGCCCTAAAGAAAGGCCCCGCTAACTTAAAGCTAATGCTAATTAGCATCTACATTGCAACAAAATGCTGACAGGCCAATGAACAGTGCTCGCAGTCATGTACTCGCTGTAATCTGTGTAGAACGAATCATATTAGTGCCCTGCTGATGACCTCAGGAGTTGAGAAATTATGAATCCCACAAAACGACTCAAAAGAAGCATTGGATTCCCCCCGCCAAAAAAAAAACAACAACAACAAAAGATAGAATTGGAATATAAGGAAAAAAGAGAAAAATCGAATCATGTTCAAAAGGGAGAGGAAGAAGTCTTGAAAAACTTGAATTTCACGCCAGCCATCGATCGCCCTTGCCAACACACGATTTTACCAACTAAGCTCGGCACACCTCAACAAGTTCCAGGAGAGATTAACGGAAGCCTCCGAGGTCGAGACCACACTAATCAAGCTCCTCAATTTCCCGCACTGACTAATGAAGTAGAATGCTGACACTCCCTTGGCCGACGTGCCCCCCACCCCCCCCCCCCCCCCCCCCCCCCCCCACCGCCACCTCGCGGACCCCGGCCACCGCCAAACGGGATCCGCAGCGCAAAGCAAATGGGGATAATCATAAATGTGCCCATAAATCAATCACGGAAACTCCTAAACAGACGGGCTTTACGCTAGGTACACGGCGGGCGCCAACCGGTGCGCCTGAACAGCCTTCTAATGATTTAATTAACGCTAACTGAATCGGCTATCTTCCATCAATTAAAGGAAAAGCTGCACACTCATCCATCTTCCAATCAGATATCCCTTCATCCGTCCTCATTTGAAGAACGCTGGCTCGCATAAATTCAACGGCGTCCATCCGTGTCTTTCCCTCACATTTAGATTTTATCTTCGGGCGGGGAGAAACTATTCTTCCGCGTTGCTTTCGTTTCATCTTGGTGTAAAATAAGAAATAAATTGGCAAATGAGCCACAAATCCGTGTGCCGCCATTTGCCGGGAACGTCTGCGAAACGTCTTTTCCGCCGAGTTTTTCGTGTCCGCCAAATCACGTGTCAAACACAGGCTGAGCCAGGAAGGCTGCATAAACAACTACACCACTTATCACCCGCTTCCTGATACTTGATCTCGTTTTCCTGCTCGAGGGCGGCATAGATGGACTATAGTCAACCATATTGTGGTAGTTACGATATTGTGGCAAAACGGTATTGCAAGTTGGTCCGCAATTTGTACCGTATCAAGTTCGCATCGTATCGCAAGTTAGTCCGTGAGTCCCAAACTTACAGTAGTTGTTGGAGTTACAACAGATTGTAGCAAAAGTCCTCCGTGATTGTCATCCCATTGTTGAATTCAATACCGACGTAGTTACGAGGGCCGATATGAACCTTGATACTATTTCAAGGTATCGGGTACTAGCGAAGGCCGCCGGTACCAAACACCGATACTAAAAAAAAAAAAAAAAATGATATTAAGTCCTTCTTGTCGGTAGGTGGCGCTACACTCCGGCGGTTTGACACATCATGTGCACGATTTCCAGCCCTATTTACATAGATGCTGTCGTATCGTATTGCAAGTTTTCTCGGGAAATACCCCCCCCCCCGCCCACCCCCACTCCATTTGTTACACTGATAATGTCATGGATACAATATCGTGATATCGTATCGCAAATTGCACCTCTGTGATTCCCGCCCGGGCTGTTAAAACAACATTGTCATAGTTAAGATATCATCCTGCCTCTCCCGGAGTGCGGAGTTCATATTGGCAACATGCGCCACCTGTGCCTCCTTCGGTCATGCCAGGGAAGCCCGACGTCTGGCCGACAGTTGGCGGGGCCAGCGGTGCGCCTGGCTTCCGAGCGTCTGGCGCAGACAAGTCGCCCATCTGCCCGACACGTCCGTGCGTTCGCCGCTGCTTGTCCGGCGAGGACGGAAATGTGTCACGGCGTCCTGGCGCAGCGCCTCCGAAATGTCGATCTGGCGTGACAAAACCCACGCCGCCCCCGCAACCGCCCGCCCTCCGCCCTTGTCGCAGCGCTGCTGGCGGCCGGCCGCGATTAAACGGGGAGCCGGGCGCATGCCACGGTCAGCAACAACCTGCGGTGAGAGCATCTTGTCCTGGGCGAAGAGGACGACTGGATGACACAACTGGCAATTAACTAGACAGCTGCCATACAATAACAAAACACTCCATCTAATTGTTGTACAGTGAAGCCTCGTCCGTCGCCGGGTACATTTCACACCAACTCACAATCTGGAAATCTGTGATACAGATTGATAATCATAATCCTAAATATTGTTTTGCTTCAATCTCTCTGTGCGGCCCAGAAAGCAATGTTTCATGAACAGGTACCAGTCTGTGGCCAAGTAGTTGGAGGGGGCAACTGCAGTAAAGCGGTTTACTCGTACGCCAACCTTTACCACCTACTGTTACGTTGTGGTTCAAATTAAGCAAAAAGAAATGAATAAACAACGAACGATTTCAACCACGGCGGACGCGGTTGTGATAATGGAAATCAATTCAACTTTGCATCTCGTCGTGTACTGCATAAAAATAAAGAAATAAAAGGTCAAAGCAAATTGACTCGTAGGACAAACACATATTTCCTGCGTGATATATTTCCTGTCGGGGCAGAAAAGGTTATTAACAAGTAGACCGCTAATCGATAGCCGCCACCTTCACCGCGCTAAACAGGACCTTCCACCCGGTTGCCGTGGTCGTTACGGTGCACAGACCTTTTGTATGTACACGAATACACAACTGGCTTATAGAGGTAGACACAATTTGTCACATTTGTAATGTCAAAAGTTACCAATGGTCAAAAATCAAGTGAATCGTAATAGTGAATGTTGAGGGACCAATGGTAAGTTTAGAGCAGGGGTTCACAAACAGTGAAGATGCCCCCCCCCCCCCCAAAAAAAAACATAAATTGCTTTTTTACTGGAAACTCCACACAAATTTAGTTTCGCCTAAAAAGCAAAATAACTACAACATTTGGAGATATTGCAAAACTCCAAATTTGGGGATACCTGCTTCTCATTGGACAGTGACGTTTTACTTGTTCATTCGTAATGGTATCATATTTTTGTTCCACACCAGGCAATCTTCATTTATACCAAGGGGTATCGTTTTGATTATTACATTTGATGGTTTACGTTCCCTAGTGTTCATATTTTGCTTTTACTGCAGTGGTAGTAACGCCAATGAACACAAAAGGTTTCGCGCTGCTGCGATGTCAGACAATTTCTATAGCTGTGGAAACGCAAACCCGGTCCAAACAACGTTGCGTGGTCGAAAAGTGAGATTGCGAGGGGGTCGCGAAAGGAGGAGCGACAGGCAGAGCCGCACATTCGCCGGAGAGTCTACGGCCCGGCGTTACCTGTCATAACGGGCACCGGCGCGACTGGGCCGCTGGGCAGCCAGAAATAATAGAGACTGGCAAGAGGGCAACGAGGGGTCACGCACAGCAGCGGAGGAGGAAAGGCGGGCTCCGAGGGACACACGGCAGGAGGGTGAAGACGGCGGGCGGCGTGCGAGGGGTTAAAGGAAGGTTAGGAACACAACAGCAAAATCAAATCTGCGAGACGTTTTACAATTTCACGTTTTATGGCCAATCATCAAATTTCGCCCACATGCTCTGTCCACACGCCGTGACCAAAAAAAAAATGTAATGTTGTGTATCTGTCATATATGCCAGGTTGATATTCGGTGGCGATCGGACAAGTCCACCTTTGAAGAACTGCTGAGTGAAAATGGCTGCGGGGGCCGATGTTTCAAAAATGTGTTGCTGGCCGCCGCGCTCCATCCAAAGCAATGACAAAAATGTCATTATATATTTTTTTCCCAATTTAGCGTCGCCAATCTGTCAATTACACGTGATCAAACTTTGGAAGCAATCGATCAAAATGTTTTTGCAGGAATGCATTCCTCCGACTTTTTTTGTGGGTCTACTGATAGACATGCCCACCAAATTTCTTATTGCTTATTGCTGAATAAGTGTCTTCAGATGCTGAATTTTGAAAGGGGGGAAAAAAAACTATGGCAGACTTCCTGTCTTTTTGGAAATGGCTTTTCGAGACTTTTTGTAAACAATGTCCACCAGATTTCACATTGCCGAGAGAAAAGCGGTTTCGAGGCTTGACTGTTCAAAATAGCGAGAAAGAAGCGCACGATTTACAATTTTGTCACCCGGGTTATCGGACGAATGAGGGTCTCGGCCGCCAATTAACGCTTCGGATTAAGGCGTGATTGCCTTTCGTGTCCTGAGGAGGCGCTGCCGCGCCAAGGCGGGCGCTGTCATTAACATGGCTGCCACGAGCGATGCCACGGGGTCTTCTTAAAAGTAATGGGAACGTCATCGAGCGTAATGTCTTTTACCAGGACCGGGCGAGATTTTATAAAACCTATTGTAACGGGCCACGGCCTGCCAGTGGCGCAAAGAGGGGGGCATTGGGATGGCGATAACTCTCACCCCCCCCATCATGAACAGACCTTCTGTATGCCGTGTGGCGCCCGAGCAGCTGGATTTCATTAATTGAGCGCTGGCAGCGTTGGCGGCAGGGGTGAGTCACTCCCGTCCACGTCAATAATATCTCGTAACCATAACTACAAATAATTATACACTCAAATCCATTACCGGGGGTCAATCAAGCTCCCCAATCAGTTCTCAAGTCCAATTACCAGCGCCGAGGCTCAGTACGTGCCTTTCTTGCCCAAGGGCCAGCTCGGGTAAATTACACACTGGTAACAGCAGTGGCACGGGGGCGTCTAATAAAGCGGAGGTGCACGCTGCTGCCTCCCCGCAGCGTCATCGCCTCAACAGAATTAACGCACGCCGCCGCACATCCTGATGCTTAGTCCGTCACTGTAAATTGTATGCCGAGACAAGGAGGGTATACACACTACGGGGCGTTTCAAAAGCTACTCGTGCTTTTGTCCTGTTTAGTGAAAATGGAATTGAAGCAGAAACTGCTTGAACTCGCAGAGTCAAACCTACTTTAACTGACAACAGGGGGCGTCACTAGGTTTAAGGGATTGGGGGGCGGGGTTGGGGCTTCCCACCCAGGAGTGTCGCACCCCCAAAAATTATGTAGTCGACGGGGGGGGGGGTAATTTTGGGAACAACCAAATCGTCTAGGGGGGGGCTAAAGAATCATTTTTCAGGGGCTAAGACACATTTTTGACTCAGCACAAACAATGATATTTTGGACACTACGGATGGAAATTAGCCCTGTGCTAAATGTGGCACTTTTACAGTTTAATCATGTACTTTAATTTGTTTTATTAAGGTGCATTGTCCCGTCCAAATTAAGGAAAGAAAAACATTTGCGGGTTGGGGGGCGTAAAACATTTTATTACATAGGCCTAGCGATCTTTGATTTGGAATGTTCATCCATACGTCAGTGGGACTCGACATGCACAAAACCTTTTTTTTTTGCAGCAGCAGCAGCAGCAGCAATCAAGCCAGCGTTTACTCAACCACTTTTGAAACGCCCTGTATTTCAAAAGCTGCATGGGAGAAAGCCTTATGACCAAAATGCCAAATCCCAGAAAAAAAAAAAAAAAGCAGATTCATCCACACCCCGTGATGAAAACCCCAAAGTTTTGAGTTGTTTATCTGTTTAGAATACCCACGTTAACAAGGGTACGCATACTGTGAGTGGTGCGCAGGTGTGCTAAAAGCGCACCAGATTCAAGTGTGTCACGGCGCATTTGCATACAAGGATTTTGCGTGTATTTTTTATTTTACTTTTTATTTTTTTGTTTTGAGGCTCGAGTGGTATTGATTCATCCGCGAACAACCCGGACAAATATTATTTATATCATTAATATGAAATCAATATTATTTCTTCACTGCAAAGCCAAATTGGTTGTTGTTGTGGTCTATTTAAATAATGATTTGATATTTGATAACCTTAATAGATTTTGATAAATATTCATACATTACATTACATACATACCCTAATAGTACTATTAACACAATTCAGAAGCTTCTCTGCTGGCCTAACCCTTATCAAAGGCACTAACCCACCTTTACAACTTCCATAAAATTGTATGAATTTATTTCCAACAGTCTACTCTTGTATTTATTTCATCGCGTGTGTCTTAGCTGAGCAACCTCCAGTTGTTTCGGGGGTCCAATCAGATTGCAGCTTCAATGTGTGTGGGTTGCCATTTGAATGTACGTAATCTTCCCAGGGCCTTCAGACTCTAGATTGCTGGCCAATGCCAAATACACGCAATAGAAATGTCAGCTTTTATTTATTTATTGTATCTCAATCCGATTCCTGATTCAATAAAGAGCGGCAGTTTTTAGGTTTTGGTCATGTTATTCGTAAAATAATGATCGTGAAATGCTGTAGTGGTAGAGGTTTGTCGTCAGAACTTTTGCTGGTTTATTAAAAATGGGACCGCGTTGGGCTGAAAAGTGTCGCTGATTGCTTTTGGCCTAATTAACCGCCTTTGAGCAGGATTTCGACAGCAGTGTCGAGAGTCGACTGCACTGCCGCCGTTTTATACAATTTGAAACAATGACATCATAATTAATTAGCCCGGTAGGCTCGAGACAGACTTGAATGTTTTAATAGAAGATAAACAATTTGTGGGTGTAAGTTTTCCCTATGCAAGTACATTAATCAACGGGGGAGGGGCGTGTTCTGGTGGAATTTTTCCCCCCCATAGATGGACATCCACGTCCGAAACGCAAAATTCTAATCATTTGGTTTTTCCTCATAAAGAGGCTCCACCCATCTCAAGTAGCTGTGTAATAAATATGTAATAATAAATATATAATAAATACTAACTGTAATAGGTAATTAGAGCTTTTGTCAATTGTATTGTACCTCATCGCTACATTTTCCAAATAACTTACATACTGTACATACTCTACAGTAAGCTAGCTGGCGTCTGCTACACACGGGCACAGATACAGATACAACAGTATTTTGTCTTTGTTGAATACGTCCCCAAACTTGTTTTTTTGGGGGGAAATATTTTTTCAAATGTTTTTATTCTATGTTCGCTCACATCCCGCGCATAACTTGGGGGCTAAGCCCCCCGCTCGGGTCCATACAACCTAGTGACACCCCTGTCACCCTCAGATTGTTATTTGCAACTTGCACGTCAACAACTCCTAAATTTGTGCGAGTCCACAGCTGCAGCAGTGAGCTCAAACGTGAGCCTTTGTGGCGCGGCGATGGCGGAGACGGCTCGCCAGGTTCTAATGAGTCCATCCGCATTCGCCAGGCACTCTGCTCAACAAGCGACCCGCCGTCCGCCCCAAGGGAGTCCGTTTGAGTAGGCGCAGGGCACTTGTGAATTTCCAGACGAGGTTTGCTCTTGTGCAAAAGGAAAGCCTATTGATAATATGTTGTCACCTCTGATTGACCCAAATAGAATTGATGGAACCAGGCCGCGTCAGTATTTGGGACTTTGGCTCCATCTCGGCATGAGAGGGGAGAGGGTGACCTCTAGTTGCAAAAATACAATACTGCTACGGCCAAGGAGCTGCCAGGATCGAATCCATAATGACTTTGGGGGGGTTTTTTTCTGCAATTATTCAGTATTTTTAAGGAATTTCTTCATGTATGATATGCAGTGGAGCCTCAAAAAGTAGTACGATTTTGACCAAATCAGGTCATGGAACTCAATGCGACACAGGAAAGGGCCTGGCTGCTAAGTAATTTATTTCTTATTCGAAATGATTCTATGGGGATCTAAATAGGTTTCAGTGTGTTTTAATGCATAGTTAAGGGTGTTTAATGTCGTAACCATAGAGCAGATTATGGAATTACAGTTACTGTCAGTGTTGGGAAAGTCCCTTGGAACCATCTGGAAACTTCAGATCACTTTATTTTTTCTTTTCTTGTTCTTTTTTGAAAATGTTTAAATAGAGAGCCGAAAACTAATACAATAAGGAACAAAGACCACAATCTTATATCAGTAATAGAAAAACAAGACAAGAAAATAACTAAAATAATCAAATATAAAAATACAAGGCGGCACGGTGGCCGACTGGTTAGAGCGTCAGTCTCACAGTTCTGAGGTGCGGGGTTCAATCCCCGTCCCCGCCTGTGTGGAGTTTGCATGTTCTCCCCGTGCCTGCGTGGGTTTTCTCCGGGCACTCCGGTTTCCTCCCACATCCCAAAAACATGCATTAATTGGAGACTCTAAATTGCCCGTAGGCATGACTGTGAGTGCGAATGGTTGTTTGTTTGTATGTGCCCTGCGATTGGCTGGCAACCAGTTCAGGGTGTACCCCGCCTCCTGCCCGATGACAGCTGGGATAGGCTCCAGCACGCCCGCGACCCTAGTGAGGAGAAGCGGCTCAGAAAATGGATGGATGGATGGATAAAAATACAAAATAAATACAAATAAAATAATAAAGAAATAAAAATAATGTCAAGTTATACACAATTCGGGGTCGAGTTCGCATGTTCTCCCTGTGCCCGCGTGGGGTCTCCAGTTTCATGCCACATTTCAAAAACATACACGGTAGCTTCAAGACTCGAAATTGTCCAACGGTGTGAATGTTTGTTTGTCGATATGTGGCCTGTGATTGGCTGGGATAATAACAGTAGTTATACTATTTCATAAGATATCAAATAATAGTATGTCATACTTAGTAAAGATATAATACTATATAAGTCTATATTATACACGCTAATTGAAGGTAGTTTAAATACCTGGATAAAAATAAAATGTAAATCCATTAACAGTTGATTTTTTTCCATTCAAATACAAACGTTTTGCATGTAATTTAAATAGCATAAAGTACATGCTGCATTGAGTTCGCGTGTGTGTGTGTGTGTGTGTGTGTGTGTGTGTATTTCAATAGCTATTTCACATTGGAAATACAAATGTTTGTGGGTTTCATGTAAATAAAAAAATGCATTTAAACTAGAAAATTAACTAGGATATATATACACACACACACACACACACATATATACACGTAATTGCAAAAATAATTTGAATGAGATTTTCCATCCATCTGTTTTCTGCACCACTTAGCCTCAATAGATTTTTTTAAATAAAATTATTACATTTTTACATTACATCACTCTTTTCGGCTCATCCAGCAAATGGAAATGAAACATTTCGAAATCCTTTTTACTTGATGGTTCAATACTTTGAACTTTTTTATTTCAGGAAATAATATTCACTATTTCAAAATCATTCAAGTATTTCTTTAAATGTAATTTGAAACATTTTGAATATAATTCTCTATTTTAACGTATACATTTGTATTACCATATTTTAACATTGATTTCTTTTTTTTACATAACCTCACTCACAAAGTGACACTCCCTATAAGACATAATCATGTTTCTTGTGCTGTATATGAATGAAAAAGTACATTTTACAACCATCTCTTATGTCTGTATTTATTTTTTATTTGGTGATTACAAAAATGTGTAAAAGACATCATCAATCAGGATGTTCATTTTTGCATTTGGATATTTATTGAATATACAATTGAAATCCGCTAAGGCTTTACACAAAAAGGGGACAAAAAAAAAAGGGACAGATAATCATTCAAATCAAAAGTTGCCGCCCCCTTTTTGTTCCTCTTCCAATTTTCGTGGCTCTTGGTGGCACCTTCTACTTGACTTCTTTTTCCAGCCGGGTGTTCCCTTTCTGCTCGTAGGCGATGTTGGACCATGTCACCACCGAGCCTCCCAAGCAGCTTCTAAATTGAAGAAAAAAAAGAGTGAGTCGCTGTGGCGACCCCGAATGAGACAAGTCAATTTTGGTATTTTAGCAAGAAACACAAAGTCGACGCACATGATTTGGTTTTGCGGGCCGCATAGAATGATGTGGCGGGCCGGATCTGGCCCCTCGGGCCACCAATTTGACACATGCTGTAACAGATAAGTGAGGAGACTGTGTATGTGCTCGGCAAATCATAATGACAATTAAAAGACAAAAGACAAAGACCATAAAACTCTTATTTTAAAAAGCATGACAACGTTGAGCAGGTAAAGAGAATTTTCTTTATTTTTGATTTTCTTTGAAATACATTTGAAGGCCCAAAATAACTCTTTCAAAGGCCAACATGCACAAATCTTAAATCTTAGCCATTTTTTTTTTCAACTAAACTCTTGCAATTTGTTTGCATTTTAAAAAATGATTAAAAGAAGAGGTTGCAGTCATTACAGGTGTGGTGGGAGGTTAGTAACACATGAATTGAAGGTATTTGCATTGTCGGTATTGTCTTTTATAAACATCTCTAAAAAAAAAACTACATTTCATTATTCTGGCATTTAGCAAATAGAAATGATTTTGGTAATCCTCAATGACTTGAAAGAGGAAAAGTTTCGTCTGATTTGATGTCAGACAGTCAGGAAAAGTCATTTCTCTTCTCCTGATGATCACATTGAGGACGTTGAAGAATAGCAGACCAGCGCTGAGCTCCACCGGTCTCGACAAAAAAGATCTCGCCAGTCCGAGACAAGACCAAGACCTACAAAATGTAGTCTGCAGACTGGTCTCGAGACCAAGGCCACTGCGGAGCCATCTCGAGGGTTACAACACTCGTAGTAGTAGGGTGTGTAGTGTACGTGCATTGCTGTTTGTGCAGTATGTTGTCCTAAAAATCAATACTCAAGTACAAAAACTCAAGTATTTGTCCTTGGTGACTTCCAACCATTGCTGGCAACCCGCCATGTCTGCATTACTCAGACTTGCTCCAAGACATCATGTTGCAGGTTGTGACATTATATCCAGGTCAGAATGTCAGAGTTGCCCATATCGCTCATGGACTCGAGGTACAAGGTCCCTGTTCCGCTTATTTTGCACATTCGGTTCATTGGAAGCAAGCGCTGGAGCCAGGTCCACTTGGCAGGAAGTTTTTTTTTTTTGGGGCTCCCTTTTGTCAACTCTTATCTCATACATTGCGCTATCACAAGTTGATAACAACCACCTGAAAAGCTTCTGGTAGAATGATGTCATTGTGAATATGAAGGTACTGCAGCTGCATAAATTGTCATATAGCCCTAACATTTTGCATTGTGCATCCTGGCACATTGGGGAAACGAGCACAAATAGATTGTGGGGATCACTGCCTGTCAAATAAACCAAAAAAATAAACGTGAATAAATAAATAACAAATAAACAATAACAAACAAAACAATCTGTGCAGTCTTCATCATTCTGTTATTATTTGGGGGGCTGTTTAAGATATATTATTGCATTACACTCATCTGAAAATCAGTTTATTAATCGCAACAAGAAAATCATGTGTAGTATTCAATGTGTAAATATACATTGCGATCCCATGTTTCATAATTCTCTGATGCCAAGCCTCAAACACGATCTGATGACAATCATCAGAAAATATTCATATTTACACCAGCGACGGATTATGCGCGCTAGTACACACACATTCATCAAAGTACGTTTTGATAGTTTTTTTTCTTGTAAAAATTAGCATCTTTTTGTAAATTGCAACTTTATTAAAAAAAAAAATTCTAGAAATGAAAAGTGAACACATACCGGTGACTCTGTGGTTTGTCATTAAAAAGTAAATGATTTTGACCAGACAAAAAATATTATTTCATATTGTTTGGGATGAAAAGAAAAATAATTGGGGCTTCAGTACATGACTATTATTGGACAGTGACAGTTACATTTAAATATAGTCAAATCACAAGCATAAAGGCATTTGTCCAAAAATGCTAAACTGTACAGTCCATCATTTGTTTTTTTTTTGTTTGTTTTGTTAATTGCATGTTTCTATGGACAATGTCCACTCCAATCAACCCTGTGGGTTGTAACGTGCATTCTAAGGCGCTTTTGTTTGATGGCAGCAAGAAATATTCCATTAAATCGTTATGCCGGACATCTATTTGTGTTTACGTGTATCACATTTGTAGAGCTGTCACAATTGAATCTTTTAAGAATCGACTATCCTATAGATATTTTCGAGTACTTGCCCCATGCAATAGGGCGACTCGCACTACAACATGCATTTTATTTGTCATTTCTGAGGGCTTCAACTGCATATGTGTATGGTCTTAACTCTGTACAGAATTTGAGACAAAAACCAGCATTTGCTAAAGGGTTAGTATTTGCGATTAGCAATTATCATTTTAGGTCAAATGGGGGGGGGGGGGAGATGATTCAGCTCACTCATACATCATGTACATTACACATCTAATAGTCTTAAAAAGCACTTTCCAATTCTTTGTCGTTTTTGGCCCAACGCTGCGTCCGTCTGCAATAAATGTCCATGTGAAACATTGGTTCCGGCCGTGCAAACATGGTTCTGGGTGGAACTTCTTTTTTTGGTTCCTCCGGCACTTGGAAGCAGAAATTGTGCATCGACCTATTTTTGAAGTCGGCTTAGTGGATTTCTTTCCCCGAGCCTACTTTTGCCCAAATACATCAGTGATAAAGAAAACAACGTTAGCAAGTTCGGGTTCAAACCATCAGCTCATCGAGCTGTAGTTAACATAGTTATCGCCTTAGTCGCAGCACACACAGGAAGTCTGCTAACCTGTTTTCCGTTCCTCATATACTGGATTGGTATTTAAACAGTCCTCTTCATCTTGCTGGTCGAATTTTGAACATCGTGAGACCAAAATGCCACTTAACATTTGATGTGTGTGTCATCAGCAGGTTGCAACAGAGACACTGGAAGAGTCACAGAAAGGCCTGCTTGGAAAGTTCATGGCTTGAAACACCGCTTGTGAATTGTGCCGTTCAGCTCCTTGTTAGAGAACAACAAGTTGTGCGAAGAAGTACTGAAACATTCAACAGTTGGCCATGTGCACTCAAAAGTTGACAGGAGGACAAATTTAAGGTAACCCCTAAAGGTTTCATGCATTTTAGGCTCATCCAGAAAAGTCCCCCAAAAATTGCCCTATCTCTAACTTTTTGTGAGTAGTGTAATTTAAGAGTGTCATTGAGATGTTTTTCCATTGAAATTTCTTGTTTGTCTCATTTTCACTCTCCAAATATCCATTCGAATAGGCTGTCAAGTATTAAAAAGTTTCATTGCATGAGCGCCCCCTGCTGGACGAAGGCCTCCACTCCCACCCACCGACTACAAGGACGACGACAGAAAGGCTTTGAGGAGCAGATCGGATGCCAGGCCGGGGGAGATGTCCCCGCGGGTGACCCTCTCCTCCAGGCGGGGCAGGGCCTCGCGGACGGCGGGGTGATGCCGGAAGTGGGCGAGGACGTTCTCCTGGATCAAGGTCCACATCCACACCTTCTGCTGGGCCCGGCGGCGGCCCTGCAGCTCGCCGCTGGCCAACATGGCCCGGCGGTACGACTGCATCTCCGCCCAGACCTCCGGGATGCCCTCAACGCTGTGCGAGGAAGCGTGGACCACCTGAAGATAAAAGCAGTCTGAGGGGGGGGATGTCCGCGTGAAATCAAAGCTTCCTCGAGAAACAGATAATTGACCCCGACCGACTGGCATATCCAGAAACTTTACTAAACTTTTATTTAGTAGTTGTTAGGGGTGTAACGGTACGCCCAAAAAGGAATCACTGTTGGATACGCGCCTTGGTTTTAAGGTCGCGGTTCACTTTACTTTGTTGTAGTAACAAAAGGAAAAACATAAAAGGGCTTCTCTTTTGTGTTCACAAGTACAGCTAAAATAAATGAACAATTCTCAAATAAACAAAATAAAGTACATAAAAACATTTAAGGATACATTTAGTAATAAATAACAGCGTAAATGTTTGCGTTATAGAAAAGCGAGACATCAACAGTTTTCTTGTTGTTAAAGTGCTACATTAATAAATGTGTACCATGTTAAAATAAAACAAAATCAAACAATAAATAAATGCAGTACTGTACCTTACCTTACAGCGCAACAATAATAATACTTGATTTTTTTCTGTAAAATAAAAAATCTTAATATATGCAATCTGTATGAAATATGTATAAACCTACAACACAACAATAGTCACAACAAAAATAATGCTTTTTTTCTGTTAAAAGCCGGTGTTTTTGGTGAAACCAACCCATGTTTTACTGTTGTTAACTAAACTTGAAAAGTTAGAATTTAGTTTTTTTTTATTCTGGTGAAAGAATAGAGTCTACTCTTTTCTTTTGGAAGTTTTGGTGCTTGTTGTCATGAAACAAAATATTCTGTGGGTCTTGAAAGATGAGTGAAAATGTTCTAAAATGGCTGGCAGCGTGGAGAACTCGGCTTGGAGACAGCTGCCAGTGAATGAGTTCATGCACACAATAGTCCATAATTTTGTTTAAAAATGAAAAAAAAAGTTATTTACTCAAATATTTCAAAAGAATACATTTTAGCAATACCGCAACACTGTGATATTTTTGCTCAAGGTCAGAATCTGATAGCGGCGCATTCGTACTCCGAATACATGTGTATTCCCACCTTGGGGTTCCAGGACTTGGACTGCCTCCTGAGCAGCTTCATAGCGCTGGTGTATTCCGCCTGGATCCTCCTGGCCGGCACCACTAGGTCGCCGTCCCACTTGGTCACCACCACGAGGTCGGCCCTCTCGATGATGCCCCTCTTGATGCCCTTCATGTTTTAGATAATACAGATCAGTAAAAGCTGTAGTAGTAGTTAGAATGAAGTAAGCTAAAGACAACATTAGGATAATACCTGCAGTTCGTCGCCGCCCGCTGGCGGAATTAGCAACACAAACATGTCAACCATGTCCGCCACTGCAAACTCCGACTGGCCGACACCTGACAACAATCAAAACACATTCGATGGTGAACATTTTTAATGTAATCGGTGGCGGCTGGTCAAAAGAGGGTGCTACCCCACCGCTGCTTACTCACATTGAAAATGATAAAAAGGAATGAAATGCAATGGCATTATTATGTTTATTTTTTTTTTTTTAATAAAAACAAGTAGACGACTGTCATTATTATTTAATACAAAAAGTATTTATGCTTAGTCAAAAAGGTTATTTCTTATTTTTAATACAAATCTTATGCTTAAACATTATTGTTAAAAATGCACTTTCAATAACGTATTGGCAAAAAAAAAAGTTATTTTTATGTTGAGGTGATGTGGTGTTGTCGGCATCTGCTGAATGTAACTAATAAAGTTCCTTGTAATCTAACTTTGTTACTTTTTCATGGTAACTGTGGCAACACTGCTCACAAGTCGATCGTCACAATCAAAATGACAAGAAGAGTTGACAAATTTTGCGGTAGACCGCTTTCGACATCTCAGCTTCCAATGAATCAGTCATATTTATTATCTCTTGTCAAAGAACGAGCGCCTTGACAATACTCATTACTGCCATCCGCAGGATTGGAGTGGAACATTATCTACAGCAACTTAATACTGAATTTTGTTAGCCTAATAACATGCATAATTGCCCAAACTAATTTTGAACTCAAACAAGAAGAGTCCAATTGCCTCGATTCAACCTTTGTGGATTACCATGACCCGGATAACTGAGAATCTACACAGAATCAAAGGGGGGGGGGGCACACACCATTTTAACAAGCACATTGATATTTTGTATTGATATTGTGACAGTAAGTTCAAAATTACTTGGGCAATTATGCTATTAGACGTAGCGATTTTTAAAAATGTACTATTACGGCAAAACTGAGATGTCTTTTGTTCCCCTGACATTTCGCATGCCGCTAAGAGGTCGCACTGTACAGCTGTCGAGCACCCTTTTTCGGCCTTGGTTCAGGTCTTACGCTCGTCTGACTGTTCTTGTTCGATGCACCGTGCTCCAAATTAGCGGGCATGTGATGTTTCATTCACCACAATAGAAATGACTAGAAAAAGAGCTTGCCACCGCAATCTAGTTACAAGATACGCCAGCAGGTAGCCCAGCTGCTTGTATTTCTTCTTCTACTACTACTACTAATACTAATTCGGCAGTCTGGATGTGGCACATTGCTGCCCCTCACAGGTCATTCTTGATACTATGACAGATATTGTTTCGCGTGGACACCACGCTAAACTCATCAAAACCAAGGCGTAAGAATCTAGCATGTCGTACCCACAGTCTCTACGAGGACGACGTCGTAACCCGCCCCTTCGCAGAGGACGACGGCTTCGTTGGTCGTCCTGGTGACGCCGCCGAGCGTTCCCGACGTGGGCGACGGCCGGATGAAGGCGTTCATGTCACGGGAGAGTTCTGTCATGCGGGTCTTGTCGCCCATCAGGGACCCTGCGAGCAGGAAGTGGACATGTACAGGGGGTACCAAAGTAGGTACTCACTCCTAAACTGGCCATTACTCATATATTTCGCTTCCCATTTAGGTGTTTTTGACATAGATACAAGTCGAATGAGTTAAAAGAAAATGTAATGGCATTAAAGGAAGCTGTCTTCTGCTCTCGTCTACTCATTCCTGCGTGTTCGCAAAAGTTCAAAGCGTCTTCCACTATTTTGAAGTCAACGATTGTCTTCCAGTTTCTTCCGCCCAACTCATCTAACTTTGCCGCATGAACCTCATCTTTGAGCCACTCACATTTAAGAAGAATCCATTGGCGTGAGGTCTACGGAACGTGCGGGTAATTCAACGTTACCTCTTCACCCTATCATACTGTCTTCTAAACTGTCTTTGCACTTCCGTGACGTTTTCGTACTTCCAGTACCACTTTATGACAATGTTCTTTCTTGTTCAACAATTACAATTGTACATTTGCCACTATTTAAGGTTAGGCTCAGACATTACCTCCCGTCGTGCAGGAGGACGGGTCGACGGCCAGCACTGACACTTTATGCCCACGTCCCGTCAGCATCTTGCCCACCACTTCGATGAACGACGACTTTCCCGCTCCCGGAGGGCCCGAGAGACCTTTAAAAATTGCGAGGGGCATGGGGGGGAAAGCATATTATACGTCTCCTCTATATCTCCTTTATCGAAGTACAGTGGTGCCTTGGCGTAAGAGTTTGATTCTCGAATCTGAAATCATCTTTCCCCATTGAAATGAACTGACATGCCATTAATCCATTCAAGACCCCCAATAAACAATATTTTTGTCATGTGTTTTAATAATAAAAATTGCATTCTACGGTACTGCACTTGATAGAAACATACCGTAATAACAAATATAAAGTAAAGAATTAAACAGTTTGCACATCTTGGTTTTCTGCTGTGCACGCCTTGGCCCCTTGGGGTCAGTATAACACAGACATACGACAGATTTGATGACGAAACAAAGACGATATTTGTCATTTTTCGCACAGGATAAAAAATACTTGCCCGTCGGTATTGTTATATTGTCTGCATGTGTTACTACCATTTGTGTTGAAATATAAGTTGCTTAAAGGCTTATGAATGCACCACTATCAATGCCACTACTTTTTAGCCCATCTATGGTGTTTCTCATTCTGTGTTAGCATTAAGCTAGCTGACTTTGTAATAAAGTAATGTGGTTTGCTTAAATACACAACATAACGCTGGGCGATATGGCAAAAAGGTTTTCGCGGTATCTTATTTAATATTGCCAAATCTTAATTATTATCTTTTTTTATATTGTTGTTAAACTGATCGTTTTAAAACCTCAGTACTGAAGACTAAAGAAACTAGATACTGAGTACTTCAACATTTTCTTAACATATGAAGTACTGTAAATACAAAAATGAAAAAGATGAAAATAGAAAAATATTAAAACCATTTTACCCATCATTACAGCAAATGTTGAAAAATATAAAATAACACAATCGGGGAGCGGGCATTCTAGAGCAAAGCAGAGGCACACACCATAATGGAACAGCGGTGTATAACAACGCTATAAACAAATGCTATACTTCTGTGTTTTACAGATAAAATATAATCTGAGACAGCCTGAGACAAAACGTTTTTGCACCACGCTACACTAACAAAAGTGGAGCAGGAAGAGGTTGACTCCGATCGCCTCTTGTCATGCATAATTTCCACAATGGTTGATTGAGTAAATATGCTCACAGCTGATCACCGTGATCAGCCTGACATTTTTCATGACCACTAATTGCGATCATATAATCGGCCTATGATGTCAGCAACTGCCACATAAGAGACAGACGATGTAGATAGATCGGTCAATAATAAAACCAACCACACACACCTACTCTAAAGGACACCGGCTTCCCATCATTGCGGCTCTCCTGCTCCCTCCTGTAGGCCAGCACCCTCTGCAGCAGCACCTGGGCCAGCTCCTTCTTCCGCGGATGTTGCGTCTCCACCAGCGTGATGGACTCAGCCAGAGAAGCTCGATGACCTCCGATCAGACCCGCGTAGAGTTTATTCAGCAGCCTCTGCTCGGGCCCGGTCAAGTCCCGAACATGCTGATTCAGGGTGGTGCGCACAGCCCGCCATTGTTTGCAGATGTGGTTGGGCACTGGCTTGGCGTGAGAAAGACTGCAGCCAATGAAGAGCTTGTGATGGAGCGAGTTGGTTGCTGTAATGTGGCGGAAGAGCGGGGAGTGCAGATGTCTCATTTTACCTACAAGAGTGGGAAGTGAGTGAATTTAAAGAGAAACTGAACATGAAACAGAACATTTAACCAAACATACATACTTTCAATGTACATATTAACGACAAGCTAAAATAATTAATCAAGTAGAACATCCAGGCACGTTGTGACGTCACCATATTGATTGGAGAAACCAGCGCCTGCTGTGGCAAGTTTTCGGCTTTAATAACAATACAACTTTACAACAGTACAGCATTAGCTGATACTGGTTAGTTTAGCAAATAGTAAAATTTGTATGTAGACAAAATATTTTCTGTTAATTAACTGTAAAACTAAATACAACACTGACCTTAAGGCGAGATCCATGGACGTATTAGGCGCATGTTCTTCCTGGTTCCGGCGGTGATGCTTTGTTTCCGGTGACGTATCGAACCGCCTTCGAAGTTTTTTTTTTTTTTTTTTTTTTTAAATTTGTCATTTTATAATTTTCAGAAGTAAGGTGATAAAGTTTTTACATTGTATCATTACATAAATGATATGTATTACGTAAATCACAATTTAAATCTCACCTCATGGAAGCGTTGGGCTTGTACTTTCTGGTTCCGGCAGGGACAAGTTGTGTTTCCGGTGACGTAACACCGGATGCTTAATTATGAACATAGATATAATATAGAACACGTGTTGTACTTGTATATCTGTATGATTATGAGTCCCGGGTTCTAAGCAGGACACACCCTACTGCATAAACGCCAGAAGACGTTTTAAAAAGTTTTTTTTTTTCGCCATTAAAAATAGCTGAACGGTGACGCTCGATACCAACAGATGGCAGCAGAGGCTCACTTTTCTTTGTACAGCAGCGGCGTAATAGGCCCGAGTGTTCATCAAAAACAAGACCGCTTTCTAAAGTATATGTATTATTTGTACTGTAACAAAAAATTGTACCTGAATAAATGTATGAAAACAGTTTTTGAAGATAAAATGCAAATGTGTTGCATTTAAAAGTTCAATACAACTGAACTGTACTTAATAATTCAAAAAAATATATATATATATATGGACAGTTGAAACATTTAATCCAGTGATACCTTTGCGTACCACTAGAGGGAGCCGCGTACCACACCTTGAGAACCACTGCAGTACAGTATTGACTTGAAATTTTAAATGTATTCTTATATACTAGCAGTTTTACGCGATGTTTTTTGGATGTGCCATTGTGCATATTTTAAACATAGCTTGTGTCCTTTTCCTGAAATTAAAAACACACGCATAATATACCCACATAAAAAAATAAAGACAAGAATACATAGTACTGAAACATTTATTTGAATCCTCCAGTAGAGTCTTGATATTCATGGAATAAAACTGCTTTTCTGGGAGTTTGACCGAGTCAAAGACAATAAGAGGAAAAACAAAAACATAAAAGAGGAGGCAACGTGTGAAAGTGCGGACAAAAATACAAAAAGAATGTAAGGAGTATAACAGTATCAAAGCAAGTAAGAACAGAGTATTTTATTTTAGAAAATGATATAGGTGGGCACTTTTGTGAAATGAATTAAAATCAAGCATTTTCACATAACAGTCACTTAAAACATCAGTCCACGGTTGTATCTTTACTTTTGCGGAATACATGCCGGCCCATGGCAACGCGACGTGTAGCACTACACAAACCAAACTATGCGTGGCCAAACCGGACAACACGGCACCATAATCTAAAGATGAATATATCTATAAACACTATTTGAATCAAAGTTCATGAGGCAAAACACGAGCATAATACATGATGAGAAACATTTATCCAAACATTTATCTTTTCGTGCAATAACCCGCCACCCCCACTCCTAAATTTCTCTAATATTCTCCCAAGGAGATGCTGAAATTTCACACAGATCATCCTCAGTGTCTTTCTTACATGTCAGGAGTAAATTCTACGCCAAGGTCTTTGCAGCGTGACGGCCTACTGCAATTCCAGTGACCTGGAATGTTGCAAAAAAAAATGATAGTAACAACGCGTGCGGCGCGCACGGAGACACAGTTCCACCAAGAGGGACGGTTCGGAACAGTAAACTCTGATCTGGTCTTTTGTGTCGAAAGCAATTGTCGCTGACCATGTTTTCTACGTCACTTCAGACCGCTACCAAAGCCTACGTGAGTGAAGTGCGACATCAACAACTCAGTTAAAGGTGACATATTATGGAAACATTGACTTTTTAATAGCCATCTGAAGTACCTGCTGACCCATCTAATGTGAAATTAAACAACCAAGTAAATCTATTGTTAGCTGCACAATTCCCAAAATGTGTCTGTGAGCGAGACTTTCTGAATTTCTCCCCTTCGTGATGGCATAATACAACTAATTTACATAACGCCTCCACACAACGTTTCTCCACCCATTACATGACAGCTCAGCTGGGTGAAGATCCGCTAATTTCCGAGATGGATTAGACAGAAACAATACAAAGTCAAAGCCAAAAGCTAAGCATAGCTGCAGTGTTAGCACACACTAGCATTAGCTAACAGCATTTATCAGCCTAAGTGGCACGTAGTGTTTGCTGCATGTGCCACCTGCACAGATCCGCTGGCTACACCAATTGACTGGTAGAATTTGGCGGCTCGGTGATGAAGTCTGGCTTTCTCTGCTCGCCTTACTCTTCAGACTCAGGCCCCTTTGTGAACAAGAAGAAGCCCGCTCATCTAGTCGCAATCCCCTAGAGCGGGGTGGGTGAACAGTGACTCGTTTGGTCTGAAGCCAAACTAACCCCCCAAAATGTTGTCATTTCAAGTTGACTATCACAAGTGCATGTTAACGTTGCTGTAATTCTTTATCCTTCGCTATATCTACCAAAGACTGCTGCAAACGATTTTAGTAAGTGATTGTTAATCTGTTGATTATTTTCTCGATTAATTGATGAATCGGATAAAAAAAAATCCATCCCTTCATTAAAAAAAAAAAAAAAACTGGATATTTCAAATTGACAGTGCAGAAAATGCACAAACAGATGATTCAGTTACTGCTTTGGTCCGTAAAATGCCAGAAAATGGGCAAAAAAGTTGATCATTGTTTTCCAACATAAAAGCAGATGATTGCAAATGTCTTGCTTTGATTAGAAAAAGATAGTCTGCTTTTATAGAGGACGACAGAAATCTGAGAATAATTACTTTCGAGAGGCTGAAATTCCTAGTATTTGGACAATTTTGTTTAAATTGTCTCTAAAAGATGAATCAATAATCAAAATAGTTGATCAATTTGATAATGAATTAGTTGATTAATCGATGAATTGTTGTTCCTTAAATAAAGACATCTGCATAGTGTTTCAAATTATGAAGAAAATGCATAATATGTCTCCTTTAAATTGTCAGCTGTGACTTAGCGACGTAGGTGATTAAGGCAAGAACAACAAAGGCCACACAAATAACAGCAGTCTCGGGGAATCCAGCATTTCGTGTTTTTTCTTCATAGCGCGAAGGTGTCTTGCCACGCTGTCACAACTGGCAAATGGCAAAACCGAGCTGAACATTGCCGTTTGGTGGTAACCAGTTTTAAAACCTGGATGTCTCACGGAATACAGTATGTGGACGCATGCATGCGAGCAACGGCGGAACTACAGGAATTTTTTTTTAAAAAGGAGACGAGTTTGGGGAGGACGCCTACGCTCACCAAGAGTGCGACGGTTGGATTATTAGCGTTGGTCACAAAGATCAAGTTTCTTCCAGTTGCATCATGGGCTGTTGCTCGCTCCTCTCCCAGTCTGTGAATGTGCCCACTTCAGACGTCCTTCAAGTAGAAAGCCTATGGAAACAATCTATCCTACCTTGACAGATTCCAGATCAGTCGATTGTGCTTCAATCAGACAGTTAATCTAATCGAGGCAATAAGGTATCAACTGTGCTGGGATCTGCTCTCCTTGTTATTTAGGCAAAAAAAAAAAAAAAAAAAAAAAAACGCTGGGCTGACCCTGAGGGAGGTCTAGGACACAGACGATATGGGGTTGTGGGGGGAACCCATCTGCGTTAGAACCTTGTCCAACCACTGCAGGGGGCCGTGGAGATGAATCTCGATCCAGCAGGGGGTGCTGGTCACATCCTGGCGGTGGTACTCGGCTCCCCAGCCCTGAAACATATTGGAATCCTTTTTATTGACCGACTTCATAACAAAATGGACGACTTCTTGTTTGTTTCAAGGCATGAGTTTGAAACATTTTTATATGCATCTCATTGTGATAGACATGCCTACCAAATTTCATGTGTATTTGTTTAACTGATGTCCAGGTACGGTCCTGGTATTTTCTTAACTCCCATGGGTGTGCTTGTGAGTCAATTTGGCGGGCAGGTCACGCAGAATACGTAAATGTTCACCGGGATACATAGGCCAACGAAATTCTGTGAAATTTCGTGTCCAGAGTCTGAGGAGATATGGAGGTCGTTGGAGAATTTGAGAAGTGCTGTAAATATCAATGAAATGGTTTAAAGTGATCCATTATGGCGAAAATGAATGGCCAAATGAATCTTGCTCGGAATGTTCTGAACTCCCGTTTCAACACTAATCTTGTATTGAGTACAATAATGCTGCCCAGAAGTGTCGCAGAATGGTCATGTCGTTTTTCTTTAGATCGCAAACCACTCAACAATGAACCAACAGCGCCTCTTCAGGTTGCAGTGTAGTGGTGCACTCTGTTTGAAAATGAGGATAGAATAGAAAGCCTTTATTGTCATTGCCTGGGCAGATAGAATGAAATTTGGGTACGACTCTAGGTTTGGGTTTCAAGAATGGAAAAACAAATAATAATAGAAGAGGAAAATAATTGAAAAGCTACACTAAATTAATCTATATCCTAAATCATGCGCTGCAGTTACCCAAATTACATCAAGACATGGTGCAAATTCACCACTGCCATAAACAGTACCCACCTTGACAAAGCTCATGCGTATGGTGCACATCTTGGTGAGCTCGTAGACAGCCTCGAAGCCGTGGTTGACGGACTGGGCGAGAAGCTCGGCGAACTCCTGGTTGTTGAAGATCTTCAGGCTGCAGCCGCTGGGGATCTTGCACACGGTGGTGGGGTGAAAGCCGTGGTGGTAGTTGCAGTTGCGACTCTGGACGAAGATGCTGCTGTCGCTTAGGCACTCGGCGTACACCTCACCGCCGACGTAGTACAAGTGGACGCCTGAGAGGTGCGCAGAAATCAGAGAGGTCGAGACATTAACAATCAGTGTGTTTATATCCTCGCAAAGCTTTTTTTCCTTCAGTTGTCAATAACAAATCGATTTTGTCTCACTGCAGTCATTCGACTGACTTTTGCGCACTGCACCTTTGCCGATGTGCCGCCGGGTGTTCTCGATGGTGGAGTTGCGGTTGACATTGGAGAGCAGGCCAAGGCAGAAGCGGTTGCGGTTGTTGGAGGGATCCGTGAAGCCGTCGACGAGCACGCTGGTGGACGACGCCTGGAATGCCTCGCCCACGCGGTTGTTGAGCTCGTAGTAGACAATGGAGCACCAGTGCTTGGGCTCCTCGTAGGCTACGGGCTGCACATCTGCTGTGGGGGACACATTTAAAGGTCATGAGCAGAGCACATGCACACTCTCAAAACAAAAAATACTATCCTTTCTCAAAGATACTGCTTAACACTTGGCTTTAGAGGCTTTCGGACATCCTTAAAGAACAGCTAAAGGTCCAGTTAGTGTTTCTACTCTATCTCTAACTTCTCAACCTAGCTGAAACCACAACACACATTTTGCCCAAACTGTAATGACCAGGCACATGCACAGACATTTTTGGGGGCAGGTACATAAGCCATAAAAAGAGCACCCGTCGCCAATATTATTCAACAATTATGAATAAAAACATTTAAGTTGTGTTTATTTCTGTTAAGACAAGCAAGAGAGTCAATAATACAAACTATTAATAAAGGAGTTGAAGTTAAGCTACAATGGATACAAAAAGTAAACACAGCCAGTTCAAATGGCAGGTTTTTGGAAGTAGAAGGAGAGGGCCTGGGTGCAAAGGCGGGAGCAGATGTAGAATTATTTCAAGGTCTTAAATAAATGCCCTTCAGATTTCAAAAATTGATGACAGAGAGGGTAATTTTTTATTTTTTTGGTTAAGTATTGATGAATGAAGAAAAAAGTTTTTTCCATCCAGGGCAAAAGGCCAGATGCCTTGAGCACCACGTCATAGCTATGTGTGCACATGCCCATTAACGACTGTAAATTCACAAAGGTAAGAGCTCAATGGTCACTTTGACTTAGCTCCAGAGGTCCTGAGGGGTGATGGATCAAAATCCAGGATATTGTGAATAACACCAATGTTGTCGTAAATGCAGCCTGCTACTTATCCTACCATGTCACCAGTACAGTTTAAGAGCTTTCACATGCGGTGAATCTTGGTTCTTGAATTGACCGCTACTGAATGGCCTTCCTAATGGCAGCAGGTTTTATATGTGACTGAGACAAGCTCTAATTACTGCCCCACATATCAAAGCTAATAAGTGACTCTTTATTGTTAAAACCTCATTAACCAAACCGAGGTGACATCATAACTTTTATGAGCTTCATAAAACTGCTGGAAAGCCTGCACCGCAAACACAATCTCATTGCCTCCCCCCAGCCCATGCATTTTTTGATCTATTTTGAGAGCGCACTTAAATAGAACACAATTTCCAAGAGGTTTTTGCACTTGCAGAATGAGTAGAGCAGGTGTACACAACACTATAAGTGTATAATATTGCAATTACCACCCCGGTTGTTACTCTCAATAGGTAAAGGCGGAGCCATGAGGTTGGTCTCCATCGGCAGGGGGCAGTCTTGAGTGATCTGCTCCTCCGGGGGCATGTAGGCAGGAGGGGGCGTCTCTGTGTTACCCCCCCCAAGAAGAAAAAAAAAACATTAGATGTCATTTGGAAGAAGAGGAGGCAAAGTGGCTGCAAAAGACTCACCCGGCATCTGGAATGGGCTGCCAGGCTCGGAGCTGGATGGCGAATGCGGGAAAGTGGCGTTGCTCCCGCCCCCTGGCGAGTTCGGGAAGCTGTTTCCAGGTGAATGAGGGAAGGGCACAGGGTTGGCCTGAGTGAAGGACTCAGGGAAGGTGGCGTTCTGCGGCATGTGCGGCTCGTTCTGCTGCAGTGGGTTGCGGAAGCGAGGCAGCATCGTGTGCTTGGCGTTGAACTCGCTGTTGCGCGGTACCAACACGGGGGGCAGCACTGTACACAAAGGAGTCAACGCGGTTGAAACAGAAAGTGATTCACTACGACCTCTTCAAAACCGTTTTTGGTCAAGGGCTACAGTGGTGGAACGAATTACGAGTTGTTCAGATATGAGCTGTCGCTTGGCCGCTTAATTTCCCCATTTACTTGCGAGCAATGACTTGAGTTACGAGTGCGCTTCAGGGGCACCACAACTGTGAAGTCAAAATAAAGTCGAACCTCTTAGTGAAACCTCTGTTACTACCAAATCAGTTTGCTAAGAATTTTTTTCAGAAAAACATTGCATGGTTTCAAACTGTTTCCTGACATCCATGTGGAAAACTCATTGGTGCTTTCTTTCACACCGCATAAACTCATTCGCTCCACGCGCAACATATTTCAGATTGTCGTTGTTGTTTTTTTGTTGTTGTTTTTTTTTAAAGGTAAATTAGCCCTAGAAATGGAAAAGTGCAAGTGATTGTCACATAAAACGCTTAAGTTTTTGCAAAATGGATGGATGGATGGATGGATAAAGACAGACAGCAAGTACCGTGCACAGCAGGGACAGAGAGTGGAGCGTGAGCTACAAGGGGAGAGAGTGCACACACTCGGCCGCAGCAATTTAAAGGCACAACACACTAATGTACGACAGTGTGTGTGTGTGTGTTTTATGTTTTACTATACAGTGTGATTTTTCATTATAAAAAACATATAACAACAAAAATTAGTTTTTGAGGGTGCTGGAAGAGATTATTTCAATGGGGAGAATTGATTTGTTTTTATATATGTTTTTCATATGAGCGTGGTCATGAGCATGGTCACAGACCGACTTAAACTCCTAAATCAAGACACCACTGTAATCTGAATTCTGTTGACGTATCAAGCCAGGGAATGAAGAGTGCACATAGTCATGGCCAAGGTCGCATCCTTAGGTAATTTCAATACAATCACCTTGACAGATAGGGGAGTATTATGTCCAACACTGATGCAATACAGTGAAATTACAGCAAGACTGCACGGTCTTTTGAAGTTCTTTGTTCACTTTCTAAGTAACGTCCGCAGTTACACAGAGAACAACACTCATCGGCCACAACGAGGTACACCGGCACAATCTATCCATCCATCCATTTTCTATAGCATTTGTACTCATTGGGGTTGCGGGTGCGTTGAAGCCGATCCCAAGTGACTTTGGGCTAGAGACAAGGTGCACCCCGGTGTGGTTCCCACTCATTCGCAGGGCACTGTCAATTAGAATTACCTGAAACAAATCGCCTCTTCGGATGGTTTAATCACTCAAATTTCAATTCACCTGTAATGCATGTTTCATAAATGTGGGATGAAATCAGAGTTCCCATAAAAGCTGGACCTGAGATTGGAACCCCAAACCTCAGAACTGTGAGGAAAAGGTGCTAACCACTCACACCTTGGTGCCCCTGCAAAATTGAATGAGATACAACAGAAGAGTGGTATCAAAGGTGTACAGTATGTATTGACATTGTCAATTCCCCTGGCATCCCACCACTGTTATGGCTCTGATACTACTAACAAAGGCAAAAGAAATTGCAATGTCAACTTTGTCTACGGTGGCACGGTGACCGAAAGGTTAGAGCGTCTGCCTGGTGACCGACTGATTAGAGCGTCAGCCTCACAGTTCTGAGGAGTGGGGTTCAATCCCCAGCCCCGCCTGTTTGGTGTTTGCATGTTCTCCCGGTGCCTGCATGGGTTTTCTCCGGGCACTCTGGTTTCCTCCCACATCCCAAAAACATGCTTGGTAGGTTAATTGAAGACTCTAAATTGCCCGTAGGTGTGAATGGTTGTTTGTTTCTATGTGCCCTGCGATTGGCTGGCGACCAGTTCAGGGTGTACCCCGCCTCCTGCCCGATGATAGCTGGGATAGGCACCGGCACGCCCGCAACCCTTGTGAGGATAAGCGGCTCAGAAAATGGATGGATGAACTTTGTCAACCCATTCATTTTCATTGATGTTTGTTCCAGAACGGTGACATGGATGAAAAACAGAAAAATGTTTTGCACTTGTGCGGCATACTTTTTTTCTTGGGTGCACCAGCATACAAGTTAGGTGCACCCAAATTTTTGATCGCATTGCATTACTCTGCCCTTGCTGACAGGCGAAGAGCTTGCTTACGAGACGGCGGAACGGACATGTAAGTAAGCATGATTATTGGTATTCATACTAATGACAGTCATGTTTTTAATCATTGTAAATGTAAGCCATGTTTTGAATTGTTGTTTAAACGGCTCGTTATGCCGATCTCGCGTATTGCTAGTCGACCGTCAGACTACGGTGACAAATTCCCAGCCAACGCACTTCACTACAATGTACTGCATTTTATGAACGATTAGAAAGAATTATTCAACGGCCACGCTACGTAGCTAATGTAGCGTGGCTAATGCAGTATTTCATCGGCGTGAAGCAGTTAGCCGTGATTCCCCATGAATATCCTTCACTGACATCGGGTTTACTAAACACACGAGTTCAATGTAATAAATAAGCGGACGCCTTTTCTTTCAAAGAAACACAAGACAACCATCTTCTACAACTGCACACAACACTCCATAGTGACAAGCCCAGTGCCAAAATGACAACCGTCAAAAAATGGAATTATAAAGTTCCTTTTAGAGCTTTTACAGCTTTACAGTTAAAATTAGATACTGTATTTAAATGTGTTGTTTATCCGTTTAATGTTATTTCTATTTCATATGTATTTATGATCATGACACTTTTCTTATATACATATTTAAAAATTTCCAATGTAAATAATCACACTGCTACCATATCATATCAAAATTGTCCAAATGCCAATAACTATATGTTCTGTAAATAAGTGTGTCTCTTTGATAATTGCATCCTTCTGTTTTACCTCAACGCTGCAAATTGTGAGATGCCTAATAAAATTCACTGTTGAAATGACAGTGACAATAATGTTATTTTCTATTCTATTCTGTCTAAGATATTTTCTTTTGTGTGTGTGTGTGTTTACAAATGTTTGGTTCTGTGTTTTGTGATGGTTGTTATCTGTGTTATTTATTGGCTGATGTTAGGCTTGGGTGCACCAGTGCAACCTCCTCTTCTTCCCCCCCCCCCCCCCCCACCATTGAAAAATTAGGTCAAGTGCGCAAATTGGTCGCACTCTAGAGCCCTGTGCATTGTAAAATCTTATCTGCTTAGTGAGAATCTGTACAACTTTTGAAGCGTCTGCCTCCTCTAGCTCTATTTGGCCTAGATTTTCACAGGGAGAGGACATTCTGAGGCATGCCGTTCTTGAGGAATTCGTCACCAGAGAGGGGAAAGGCGTGAGGCCAATTCAGTACAGTACACACAAACAGCGATATCCCCTCTCGCCACTTGTTGCTTTACATAGTAGATGGCTGAAAAATAAAGCCTGTTGATATAACAGACATGTTCTGCATGGTGTACTTTTTACTCAAAGGCTTCAGATGGAGCGGGATGACAGCTGAGGCGGAATAGCGCAGGGAGATTGACTGGAATGTAGGTGTGTGTAGGCATGTGTTATGTGTGTGTGGGGGGGTGCGTGGACAGACAGGTGCTCTGGGGTTGAACATCTCCAGCCTTCTGCTGCTAAAACAAAAAGTGTTTCCTCCTATTGTATTGGGATGGTGGCGGGCTTCCTGTTACAGGCATGCTCCAAAAAAAGAAGAAAAAACACGGGCCCTTATTTTTATGTTTAAGAATCAAAGTGTTCGATTTGTCTCGCAGATAAGGTCAATTATCTAACTATAAAATGCAGTTAATGTTAGTAGTGTGTGGTTTTGCCCGCAAAAGTATTGAAAACTATACACTGATGCTATTAATGAATGAAGTTGTGGATTTATTTGAAAAAGAATAAGAGTATCCATACTGTTACTTGTATAGCCACAAGACTCGACGTTCTTCATCTCTAAATTTTTTGTCTCTGACCTACTGTATGTACTCCTCCTGCATAATGCTCATCGTGTTCAGACTGAGACACCACATAACTGAAATGCCTTGTGTTACAAATTATATGCAGTATAAGTGAAATGTGTAACGAGATACATAAAGATAAAGGTACAATTGGATGTTAAAATGTCAGTAATGACAAGTTGTTATACAGTGGAACCTTGGGTTACGAACTTAATGCGTTCCATGACTCCATCTGTAACCCGAAACGTTTTTTTTTAATACAGAGATGTTTCCCATTGAAATGAATAGAAATGCAATTAATCCGTCCCAGCCCGAAAATTAAGTTACACTTAACTTTTTTTAAATCAGTGTGGTTCAAAATAAATACAGTGCAATATAGAAATACTGTAAGTGAAAACACACTATTATAAAGAAATAAAACACTAAATAAACATGATAATGTTTACTGCAGCTCCTCCATTGAAGAAGAGTCTTTTTCCATAATAACGCGGGGAAATTCTGATTCAGGTGTTTTTTTCTTGTCTGTTTCTTTTTTAATTCGTTGGTTGATTTTGGCACAACAAACCGATCCAGGGAAACTTGTCTTTTTCTATTAAAAAAACTTTGTCATTTAAAAGAAATTGCTCTGTTTGCCAATTTGCTGCCTTTTTCTTCTTTGGTAATTTTTTGATTGCCTCGCTCACACTATCACCAGCTGGCGAGTTTACATTTTTTGTCAATCTAATAAAGAGCAAAAGAAAACAACCTCAACAAAGATTCAGTAACCTTACTTGCATTGCGTGACGCACAGTCAATGATGGTTACAAATTGCGAGAAAAGCACACAGATCTTTCCACTTATCTATGCGAAGTGCTTTCTAACACTAACCTTAGCAGAACGTGCACAGGCGGAACTTCCACCTCGCGAACAGCTATTTTGACGTGATTACGCCGACAATAACCATTTGTTATCTTAATTAAAAAGAATCTACAATTCAATCAATAACATACATACCATAGATAGTATTCTTTGGACGAAAATAAAATGACTGTCAGACTTCTTTTACCGCGTCAACCACAAACACGGCCACTATTAGATTTGAAATTGGATGATCGAGGATGTGGAGGCGGAACGTCCGCCTAGAGACAACAGGCGTGGACAGCGATTTTGACGTGATTATGGTGACATTAACCGCTCTGTCTTAATTAAAGAGAATCTACTATTCAATAAATAATATACATACCGTAAATAAATATTTTTTGACCAAAAAATTATTTTCAGACTACGTCAATCACAAATGCTGCAGCTATTAGATTTGTGATTGGATGATCTAGGATGCAGAGGTGGAACTTCCGCCTACATGCACAACAGCTTCTCGCCTTGTGCTGCAAAACAGACAACTAGTTATCAGCTTACAGCAATGTGTTATGCACAAAGTCAATGATCATTACGCAGCGTAAGAAGAAGCACAACATAGATCGTTTCATTCGTCCACACAAAGACCATTTGGAAACCAAAAACAGTAAGTAAATAGCGGTTAATTTTTCGAAGAAAATTTTGGACGGAACCCGAATTGTTACCGAAACATTCAAAACCCAAATTGTTTGTAACCCATGGTTCCACTGCATTTCTGTAATAGTTATGCTAGACTCGAGAAAATGAGCATTTTTGTTGTTGTTTATGACCAATATTTGATTAAATAAAACATTTTCATCACAATTGCAAGAGGTAATATCAATCAGTAAACGGCATCAGTGAGTATTCAAATGTAAGTACTTGTTCTTGTACTCGGTCTGGAAAAGTGGTTATGGTGCATCCCTAATTTTGATCTTCTGTGACTGGTATGGTTCATTTCAGTCCATCTGTTTGTGAGGTTAACTGATGTCACAGAATGGATTGTTGTCGACACCTTTGTACAGGAATTTTGCTGACTTATTATATGGTGCCAATTTCAGACGCCCACTAAAATTACTGAATAACGTTCCATGCCTAATAAATAAATCCCACCTGACTGACATTGTGCATTGGAGTCCATCTGTTTGTGCTGTTTGACAAAGTGCCGTGGGTGAAAATGTATACTGCTGTTAGCTCCTAGCGCTAGCTGCCAATTGTTTAGCCACTATGTATGCCACTTCTACAAAAAAGGTCGAGATTTTTATGTCTCGCAAATTTTGAAATTTTTTTACTTTGAATGTCAATCGAATCAGAGATTAAATGGACTCTGGTCCACCTATGAAGTACCACTGTACTGTAGTTTTACAGGGTTGACGTATGGTGACCGTTTTAGACACCCACCAAAGACCGTACTGACCTGGGCTGTCCACACGTTTGTAGTGGTAAGGGTTGATGCACACATCCTTCTGCTTGGAGCCGAAGGGATACTCGCAGCACTCCAGCGCCTTGAGCTCGTGGTGGGACTGTAGGTCGGGCCAGCGCCACACGCGACAATAGATGACGTGAGGCAGCCCTTTCCTGTGGGACACCTGCAGCCGGCCGTCCAAGGAGCGGGGGATGGTGACGCAGCTGCTGGGCTGACCGGGGCAGCTGAGCGCCCGCTCCAGCTCCTCCATGGCGCCCTTCTTCTTCTTCAGCTTCTTCACCAGGGCGTCCACCGCCTTCTCGGCCCACTTCTCCTCCTCGTCGCCCTGCTTCCAGCCCAGCAGGCGTTTGACGGCCGGGCTGGTGAAGGAGAAGAGCGAGGTGACGTTCATGATGGACGGGGCAGCCCAGACGCCCGCCTTCTCCGTTGGGGCGAAAGAAGGGCTAGGTCCAGCTTCAGGAGGGAATCACTGGTGCGTGTCGGGAGATAGTCCTCAGATTTTCTGAAAGGAAAAGTTGGAGAAGTTGATCAGCATCTTTTAGTCAATCGCGAGGTCACAGTAGACGGGGAAACAGAACAACCAAAGAGGCTGATGATGTCACCAGGTCATTGGTTGATTTAGCTACTTAACTAACCCACCCCCATCTTAAATCATTCTGCAAAAAACAGAAAGTAGCCATCGAACAAGCGAATAGACAAACAAAAATACAGGCCGCACAATTTTTTTCATATTTTCGAAGGATGCTACTTTCCATGTTTGCCCTTCAAGTCATAATTACATGTTTCCACTGTCCCAGAGCTACAATTAAGAATTAAGATGGTTAAGATGATGAATTGACTTTCATCACATTACTGTTGACTACAAAAAAATCTTTAGTCATTCAAGCCCTAACGGTACGCAGGTCTGCCTGGGGGCATCGTTGTGCAACAAGAGCGAGAAATGTGAGTGTTGAACCCTTTCAGTGGGAAAAGCGAAAATTGTGCCTGTTCAAACACACACATCCACCACAGGGGGACGAACCTTTAGAAAAGTCGTGCAAAACCAATGGGAAAATTGTGGGTGCTGAACTCTTCTAGTGAGAAAAGTGTGCGTTTCACCCCCATACGTGCGAAACCCCTGGGGTAAAGTGTGTGTGCTGAGACATTCACATTCCCCATGGGTCTGATGCCACTGCCTTTGTGGTATTTGCAAGAACTCTCTTGCAAATACTTGTGTTGGTTTTCTCCTGCTTCCTCTCACATCACAAAAACATACTTGTCAGTTTTACTGAAGACTACTGTATATTGTCCATAGGTGTGAATGCGAGTGTGAATGCTTTTTTGCATATACAGTATGTGTCCTGCGACAGGCTGGCAACCCGCCCAAAGTAATGAGGTATAGAAAATGGATGGATGGTGATACTTTATAGAAATCTTTGAAGCAGCAGCTGCAAATTTGCCATAATTATTTTCTCTCGGGCAGAGGTATGCGTTCTACTAGTCCCTCTCTAGTTATTTTGGTGAAGGCCAAATTTTTGCTGTAACTCATCTCCTGCATCTCATTGAGATTTCAAAAGAATGCCTTTGAGTTATCAGAGGAAGTTGATGCCCAGCGTGCAGCCCACTAAGGAAAATGTTCTACTGAGCTTCAACTCCACCGACCAGCAAGCACTCTGCCAGAGTAGGACAATAATTAGGAAATGCACAGTTAAATCTGTCATTTAATTCGGGTCAAGGGGAGCCATTCACCAGCGAAAGGGGGTGCACAGAGGAGAGCTTTTAACTCATTCACTGCCATTGACAGCTGTTGAATTCAAATATCCATGTTGACATCGAGGACTGGAAGTGAATGAGTTAAAAGATGGTGTGAAGCTCTTCATCTTTTTTTTTTTTTTTTTTTTTACATTTTCTGCGACTTCAACTGTGTTCATAAATGTACAGAGAGTGACTCACGGCTCAGAGTGCATCACTAACAGCAAAGCCTGCAGTATATTGTATTTCCCACAGGCAGGAACAAATAGATCATTAAGAATGCCGTTAGTTATTCTTGGTCCACTCAGATTAGGGGATTACATTTCGATTGCTATCTTTGTCAGACAGGACACATGTAGACAATATCGTAATGACAACCAGGGGGTTAAATATGGCGAGAGCAGGTGCTTTTTACGGGTTGTGTTGGTCACTTGCTAAAAAACAACCATCCTGACAGGAACAGAGCTATATTTAGCCAGGCCTCCAAAATTACTGTACAGTGTTTTATCTAACAGAGTGATGCTGTACAAAATCGCAAGGAGAATGTGTATCAGTAGCCTTGGCAGATGCTGAACATGGCAAAAAAAAAAAAAAAAAAAAAATACGGAGAAATGCTTACAGGCAGCGTGTGACAACAGTATCACCTCCACTGCGAACATCTGACATGTTCTAATCTGCCACAGTGGAGCAACAGGAAACAGACGGCGTAGTTGTGTCTTCGTGTCTGTCATCACCATCAAAACAACAGCATCGTTTCCTTCTGCTGAGTAGTGCAGAATTTTCCACAGGTGCAGGATGATGTGTGGGAGGAGGGGAATGTCCCCCCCCCCCCCCCCCCCCCCCCCTTCCCCAAACGGACCACTGCCTCCCTAGACCAGAAACATGCTTGTACGTCAAATTTCTGTGATACTGCCTCATAACGTCAAAGACAAACAGAGCTGTCCAGTTGCGATCGATTCAATGCCCTGAGAATGAAATGACATGGATGAAGGAGAATATTTACAGGCATGCCTCATAACGTTTATCTATTACAGTAAAAATGACTTCTATAACGAGGAGACCTGGATAAGATTAAAGATGATTTTACTTTCTTGCAAAAAGGAACAACAGCTGTACATCAAAAGCAGCCTACGCCGTGGTTATTCAAAGAATAGAAAATGTATATGATTGGTCAGCCCCCAAGTGGGTCTGTAACTTTTAAAAATTATTGACTGAGTCAAGTTTATTTGTGGCGGCACGGTGGACAACTAGTTAGCAAATCTGCCTCACAGTTCTGAGGAGCCGGGTTCAAATCCAGCCTCGCCTGTTTGGAGTTTGCATGTTCTCCCCGTGCCTGCGTGGGTTTTCCCCGGGTACTCCGGTTTCCTCCCACATCCCAAAAACCTGCGTGGTAGCTTATTTGAAGACTCTAAATTGCCCGTAGGTGTGAATGTGAGAGTGAATGGTTGTTGGTTTTATATGTGCCTGCGATTAGCTGGCGACCAATTCAGAGTGTCCTCTCGCCCAAGATCGGTGGGATAGGCTCTAGCACGCCCGCGACTCGGGTGAGGATGCTGCACTATTTGCATATAGTGGCCACTCATGCCAGAGTAGTATCTGCTCCATTTGCACACTGATTGAGGAGTATCTGTAACATTTGCACAACCATTGTCCCAGATTATCGCAGTACTCGTCACTTTAAACCGCATACACTCCTTGAAGTCTCAGTGCCCTTTGCACAATGGTCATTGCACCGGACTATTGCGATATTAGCCATTCGAACTGAGGACTCTGCATCTTTTTGCACAATTGTTGTTTGTTGTTGTTTTCTGTTAATGTCTTTATGTCTCCAAAGTGTTCTGTAAATTGACTGTCTGTTGTACAAGAGCGGCTCCAACTACCGGAGACAAATTCCTTGTGTGTTTTGGACATACTTGGCAAATAAAGATGATTCTGATTCTGATTCTGATAAGCGGTACGGAAAATGAATGAATGAATGAAAGTATATTTGTACAGCCCTTAATAACAAAAGCCTCTAAAAGGGCTTAACAGGCCCACAGTTGACAAAAATCAGCGATGTCCCCTGATCTAAACCAATTTAAAGTTTTGAAAATAACTTTGTAACCACAGTCAGTATCTTTGGTTTTGGTTAGCCTTTACTCAACGCCACCGCAGATTTTGATGAACACTGCTGAGCAGCGCCGTCCATGTCCGTACCTTTTTAATCAAAGACAGTGTGCTTAAATTTACGATTTTTTTTTTTTTAGCTAATTGAATTACTGATGAAACATGATTTTGTGGAAATGTGTTAATGTTGGCACAAAATAGTTTATACAGTAAGAGCAATGAGTTACAGTATAATACCAACTTCAATGATAGAATAATTAGTAACTCGAAAAAACAACAGGAACAATTTGTAGATCACGCCCAATTAGCTTCACTAAACAAGGATTAAGCTCTGGATACCATTGTCTTCCCTCCCAACCCAGGAAGATGCTCCCATCTGATTTTGTCATCCTCTGACTGAAACAGGAAATATCCCCCCCAAACACAAACCTACTCACTCAGTAGTCTCTCACTCATTAGCCAATATGAAGCAAGTCAGAAAGTGTGTTACATACAGTTACGTAAAATTGTACAGAAACCAATCTATGATGTATACATTTCCCATCACCATCCAGGCCGATTATTCTTAGTATGCAGTTGGGGGGACTAGGGGACTGTGGATCTTCCTGTTGTCTCTTAAACTATTTCTTTTGCATGTGACTTATGTTCAGTCATGAGAAATATTCCCAAATAGAATTAATTCATAATAGAGTAAAATTCTTGCCATCCTTTTAAATAACAATTTGAATGCAGTACATATAATGTTTCAGTGATTCAAGTGACAATTTATTTCTCCCATGTGGCCCACTTCAGATATGCATCACAACAACCCAAGTAGAAAATCCCGCATGGAGGCTTCCGATCTGAATCAAATCTTGATCACATTATTAAAAATAAGATAGGAATGGTAAGAGGATAGATCAGATCAGTCGATGCAAGTCAGAAATGCGTTGAAAGATGGTATATACAGTAAATGCCTGCATTAAATGAAAATTACAAAGAATGCGCAGAGTTAGACTGTTAAATCGTGAAACCGATGTTGACTAATGCCAAAGTTAGCTGACTAATGAACCAATGGTATGTACTGTACAGAGTTTAAATTGAACTTTTTTAGATACATTCAAAACATTAAGAAACAAATAAATAAATAAAATCTGACAACGTTTCAACAGTTTTGGCAGTTATAAAACTACACACCCATAGCCAATCCCACCAATATTGAAAAGGAATAACCAGGGAGTATTACATTCGCCGATCTAGGAATGATAATGATTGCACCGAATCACAAATAGAGAACTATTTAGTTTGGGGAAAAACAACGACCATTGTCTGGCTACCAGTCCAGAGTAAAAACACTAAAATAGAAGTGATTCCTGTAGTTTTGCAGCATTTTTTGGTAAGATAAAAACACCATTCCTGTTATCACAAATCATTGTCGACCAATCAACGGACTACAAAGAGTCTTAACTGTGCCCTTTTGGTTCTTTATCTTTCTGGCTTATAACCCAGTAGGACGGTGACAAAAATAGTTATTTTTGTACACTTCATGAAGCCGTCTAATGTACTTCAGATGGAAGGGCTCAACAAAGGGCTGCACTGTAACATCTGGAGCACACTTCCGTGTCCTCCATTGTCTTGGTGCTACAGCTGGCAGCCACACTCCAGGGACATTCCCACCCGCCCTCAGGCAGTTCATAACATGTGACTGCAGGCTGACGTTTAGGCCCTGATATGGCTTCACAAGTGTTATCTGAGAGGCATTCAAAATGTAAACACGGCATTTTCCTCCTATTCTATAATTAGATAAGCACGTTTGGTAATTTCGTGCTGAGCATTTCACACAGTCACCAGACACCTGAGGGTGGAGATTTTCCAAAATTCTGTTTTTCTGCATTTTTCATTCATTTCATTTGAGCCCTTACGTCCTTTAAAACAATACATATTTAACAGCACAGCATGTCGCCTAACATCATCATTCCAAGATGAGTTCATTTCAAGCAATGACAGACATGGTTAATGTAATACAAACCGACAGCATATTAATCGCTGTTGGGCAGAAACATGTTCAAATTTGGTCAATTTCATATTTTTTCTCCCCACAAATCTATACTTTCAGTTAGTTGCCACGTTTGTCGTAATTATTGACCAATCTTAAGTTTTGAAAATGGCTTGCTCTCTTTGAGCATGGTTCAACAAACATGCTGGGGTTTTTTGTTTTGGTTTTTGGTTTCCTGAAAAGTGGTGGTTTTAGAAACTGAGGATTCTATCTGATGTCAGCCATATTTAAGTGTAAATGTACGTCAAAGTTCGGAGCTTGCGACCAAGGTGGATGCTGATTCCGTTTAGGTTTCTGGATTCGGGATGGATAGAATATCTATCTGAAATAGTGTTTTACATCCTGCAAGTGTGTTTTCGTGTAGACGTACAGTGCCTTTACGTAGACATACAGTAAAAATGTTTCCAAATACGCCCTAGCCCTCACATTATTACTTCCAAGAGAGATTCAAAGAAATAGCTGTGTCATAGAGAGAGGTTTTTAATATTGTATCACATGTAGCTGAATAAGGTTACCAAAATAAACTATCATCTGAGGACCACATTGATAAAATGCACATTGATAAAAAGCTGTTGCCAAAACGCTTCTTTTTAGTTTAGAATGGCTTACTTTAACCAAGATCCCACACCGTATCGTGGCCATGGTCTGTTGTGCGCCAGTCTCGGTGCCGTACAATGTGCAAAGGCCTTTTCACATTGCACTTGTTCAGTGTGAAAAGCCCCCCCCCCCTCCCCCTCCCCCTCCCGAGTCAAAGCGCAACAACGACAGCAATGGAGGCGCGGCAATCCCAAATTTGGAAGTGGTGACGCAATAGCCTAAAAGTGAAAAGTCTTCTTATATTTTTCTACATGTATTTTATTTGCTTAGTAAGTATGCTAATATCATGTTGGGGTGACTGTTTTAATTATTGACTACGGGGAGTGTTGTGCACAAAAGCCGTTAATAAAATGTTGAACTACTCTCGAGCTTCTTTAGTTGTCAGTACAGATGCTTTAAAACTGGCTATATAAAAAAGTTTTAAAATAATTTTTAAAAAACATGATAATTATCGAGATCGGATGGTATGAAAAAATTTATTGTAATCTTTTTTTTTTTGCCAGATCATTCAGCCCTACAACAAACACAAAACAGGTTCGACAGTAGAAGCTAAAAACAGCCAGATAATGTCATAATACAATAATCAGCAGTTTTACTAAGCAAAATCCAAACTCTAAACCAAATGAAATGAAACATTGACAGCCTGATGTTTCACCCTCCAAGTTGCTTAAAAGTCCTTTAAAAGTGTTTAATGATGAAAAATGAAACAGACGCACACGTGCCAGGGAGTAGGATCCCACGGAGGCTGTAATGCTGTTGGACGAGGACTGCGTGAGGCCAGATCTTATGGATGTTCAATAAAACTATTTGTTCTTATTGCTGTTGTTTAATGTTGATGTGACGACTTCGCTCAGTTTGCGTCCAACATAATACTGTATTATAGAAATATGTGTTAAATTAGGGTTGCACACATATACACATATGTATATGTGTATACATACACATATACATGCCATTATCGCGATGACGATATTTCTTCGATATATTGTGCAGCCCAATGTAAAATGATTTCATATTTTGGCTGGTAAAGAATAGTCTTGGCCGGTGGATTTTTAAACTACGGGCCAATCTAGCCAGCGAGTCAAAAAGTTAATTTCGGACACTGTATTCAAGTATAAATAAAAATATTGTGTTTTGCCATTAGCAAACATCCTTGCAAAATAGACAGCTCTCCTTGCTCTAATGTGAAGGCATTACAGTACTTTAATTACTCCATAATTGTTGTTGTTGTTTTTTCCACATCAATTGAGTGGCAGCAAATTTGTATCCAGCAACACAAAGAAAAATTCGACCAAGAGACAGCTCGTAGTAAGTTTCCTATTAAGAGCTGATATTCATTTTTATAAATTCCTCTTTTTTTCCCTCATTCATTTCCATTGAAATTTTCAAACTTTGAAAAATCCTGGGGTTTTGCAACTTTCACATAAAATGGGTAGCTGTTATGCCAAATGCATATAGGTTCTCAGGTCTAAAAGTAGTTCTCAGTTGTACACCGCTTGAAACCACAAAAATTTGCATAGTCATTAAATCGCTCAGGTTTGCCTACTTGCCTCGTGTGAGTAAATGTTACACAGATGCCGACGGCGGCTTTGGCCTTCTTTATAAAAGCAGGAAACACACCGTAGCATTTACTCAGCAGCCTCATAAAAAAACACTGACATTTGCTAGAGCCGTGCGCTTACCCTCTCTCTTACTACATTTCGTTAGCGGTAGCATCGTTATGGCCTAATGGTCTGCGACTGCGGCTGATGGGCACGCAGAGCAACACGGCCGGGCGGCGTGTTTCGACCAGCGTGCGAGCCCCGTGGATCACTTTGCGCCGCTACAGTGTCTGCTAATCAATTTAGGTCCAGCCCTGCGCAGGACGAGGAGGCACTAATGATGCTCTGCAGCCTCCCCCCCAGGAAGGGAGGGGACGGACGGAACATTACAAAGAAGCTACATTATTTATCAGCGGGGTCCTGGACAGGGCATCCATTAGCCCCCCCACCCGACCCCCGCTCAATGGGGTCACTGGCTATAAAGACAGCAGAGCAGGAAGAGAGAGTGATGGTGGCAGAAAGGTTTTAATACGAAGAGAAAGGGGAGGAAAGTGAAAGTGACAGTAATGATTACACACATCTTAAGACACTCAGTGGGAACACTACAGTATCTGGACTCGGCAATAAAGACCCTTCAAGCATCAGTAAACTGTCACACTGAAATGGATACATATATGCCGCATTATGAAAAATGGCTTAGATAAACAGAGGTGACACACTAAACTATCCAATACCCTTAGTTGGTCCTAAAATTAGTATATATTTAGTAAAAATATATAAATAAAAATCATGTATCTTTAAGGCTGCAGCTACATTATAGTCTTAGAGCCGAGTATTCTGCCAATTATCCCATCGATTAATCGAGTCGAAATGGGTGCTTTCATTATAATTCATACTGATCAAAGAAGCAAGAGACAACATGAGCCGAATTAATTGCACATTGTTTACCCTATGACAAGAAATGAGCTCGGTGGAAGGCAATCACGGAGTCAATCGGGCCGAACAACCCAAAAGCAGCGATTTGTCCACCATCCAAATATTTGACCCGAAGTATGTGCTCACAAGCTGCAAATATTTTGCGGTGTTCGTGGGACCTAGTCCTGCTGCGAATAGTAAAAATCTCCAAGTGACTGAAACCATCCCAAAAAGTTTGTAATTACCTACAGATGCCACAAGATGGCGGAAAAGGACTTTTTTTCTGTGAGACAAGTCTACCGCCTGATAAATGAACCTCCTTCCCTCACTTCAACACAGTTCCTTGGCCCAAAGGTTGTGCAATGTGTTTTTTAATATTTTAGACAATCCTTTGACTTGAACACAAAAACAGCAAACTGTTTTTTCAGCAAATAACGCCAAATAGGTAAAGGCCCTTATAAAAAAAAATAATAAAAATAAAATTAAATTAAAAAAAGTGAATAGGACAATTTGGGAATGTCGAAACAATGAATATGCAGGGATTCACAGTATCTTTTAAAGAATTCTTAAGTTAATGCTTCAAAAAAAAAAAAAACGCTTTCCAAGCTTATTTGGTATCAGGGTAAATAAAGCAAATCCCAGGAGGGGAAAAAAACAAAAAGCAAAACATGTTCTGAATAATGGCATTATCGTTTGCTTTGGGGGGTAATTGATTAAAATCAGAAAATTACTTGTTTGATTGATGTTCGTATGAAAGAGTTCTGTGTTAAAACAAAATAAAAAAAATGAAATCGAAATGAGTAACACTGGATACCACTTTTTTTCAGACCGATACCAGTACTAGTGTTCACTCACGTACTCACCGATACTACGACTTTTGAGACATAAAATTTCAATGAACACAATGACAGATAATTGTGAACAAAGACCTGTCCTTCTTTCTGACGCATACGATGATTCACCCATGTGTCAAACTGCTACACCGTAGCGCCAACTACTGGCGAGGAGGACTTAATATCAGATTTTTCTTTTTTCCCCCCCTATATTTCGTTTGTTGGTATCAGCAGCCTTCACGAGTACCCGATACACCTTGAAATAGTGCCTGTATCGGCTCGATATCGTATCTGTACTCGCCCGTCCGTCCTTAGTATAAATGCCGCGTCTTCTGTTACAGTTCCGATGCAGCCATTTCGCTTTTATCTGTGCGAAAGCAGGACCGAAACACGATTGGCATTGCCTTTGACGGGGGTCGACCGACGCATCAATGCGACACAACAACGGTGCATGGTGCCAAATCGAGCCATCCCAACTACGCTCGGCACTCAAAGTGGGGGTTAGCCTCGTTTTTGGAAAGGGGACACCGCAGTTCGGCGTAGGCTGTCGTCTGGCAAATGTTGTGACTGCCACCAACCTATATTTACACTGGCTGAAGTACATGTTTTAAATGGTTTCTTTCGGGTACTCGGAGACAACTGATCGTGTTTTCAATCACACGGGGATGATAATTCGGTCAACGAAGGTCCTTTGGGTAATCTGATCCGTCACCTTCGATGATGTCAGTGCTCACACACTAATTCAGTGACACATGACGAACACACACACGCGCGGGCGCGCGCGCGCACAGACACACACACACAAGGATGTTTTAAAGAGACACACATTAAAATGAGAGGTTACAATTGCCAAAATTCAAAAGTTAAAACTGCAATTAAGTGCAATGCGGGCTGGTTTGGTGCATTTGAAAGTATCTCGCAGGTATTCAAGTGACTTTACACACACAGTAAGGAAATCCCCGCGTGACTTCCTAGTATTGACGTTATCGTATCCAAGTGCCACTTTAATTTGAATTTAAAACCGGGATAATTGTGGGACGACGCAGGGTGGGTGGGTGCTTGGGGGGGAAAAAAGTTTCAAGTGCCGCCGCTGGGAACCGTTAATGCGCTACTGCGGTACAAACGACGAGGTAGAGAGAGCAACTGAAGGCTAAACGTTGGCTTCGGAGCGCGTAACGTGAACACAAAAGCATTTGAAACAAAGTTGTGGTTACCTTGTGCGAGTGCGGAGGCGGCGGTCTTGTTGTCCCCCTTCACGTTCCCCGAGCTCCTCGCGGCGGCGTGATGTGGCCTGGCGTCAGCGAGTCGCGGGGGCCTCGTCACCCTCCGCCCCAGCGCCTGTATCACGCCGCGGGGCCGCCTTCGACAATAACAAGACCTACTTTTTTTTTTTTTTTTTTTTGTATTACCCAAACGCGTCTTCTTGGTTTCATTTACATGGCGAACGTTTTTGCAACTTTTTACTGTGGCTCTCTCTTCTGGCCAAGTTTTAAGTGGTTGGCCCAGTTTGGGAGTTTTTGTACCCCCCTCCCTGTTTAGTGGTTAGTCACCGTTTTAAAAAGATACATTTAAATCTGGGATGCGCTGTCTTGTGCGTGGAGCGCCATTCGGTTGTTGTTGTTGTTTTTTGTTATGTTTTTTCCCCTCTTTTTCAAGGTGACCCCTAATTAAAGAAAATCACATCCTCCACGAATACGCAAGGTGTTCATGAAGTGCAAAATTAAAATATATACAATAGTTTATTTTAATAGTAAAATAATAATTCATTCTCATGTTTTATTAATATTGTTTCTAATTCATTTCATATAATTAATTAACCAATTATTTCGTGAAATACATACAAAATATAAAGAGGTGTATGCTAAATTGTTTATTTTTTTTTTAAATAAATTAACAAATTATTGAATGGGATAAATGAAAAACTAAAACACATTTTAAAATATTTTAACTAACCCATTTTAGGGAAACAAATGGCTAAATTAATGTAACAAATGGAGTGGTGCCTTGACTTACGAGTTGAATTCGTTCAGTAACCTAGCTCGTAACTTAATTTATTCTTATATCAAACCTATTTGAAATCCGTTCCACCCCTCTCCAATAAATATTTTCTTATGTTTTTCGTAAAAAAAAAAATAGCACTGTATTGTAAAATAGAAACATAAAAACATAATAAAACACGATAAAAAAGATTGTAAAGAAATAAAATAGTTTTCTACTGTAATTAGGCCAAAATCAAACACACACATGTATTCATGTGTTTATGTGTGCTTTTTAAGGGGCGTGGCCTAGTGAGTGACGTCAGGAGCTGGAGTCAGTCGGGTTGGCCGGCCCTTTTCAAAGTGCACTTGTTTGGCTTTTCATGGTGTTCAACGTGAGGCCTTGAGTGTCTTCTCCATGCTCCCTGCGAGTGTTTTCATTTTCTGTTTGCATGTTTCCCATTCAATAAACATCTGAAAGTGTATCAGTGATTGTTGATCTCTTTTTTTTTTTTTTTCTCGTTGCTTCACTCGAGTAGTGGCCTATCTAAGGCTTGTCTGTATGAGCTGCCAGTAGAATATTATTAAAATGATCTTTTAAAAAAAATCATCCCTCTCCGGGCCCATTCTCACCAGGTCGCCAGGTAAGTTGATCACATCTCTTATATTTTTAATCGGTTGTACAGTTTAAAAAAATACAACGTCAAACCGATACAATTTGGTTTGGCAATACGCCATCGTTATTAAGCCATGCTAGCGATGTAGCTTTCTTGCACGGTAACGTAGTGAGCTGGGGCTGTTTCTGTGGGCAGAGACGTGAGGGGATCGAAGTGAGGGGACACTCAAATTTTGCTAGCAGTTTGAAAACTACATACTCTACCTTTAAGTCAAGGTACGTTGTATTACAGGACTCTCGATAAATACTCGGTGGCCCGCGAGCATTCTTTCCTCACGCCTGCTTTATGCGGAGTCCTCCAGGTGGATGATGCGGGCGAAATCTTCCGATTTCAAGAGTGAGACACTTCTTCATAGGCATCTCATTAATAATGCAGGCTAATGCAGGAAAATAGGCTTCAGGCAGCGGAGAGAGCTGCCTAAACGTGTCTCCACTGCCCCCAGAAAAAAGCTAAATCACTCGAGATCCACGCATTTTTGAGACAATATACACTCGCTTCGACATGCAATGTTATTGCTTCTCCAATCGAATAATATGTAAAGAAATATTATTAGCACTGTGCATCACAAATGTGCATTAGTGTCTTTGTCAAAGGGTAAGATGCATGTGGAGGTGTACCTAATGATATGGCAGCAGCTTACAAAAGTTGAAATACAAATTTGAAAGTTGTAAATGATGTCTGATATTAAAAGAAAGGACGTCGCAATGCTTCTTGGGAGTTGACTGCTCTGGGGCGGGGGGGGGGGGGGGGGGGGGACTAGTTTCGCTCTCGGGGATGCGGAGGCTGCTGCTGCTGCAGGTGACGTCACGCGGCTGGCGACAGCATGTCTGAGTGAACGAGGCGGGAACAAAAGCAAAAAAAAGAAGAAGGGAAAAAAGGAGGAGGAGAAGAAGGAGGAGGAGGGGCAAGATGATGTTCAAGACGATGACAAGGAATCATTTTCAAGTTTGTCTTTTAGAGCTGCATTTTCTACTTGTAAATACTCTGACAATGTTTTTTATGTTATTTTGGAGAGTTCCACTGCAAAGGAATCCTTAAAACGCCTCCCAAGATTAACATTAGCACTGTTATAATAATAATAATAATAGTAATAATAATAATTTTGTTGCACCATAGTGTACATTGCATATTGCATAAAGAACAGGACTTATTGTGTAAAATCCATGAAAAAAAAAATACAAAAAATATCGGTTGACGAAAAGGACATTACTTTTTACGCAAAATCCAACTCAAGGTACAAAAATTCTGCTGACAAAAGTACATTTATTTTTGTATGAAATTCTACTAAAATGACAAAATATAACACAAGGACATGACTAATCCAACTAAAAGTACAAAATGACTGTCGACTCAAGGACATTACTTTTTGTGCAGAATCTTACTAAAAGTACAAAATGACTGGTGACTAAAAGACATGACTTTTTGTACAAAATCACAAAATCATTATTATTATACAAATTATAATCTTTTTTTAATGCAGGACACAATTTATTTATACCTTTTATTACATTTGCGTTTTGTTTTTTTGGTGGGTGTTCATGTTCTACGCAACACACTTGATTAATCATTGGATGACCAAACAGTGCTGAATTCTTCTTCATCTCAATCCCATGTTGTAAAATGAGACACCCTTGAGAAGTGCATTGACCCCCTCCCCCCTACCCCCCAAGTTATGATCCCCATGGAGGGCGGTTTTCCCAGTGTCGCAGTGCAGGGTGGGACACATCTGAGTGACAGCAGCTGTCATAGTCACATACCGGCTGGGACAACAAACACACAGCAGCTGCCATTCAAAGCAGTCGGCTCACGACTTGGAGTGGGGAGCGGGGCGGGGCGGGGCGGGGGGTGCTGAGTTTAAACCAACATGGGGGTGCGGAGGTGGTTGAGGTCACATGGTGGTGTACCTGTATCGTTATCAGCTGTCCTTCGCTCTACAGGTGTGTATCCTGGAGTTCTTTTTTGTGGTCTACAGACATTTTTCCGGGGATAACGTCTAGCCCGAAATGGACAAATTTCAGGGAGTGCATTGGGGGTCCGTAGGCCGTAGGTCCCCCACCCCTGAATTATGGGATCCATCCATCCATATTATCATCATTCTTTTGTAATAGTATAATTTAATAAAAGCACACAAAAATTGCACTGTAAAAACAAAACAATACAAACCAAAAAAGGCAGATTTAGTAAGCGATAGTCAACATATTAAGAAATTTAAAAACATAAGGCATAAGAACAGGACACATTTTTTGGCTTATTCTGATTAGTAGTTATTTTATTTGAAGGTGTGAAAAATGTGCAAATAAATGCAGAAAATTATATAATATAAAAAAAATAAGGACATGAGTTTATATATATATATATATATATATATATATATATATATATATATATATATATATATATAAATTATGTAAAAAGACACTTAAACACGTGGGAAAATGTTTTATGGTCCAATGTATCGAAGTCAGTTACTGTTAGCAAAAAAAAACCTTTAGGCTTCTGCTAGAAGGCAAAAGAAGGTCAAGAAAAAGCCTACTAGAACAGCTGAACTTTATTTGGGTTCAATCAGGGGCACGTTAAATGGTGGCAGGTGTGTGCCGACTCCCATTTTGCACCAGTTTGAATGTCATTGGTTAATTGTGAACACAGCCACATCCCAGTTTTTAGAGGGTGTGCACACTTGTGCAACCAGTTATCTCAGTTGTTTATTTTGACTTCCCCACTCTAAAATTTCTTCTTATTATTATTGAGTCGTACAGGTTATAGGTCAGTTAATGGTGGAAAAAGCTTTGAAATTATTTATTTTGCTCAATTTGTTATTTCAACAAGGGTGTGTAGACTTTGTATATCCACCATAAATATAGACCGAAAACGCCCCTTATTGATCTGACAGCATTTGTAATAGTATGCGATACAACGGACAGTCGTAACGTGTAGAGTACAAAACAAACTCTTGCAATGTTTGACATTTAGCAATTGTATTTCTACTACCACCACATGGCGAATGCTGGACGGAGACGGGATGGGAGGGGCAACAAGGGCTGACGACTGACGATGACGTCACACACAGTCGGCGAAGCTGCGCCCGAGATCATGTGACCAGAGTGGACGATTGAGTGGCATCTCGTCGACGCGCAAGTAGTGTGCTGTCACGTGTTGTTGCTCAGTCGGAAAACGAACATTTGATGCAGCAGTCGCGCACATTTTACATGAGGAATCACATACATGAGAAATTGAGGGCATTTTTACATTAGATATAGCCCACTATATAAATTAAGAGCATTTTGGATGCGTTGTAACTATTTTCTCATCATTCACTGATTTGTCGAGTTCCTCTCTAAGTAGACCGCGTGCGCCATCTAGTGGCAAAATTACATCAGTACTTTTCGTTGTAGAAAGTCCCCACATGGCAACATTTATATTTGGATTTACTTCACGTGATTATTGTTTTATATGACTTATTTATGACTTGAGTTCGTCTCAGTGTTAGGGTTATTTTTTTAAAAATAGTTTTTTTGTCTTTTTGTAAACAATATCCTATAATACTATAACAATTTTTTTTGCGAGAATGTTGCAAGATTAACAAATGCAAATTTTCAAGGATTGCGCCCAATTTATTTATAGACGTCGTCAGGTTTGATATATTTTTGTAAGATTATAATTTTCTATATTTGATATGTTTTCATAGTTATTTGTAGTACATACAGTACATTGTATAATTTGTTTATTTTTGTATGACCATAATTGTTTAAAAATTTTATATTACAGCAACAACAACAACAACAACATGATTACTTTTCCTTTATTTTATCCTGGTTTAAGGTTCGTTAGAGTAGAAACGGATGAAAAATCTCCTAACATGAAAATTGTATTTGACATTGTACTCGCTTATATAGTGAATGCTTTATTTTCTAAAAAATAATCGTCGTCGTCATTTTAGAGAGTTTCTAACGTTTTCTTTTTTAACAAACCAGACTGATTTGGACATTTTCCTCAGTTTTCTTCTGGAAACTGATCATGTGCTACTGTCCACAGCAGGTGAACCTTCAAATCATGAAGTCCACAAACAGCAATAACTGTTTTTTTTTTTTTTTTTTAAGAAACTACAGAATGGTGACGTGTCGAGAGCTCACTAAAATTGAAAGAATCTGCATTAAAGTACTTCATAATGCTTGAGGCTCTCTTTATGACTGATGGTCTAATCACAAATCCACAGGCACTGTACCGGCATGATGGCTATTATATGCACCACCTGCAGATGTCCACAAGATGTCACTGTGGTATGCATAAAAACTGCTCCAAAAGAGAATCTGCTGGTCTGATGTTGTTGGCAAGCACCTGCTCGGACACCGAACAAAAACACTGGAAAATCCAACACAGCATGTCAAATGATGTAAACACTGCTGTCATTTTAATAGCAATAAAAATGCTCAACGTGCATGCACGGAGGCCAAGTGAAGAGTCAAATATCTGCTATCATTTAACCTCAACAATGCAACGGTTTTGGATTTTTTCATTGTGGTCCAGCAGTCACGGAACATATCAACAAGAATGGTGTTTGTGTGTAAACACTCCCTTGTCAGTCCGTAGATGTGAACGCAAACAAAATCCATGCGAGGAGGTTTGGACCGTGCTGCAGTGATCTGGGTGGGCCAAAGTGCACATGAAGGTAACATAACACATGAGCACCATGTCACCCCACCGCAAAATCCCCCCCACCCGATACTGACAGCGAGTTGGCTGCAGTCAGCGGGTGTGATTTCGGGGTCCCGAAAACCTGCCAGGAGGTGGGGGCGAGCGAGCCAGCGGATCCCTTTTAGACATGGCTGCCAGCGTGGCCTGCCCGTGGGTGGGCATTTACAAATCTCGTGAGACTTTGCTATATAATGCGAGACTTCAGTTTGTATCACCAGACTTCAGACAATCTGGGGGAGGAAGGACACTTAAATAAATCTCATGAGACTTCAGTAAATCTCAAAAGACTGCAAGTGTATTTTGACTTCAATAAATTGCTCGACTTCCCACAAGATGTCAATAACTCTTACAAAGAGTTTTATAAAACTAAAGACTTCAGTGAAATTTCAGTTTGTTTTTCGAAGAGTGCGCCTTCAACGAAAACATTTATTCGTATTCTTCTAATTCCTTTTCTAAATCTTGGGAGAGTTGTTATCATGAGACTCAAGTAAATCACACAACTCTCTTGTCAATAAGACTTGAAGAAACCTCCAAGAACTTCAATAACTCGTAAGATTACAGTATATCTCGCAAGACGCTAGTAAATCCTGTCGAACGTCAGTAAATCTCGCTCAACCGAAATTTCTCACAAGGCTTTAGTGAATCTTACAAGACTTTAGTAGGTCACAAAATTACAGTACATTTCACGAGACAACTAAATCTCATGGAACATCAGTAACTCTTGCAAGCCTTCAATACATCTCGGAAGACTTCAGTAAATCTCGCAGGACCAGTACATCTTGCTCGATATTAGTAATTCTCATGGGACTACAATATATTACAACACTTCGCACATCTCATCAAACTTCAGTTTTCTGGGCGAGACTTTAAGTCCATCTTGTGATACTTCAGTAAATCTCACAAGACTTCACTAAATCTAGTGAGACCAGTATTTTACAAGACTTCGGATTCCCGTATCTCATAAGACTTCAGTATGTCTCGCAAAACCGGTACATTTCATGAGACTTGTATATCTCGTCAGACTTCAGTAAATCTAAAGCAACTGCACTAAATCTAATGAGACTTCAGATTTCAATTCAAATTTGACAGGATTTCCAAATCTCACAAGACTTCAGTCAATCTCACGAGACTTTAGTGTAGCATGAGATTTCAGTCAATTTTGCGACACTTCAGCACAGCACATGAGACTTTGGTTCAACTCGTACATCTCCAACGACTTTCATTTCTACCATGAAACTTCAGTATATCTCGTGAGAGTTCAGTATATCTTGCGAGACTTTAGTAATTCTCATGGGACTTCAATGTCATGCGAGATTTCAGTAGATCTTAAAAAAAAAAAAAAAAAAAGAATCGCTCACAAGACAAGTAAATATTGTAAGACGTCAGTAAATCTGGCAAGACTTCAGTAGATCTCATCTTTGCTTGTTACTTCCTGTTCTTGCTGCCTCTCCCTGTCCTTTCGCTGTTGTGTGGGGCAGCAAGGCCTTCTGCCCCAAGTTGTCAAGGAAACAATACAAACTTGCCTTGCGGGCACAAACGATCGTGCCCCGCCAATCCTGCCTAAGTGTCCGTACTAAAATTCACGTTCTGTTGTAACGTTTCTATCCCAAAAATATTTTCCATAGACCATTTGTTAGCCGTCTAGTTTGAACTTTTTCCCGCTCGGATCTCCTGGCAAGAGGAAAGCGGAAACACGAGATGTTTCTTCCCTTGTAATTGCCGCACAAAAGGAAGAATAAAGCGCACTCCTTTGGTCCCTCTCACTTCCCTTCACCTTGTCTTGAGTGGGGCATTCCTCCGTAGCTTAAGCAGGGGGAAATCTTTCCTGCTTCATCCGGGATAATCCTGTCCTCGAACAAGGCGGCGCAGCGCTCATATTAAGAACGATTTATTCGCCGTGAATTCCGGTCGGGTCAAGTCTCCCGCTTTCATGTTTTTTTTGTTTTTTTTTCTCCCCCCCCGTGCGGCGGTGGGCGGGGGGGCTGGGGGGGTAAGTTGTGTGTTCACTTCAAAGACATCATGCGGATTGGAAACATGAATTAAGGTCACTGATAAACGGTAGCTTGATGTTTAAGTGTGTTTTTTGGGGGGGCCTGGGGGGGAGGATGGGGTCACACAGGAGAGCGTGTGGAGCCCATATAATATGATTTAAAAGTGACTCAGAGGCCACGGTCGCATCTAAGATAACAGGAAGCTTAATTATTCTCCGGGAATCAAAGTGACTTTGAGCCCATTCGTTTTCATTCAAGAACAAATTAGACCTATTTTTGTCCCTTATATGTAATACAGAGCAGTGAATTAATAGCAATGTTTGTGTAATTCCAGCATCTTAGTAAGATCACTTTTTAATGAGCCAATGGGGCAGTCACAATTGTGCCCCACGAACTCTGCTAAGATACAGGCGATGCAACCACAAAAAGGTAACGGTACTGACAATAATAGCACTTACCATGGCTAATGGAAGCAATTTCAGTTTTTGTCATTGGAGCAATTTTGTAAACCAATTTTTCAATTAGCCTGTGGGATGGTCACGATTGTGCCCGCATACTCTGCCTGGCAACAAGTGACCATGCAAAAAAAGGGTCTTCATTATCTAGCAAAACATCAGTAAATCTGACGACATAACTCTTCAGGTTTTTTGGGCTGTCGTTTTCTATATTTATTTGAGTGATTATGTGTATTTATTTTCACATATGTTTTAGATATTTGTTTTGGTGTACATTTTAGATATTATTTTAGCATTCATTTGATATATTTTATGTACATTTAGCCTGTATTTTATATATTTTATCAAGCAATTTTATATAGTTATTTTGGCATATATTTTAGATATTTATGTTTGGTGTACATTATGACACTAATTTTGGCATCAATTTTAGATATATGGTTTGTTGCTCATTGACATATTTATTTTTGGTGTACATTATGACACTCATTTTGGCATGAATTTTCGATAAATAGTTTGTTGCTCATTTACATATTTATTTTTGCTCAACTCAACTTTATTTATAGAGCACTGTAAAAACAACCGCAGCCGTAACCGAGTGCTGTACATGTGATCATAACAATCAAAAAGTTTTGAATCCCTCTTGTTGCACAGTCAAGTGTGTAAATTGATTGAAGTTGTTTGCCGACGAGAGTGAAGAACGCGACTCTCCGCTGGCCACTGAACGGTGACAACTCGGCGATTACGTGTCGTCCTTGTCGACTGTCATTTGTGCCACGTTTAAAGGGAACGAGAGGAGCCGCTTTGATTGGTCGGCCCCAAACATGACCAACACTGGTCTAACCGGCCATGCGGGACTTACGTCGTTTATGAAAATACGTCCTTAAATGGTAAAAACATTTGGAAAAGTACAAATAAAAATATAAATAAAGGTGAAAGTAAGTTCTTGTAATAAGCTGCCGGCTCACCATATACATTTTTGTTGCTGTACATTATAGATATTTTATGTTTATTTTGGCATATATTTTATAGAGTTAATTTCGAGTAAGGCGGCACGGTACGCAACTGGTTAGGATGTCTGCCTCACAGTTCTGGTGACCGGGGTTCAATCCCCGGCCCCGACTGTGTGGAGTTTGCATGTTCTCCCCGTGCCTGCGTGGGTTTTCTCCGGGTACTCCGGTTTCCTCCCAAAAACACATCCCCAAAACATGCGTGGTAGGTTAATTGAAGATTCCAAATTGCGCGTAGGTGTGAATGTGAGTGCGAATGGTTGGTTGTATGTTATATTGTATGTGCCCTGCGATTGGCTGGCGACCAGTTCCGGGGGGTGCCCCGCCTCTTGCCCAGAGTCGGCTGGGATAGGCTCCGTCACGCCCGCGGCCCGAGTGAGGAGAAGCTGTGTGGAAGATGGATGGATGGATCATTTCAAGTCCATTTCATATCATTAATGAGCATAAATGTTACGTATTTATGGAAGAGTATATTTTATTTGAAGTAAATGTATTCATTTTTAATGCAAATGTATTTTTGGTGCACATTTTCGATGAATCGATGAATAGAAAATAAGAAGTTTCCAGCCCGTGGTGTAGCGCACTCACCACTTGTTGTCGAAGCGCTTTTTTCCCCCCCTCTTCCCTTCCCGGGTAAATAAAGCAGTTTTCTGGTCGGAATTACACCCTGTCTTGGTGTGAGGTCCTTTTCAGCGAGGGAGGGGTGTGTGTGTGTGTGTGTGTGTGTGTGTGCGTGGGGGGGCTGCCTGCTCGCTTTTATCTAAAATGTTTTCTATTTCTGCCTTTTGGAGAGACACTTTGGACAGAAAGAAACCAGGGTTTTCCTGCTTTTTTTTCCGAGGGCGCGCTGGGGACTTTTCTCAGCATTGTGGTGAGATTTATTCGAGGAGGCTGCATTTTCCCCTGATTTGCGTCTTTGTTCTCGGTAAGTAGTTCCAGGTCCCCCCATGGCACCCAGACCCCACAAACCCCCCAACAGTGACTCACGCACACATTTTCTGACTCTGTGTGTGTGTGTGTGTGTGTGAGGCGGGACACGACGTGACACCTGCTGCTGGGATGAATAGGGTCAGTGGCAGGGCCCTACAGCAGCTGCTTGTTCTCACCGCGAGACCCCCAGCGTGCAGCAGCACACGAAGCCCCCGAGCAATGCCATCTCTCATTACACTTATTATCATTATTAATTATTATTATGATTATCCATCCATCCATTTTCTGTACCGTTTATCCTCAGTAGGATCACGGTATTATTATTATTCCATATGTTTATGTATTAATTATTATTTATTAATAGAAATACTATTCATATTATCAATACCATTGATGTTCTGTAATTGCTGGTTTAAAAAAAATATATTTTAAATACTATTCATATTCATATTACATGAACAATAACATATTACATGTATTATTATTATTATTATTATACAGTTGTGCTTATTTCTACCCTTTACTAAATATTTTTTTTATTCCTTATTTTTCTCTGCCGACTCGCCACTTTCTCTCTTATATGTTTTCTTGATTTTTGTCAAGCTGATGCACCTCCCTTGAGGTGTTTTCTGGACAGAAACCCCCAAAAAGTTGACCCGGGGATGAAGCATCCCAAACAATCCCGACACAGGAAAAGCGCTCCAGACGGAGATTCCCGGCTGGCGGGTGCTTCTGACCTGTCTACGCTCTCTCCTTCTCTTTCTTTCTTTCTTTCTCTCTCTCTTTCTTTCTTTCTTTCTTTCTTTCTTAGTCCAGCCGGCTTGCGCCTGACATCCGAAAACATTACCGCCCTTGGCAGAAGACGGCGAGGTATGAAAACATCAGTCTGGGGAGCTTTTAAATCCGGACAAAATGACTGCTTTCGTGCACGTTTATAATTGAGAGATTAGGATGTGGGCATAATAATAATAAAAAAAAAATAACATTTCCAGTGTCTGGAAAATACCACAAGGAGTGGTTAAAATTATTTGATGCCTCGCCGTAATGTGCGGCCATCTTTAGGTGCCCCCCCTTGGGTCACAAATAGGAGTAGTAGATTTGATCCCTTGTGCTTTACACTTAAATTGAATTTCATCCGTTGTCCCACCCCTCCGAGAACCCGCCAATAGGTTGCTTTCCCATTTTGCCTTGATTTGTATATTTCATCAAAAAGACTGGTAAGACTGGCATTCCCAAAACAAGAATATGAATTGAATTCTTACATCTTCTGTAAATCTGCGCTGAAAATGATTTGGTCACCATCATTTTACAGTAGCTATCAAAATAGTCCAGCAAGTCCAGTCACATTTTGGGTTTGGACCATGTCTTGACAATGTCGTGGATCCCCGGGGAAGACGACAAGGGTGGACCCGTCTTGGTCCTTCTGGAAAGTTTATAATTCAAGTAGAAGGCAGGCTCGGACCGGGCGTCTCTCCTGGGCCAGCAGGTCCGTCCGTCGCCCGCGTAGGCCCGAAGACACTGGCAGGCGTAGGAACCGTCTGTGTTCACGCAACGAGCGTGGCGGCTGCACCCGTGGGACCCGGTCAAGCACTCGTCCTTATCTGTGAGGAAGGGGGGCACACACAAAAAGAGAGAGAGAGAAAAGAAGGCAGATTCTATGAAGAGAAGAAGTCAAATGTCAATAATATTAAGAGATTGAAGTCAAAAGACAAAAATCCATAATGGGCCAGGCATGAAGCGCTTTTTTAAGGCCACTTAAACTTTGACTAGGCCACTGCAAAGTCTTCATTTTGTTTTTCTTCAGCCATTCAGATGTGGACTTGCTGGTGTGTTTCGGATCATTGTCCTGCTGCAGAACCCGAGTTTGTTTCAGTTTGAGGTCACGAACGCATGGCCGGATATTCTCCTTCAGGATTTTTTGGTCGACAGCAGATTTCATGGTTCCATTTGTCACAGCAAGTCATCCAGGTCCTGAAGTAGCAAAACAACCCCAGAGCATCACACCACCATATTTTACTGTTGGTATGATTGTCTTTTTCTGAAATGTGGTGTTACTTTTACACCAGATGTAATGTAATGGGACACACACCTTCCAGAACCTTTGTCTCATTAGACCACAGAGTATTTTCCCAAAAGTCTTCGGGATCATCAAGATGTCTTCTGTCAAAATTGAGACGAGACTAAAAGTTCTTTGTGCTCAGCAATGGTTTTCATCTAGGAACTCTGTCACACAGGCTATTTTTGCCCAATCACTTTCTTCTGGCCGTGACCACTAATCTTATCCGAGGCAAGTGAGACCTGCGGTTCTTTGGATGTTGTTGTGGCCTCTTTTGTGACCTCTTGGATGAGTCATCGCTGCACTCTTGGGGTAATTTTGGTCAGCCCGCCACTCCTGGGAATGTTCATCACTGTTCTATGTTTTCACCATTTGTGAATAATGGCTCTCACTGTGGTTCGCTGGAGTCCCAAATGGCTTTACAACCTTTTCCACACCGATAACTTTCTTTGTCGTTTGTTCCTGAATTTCTTTAGATCTCGGCATGATCTATTTAAGTGATTTCTTGATTGAGAACAGGTGGGGCAGTATCAGGCCTGGGTGTGGCTAGAGAAATTGAACTCAGGTATGATAAACCACAGTTATGTTTTAACGGGGGGCAATCACTTTTTCACACAATACTCTCCAATGTTTACATATGTTGTTTTAATCTGCAACTCAAATAAAGATCCGCACCTCGACATTGCACCGCTCCGTGCAGCGTGCCCATCACGAAGCCCTCGAGGCACACGCACACGAAGCTGCCGAAAGTATTCTTGCATGCCCGGCGCGGCGGGCAGGACACGCGGCGACACTCGTCCACATCTGCAACACACACATATTCAAGCTTTCAGCAACGACCCAAATAGCAAACACTCAATGTCGCAGGGGCTTGCCGTAAAACAACAATTAGCCGCCCAAATGACTATCTTGACCTTGAAGGCGGCGCTTTGAAGTGGGAAGCGCTTTGAACAAGCGCTGACCCAAAACACGCAAACACGTCCCCCTCGGGTCCACGATAAATCTTTCATGAGCCCTGCGACCCCCTCACCCTCAAAGCCAAATGCCTGAAATTGACCCACAACAGTTTTTTTTTTTTTTTTTTTTTAAAGGTGATCTACTTGACAAGAGGCCTTAAAAAATGGTCTACTTCATCTGGAATGCACATAAAAAGGCATAGCCAATAAAAGCATTTCGTTAGCATCACTGCCGAAGTAAAGTTCAGTTGTATTTAACTTTTAAGTTAGACACGTTTGCATTTAATCTTTAAGAACTATTTGTTTTTAAACATTTATGTAGGTACAATTTATGTGTAATACATTTTCATTGAATCATTATTTAAGTACAGTTTTTAAAAAATATATATATTTACAGGTAAGTACAGTGTTAATGTTCAAACTATGCATAATGTTCCAAGGGCTTACAATATTAAATATACCTGTTTTGGAATAAAACTCTTATTCGCCTATTACGCTACTGTATTTTAATGTTGGTCATTCTGGCGGTACTTCAAATTTAAATATATTTTTTTAAAGTGATACTGAAACCAAAAACCACTATTTTTTTCTTGTTGTTTGGATAAAAACAAAACAAAAAATAGTAATATTGCAATAATAATAATACTGTACATTAATTTATACATAACAAATAAAAGAATGTGTGAGCTTCCCATAAACATTTTGGGTAATAAATAAATACTCGTTATAAATAATAAAACAGACGATGAAACCAATTTAAATAAATAAATAATTGAATAAATACATTTTTTAAACCCTTAACAACAATGAACAAACAAAAAAGAAATCATGACCAAATATACATAAATGTATTTATGTTGGATCATAAATAAACAAAACAATTAATATACAATTAAATAAAAAAATAAAAATAGGTAAATGAAAACAAATTTAAAAAAATAGAAAACAGAAAAATACAAACATATAACCTAAGTCAGAAACTTAACCCTAAACTTCTAACCCTACCCCCTTAAACATATACACATACATCAACACATGGTTTTCTTTTCTTGGCGTGAGACTGGGGGGGCGGGGCTTGACATCATTACATTATAATTTAATTCATGTTTTACATTTAGTGTTTATATATAATTTATAAAACTTGTTAATATTCAATTAAAACTGTGAAACTGAAACATATTTTTTGGATCTGAAATATGATAAGTTAATTATTTATACTTTTTAATTTTACAATATTTTCTTTGCATTTCATTCGAATAAATTTAGATAACCTTTTAAAAATGGATGTTTCTGATTTTGTTTTGTGATTTATTTTATTTTACAAAATGTATTACTTCCATTTACAATTTAATTTGTTTTATTGATAGAAAATGTTTTATAAACACATACAATATTTACAACGGATTTATTTTTAATTAAATTGCAAAAGGAATGCGGATAAAAACATTGACCGACTCTTGTGGGTTGATGACAACATACAGTACAGTAAGTAACTGAGCCCGATGAATTCTGCCGAGCAACAAGTGACCAGGCACATGTGACCAGGAAAGCGAAATGAAGGAATTTCGGGTTAACCATAAGGAATCAAAAAAATTTAGTTATGGACTTGAAAGTTGGTAAATTCCATTTCCAGTAGCTCAAAACCACTGGAGATATGGTTTATGTGAATCTGATAACTTCTGAACTGCGAATGGACTTACGCTGACAAACGCTGCTCACATTGGTCCATCCTGGACAACAGGAAGTCATCAGCCCGTAGCTGCACAGCCCCGACTGGGCCCGACCCAAAGGAGACCCTGTCGCCCCATCCTCGTCTGACCTGTTGTGGGAGAGAGGGTTACTCATAAAAACAACATTTCAATATATGATTAGATGAGCACCAATAACGTGGAGAAACGATGGTGCCTCGAGAGAATCTTAATTGTATCATGGACCTAGAACACTTCCCTGTGGGGTGCCACGTAAATTAACATGCTTCACATGCACACCAATATCCTGTCTGTTTTAGTATTAATGACAACATAAAATTCTGCTGGAACATGTTCTTTAACAACAAGTATGCTATGTATTAGTAGATGAATCTCGTGAACATGATAAAATGTTATATTTTTGTAATTTTAGTTCCTGGGGAAGAGCCAGATTTCCGAATTTGGGGTCTTGAGATGCAAATTCTATGTCCAAATTTGGTGAGTTGATTTTGTTTGCAAAGAATATACTCCTAATTGTGTGTAGATTTGTCAGACTAACGTGTTTTGTATTCAATAGAAAATTTTAATTGGGAAAAAAAATCATGCCATTTCCAATCTTTTACATTTTGAAAATTTAACTATGCACATCAAATTTGTGATTTCTTTTCTAAAAGCATGTTTTGTTATTAAATACACTAAAAAACAAAAAAAATTGTTTTTTTTTTTGGGCTAGCATAAAAGACATCTCTATGCTTAGTGTTTGTTATTTTTGAAAAGCGTGCATCCACATATTGCATGCATTTTTTGTGAGACTTTTGAACCAAAACGTTTTTTTTAACCGTAAAACGCATATCACCAAATTTTGTGATTTTTTTTTCAAAGATTTATTTTAGAATGTATGTACAGTAGCTCAGAAATGCATTCATTTTTTGTTACTGTCCAAAAACATGACCAATTTTTCTTTTACATTAAAACAAATAAATATCTGAGAAGTGCGAAAAAAAAAATTGTAATCTGCACATAACGACACATTTTGTGAGTTGAAAAAAACAAAACCTTACATTTCAAGTGATTTTTTTTTTTTAAAAGCATGTTTTGCCAAATTGTGCTTCTTTTAACTTTGAAGACAGTCCAGCATGTATCTACAAATTTTTAGTTATTTTGAATCCAATATTATCTCCAAATTGTATCTTTTTTTGTTGGACTGTCCAACAAAATACATGTACATCATCTACATATTTTCTATTTTAACTTTTGAATAAAAAAAAAATAAGAAATTTGGCTTCTTCCCAGTATATGTGGATGACAATACTGTGGTCATCCACATGTAAGGCATCATTTCCCCCCCCTACACATTATTTGGAAGGAATTAGTACAAGTTGGGAAATATTCAGTATGCTTGTTATTGGACAGTCCAACAACAAATCCGAAAGCAACAACAAAAACTGCCGGTCCAACAAGAAACACACATATCTCGAAATAAAAACATCAAATATCAACAATATGGATTTTGTTACCTGGGCTGCTGATGAGCCAAGCAGATGGTAACAAGCTGTAGCAGCACCACAAAATCTTGACACCTTAACGAACTCATTTTCTTTCAGCGTAGATTTTAATAAAAAGCTTTACCGACATATTAGCATCCGCAATCCATCAGTGCTCTTCCCCAAAAAAACACACGCCCACACACACAAAGTTCTTCTGCAGGCGTCGGCTGTCGTCCTCTGGGGAAGGGCTGGAGGCGGCCTTGGGGGAGGTCACCTGGTTTAATTGCAGGGTGCCGGAGGTGAGAAGGTGCGACCCTGTGAAATGAAAGACGAGGTTAAAAAGGAACAAAAAAACATACACCAAAAAGGATGAAGAGAAAAGAGAGAAAAAAAATCCAAGAAATGACAAGATAGGAAATATTGAAATTTTTTCCCGTGAATCAAAAACGCACCCAAAAAATAACTGTAAAAAAAATATAGTGCTTCTCACACACGCGCACACACACACACACAGAAATGCAAAATGAACATTTGGAGGTCAATATTGCTGTTGCGCCGATGTTTTTGCACGTGCACTTGAAGTAGACATGCAGGTGCACATGAAAAGAGAAATATGAGGCCGTACAGACAAATGGAGGAAATAGCTGAGCAAAGTGCCCACCAAAGTGGTCTGGATGCTTCAAGACTCCACGCAGGATTCGGGTTAGCGTTCGGGGGGTCCACGAGCTCCAGGGGACCACTGTGTTGGTCTGAGCTCCACGTGTCTGAATGAATGCAAAATATTTTGCTACAGTTCCAATTGTTATGTATTACTTTTTGCTTAAATTCAGACACATTTTGGCTATATTATATTTGCTTGAAATCCCACTATTTTTTTGCGAGGCATTTTTTGGGTTGAAATTCTACAGATATTTTTGTGCGTTACGCTAGCAATTTGTTTTAAATCCGTCATACTTTAGTGAATTATTTTTTTGCTTGAAAACATGATATCCTGCATTTCTTTTGTGAGGTATTTGACACCATTTAAGAACTTCTTTTTCTTGAATTCTACAAATATTTTGTGCATCATTTTTGTTTGAAATCCTCATTGATTTGTGCTTTTTTTTAATTTGTTGAGTTGGGAGTGACTTTGTAAAGTTAGTTAATTTGCTTTAAATATTTTTTGTGCAGTATTTATTTGTATGTTTTTTTTGTTACAATTCTTACTTTTTTGGTCTTATTTTTGTTGAAAAAATACTGTTTTTTTTTAGTGCATTACCTTGAAATATTTTCTTGTAGATTATCTTATTTGTTTGAAATCTTACAAAATGTTTTAGTGCATTTCAATTGTTGCGAATTTTTTTAAAAATGGATTACTGATTGAGCTCTTACTCTTTTTAGTGCACACTTTTTTAGGAGAGTTTTTGTGCATTCTTTCTTTGCTTGAAATTTTTTTTTATCTACTTTGTTATAATCTTTTTTTAAAATCTTATTTGCTAAAAGAAAATGGCATTACGTTTTTTGCTTGAAATTCTAGAAAATGTTTGAACATTTTTATTTTTGCATGAAAACAAAAAGTTCCTACAATCAGTAAGGCACTTTTTGGGGGGTTAGACATCCTACACGTATTTTAGTGTGTTAATTATTTGGCTTGAAAGCCAGATGTTTTTTTTTTTTTTTTTACAGTGCATTACTTTTGGCTACTAAATGTTCTTGTTCCTGATTTTCTGCTTGAAACCATGCATCAATTTTCAATACCGCTTATCCTATTCAGGGTGCTGGAGCCTATCCCAGCTGACTTTTGGGCGAAAGGCAGACTTTTTAGTGCTTTATCTTTTGCTTGAAATCTCCCATTTCTTTGGTGGATTATTTTGGTGTGAAATCCTACTAAATTTGTTGTGCTTGGTCTTTGATTTCCCAGCTCTGCTGCGTCAATTTTGCAAGATCTCTGCTAATCCATTATAAACATTTGTATTGTAATGATTATTGACACGGGTGCCAACGTACAAGTACACGAGCTTAGATTTGCCGCCTCCTTGCTTTCCTTCGGTGCTTTTGCGTCAGCGTGTTCTCCGTGCCGCCAGCTCGCCACGGCAGCAGCCATTGGACACGGAGCTTTGCACGGATTAGAATGCGACGCAGGCGGCCCCGCGTACCAAAACAAGGATTAGCGCTTTGGCGAAGGCGGTGCGAAGAAAAGAGAAAGCGCCAAGCAAGAAGTGAATAGGCAATATTTTTTCTCCCCGTGTTGATGTTGTTTACTCGTCTCCATTTTAGGAGCGGATTTATTTAGCATTCATTTTTGGAGCCTGATTGGATGCCTTTCAATCGTTGCGTGTGGGTTTAGAATTTTGTTATTAGAGCATAGCCAGCTTAGCATGTTAGCATGTACCCCTTTGTCTATTACAGTGCAAGCTTCGGTTCCCTTGGGTTGAAGTCGTCTTAAAACCAGGGCGCAGGAAGCGAGTTTTGTTAGCTTAGCATGTTGACCTCAATCTATTACAGCAGTACCTTTAGAGTTTTTGTCTTGAGCTCACCTTAGAAACAGTAAGCAAGTGATGTTAGCTTAACATGCTAGCGTGTTCGCCAGTATCTATTCCAGTAGAACCTTTTGTACGTTTGTGTGCATCGGCCGCTGGCTGGCTATCAGAAGTGGTCACTTAACGGGCAAAATTGGAGTAGCGATTGCAACCGCTGTTTTCTGTGTTCCACAGCGTTTACGCTAATCACCTAATCACTATACACCACTAATTTCGACAAATGATAACACTGATGTAGAACAGGTGTCCTACTTTTAATAAAAACAAGTGCCCACGTTATAATATTCGGACGTACATTTCCTGAATCTATAGTTGATAAACACACCTCAAAAACTTCTAGCTGAGTAAGGACATTTTTCAAATCCATAAGCGAATCTTGATTGTATATTTTCTATGTTTCTGCCAAATGTAATGTAAACTGGTCGGCCTGCACACACATTTTTGGGACCCACCGCTGACCAGGTCCCTTATGATGTTACTCTGACTCTCTCATTTGGAATTTGATATCTGCACCACATTTTCAAAGGGAGACAACTCTGGACTGCTGGTGGGCCAGTCTAGTATTTTTACTACAAAGCCACGCTGTTGTAACACATGCAAAATGTGGCTTGGCATCGTCTTGTTGACATAATCAGGGACGTCCTGGAAAAAGATGTTGCTTGGATGGCAGCACATGTTGTTCCAAAACATATATGTACCTTTCAGCATTAATGGTGCCCTCACAAATGTGCAAGTTACCCATGCCATGGGCATTAACACACCCCATACCATCACACGACGTCCATCCATTTTTTGTACCGCTTTTCCTCACTAAGGTCACGGGCGTGCTGCAGCCTATCCCAGCTATCTTTGGGCAACAGGTGGGGTACACGCTGAACTGATCGCCAGCCAATCGCAGGGCACATATAGACAAACAACCATTCACACTCATATTCACACCTACGGGCAAATCAGAGTCTTCAATTAACCTCCCACGCATGTTTTTGGGATGTGGGAGGAAACCGGAGTGCCCGGAGAAAACCCACAGAGGCACGGGGAGAACATGCAACACACACAGGCGAGGCCGGGATTTGAACCCCGGTCCTCAGAGCTGTGAGGGAGATGTGCGAACCAGTCGTGTCGTTTCAAATTGTTTTTTTTTCCCAAAAAACAATTTGAAACGTGGACTCGTCGGACCACAGCGCACTTTTCCACTTTGCATCAGTCCATCTCAGATGAGCTCGGGCCCTGAGAAGCAAGCAGCGTTTCTGAGCCCACGTGGCAACATCCTTTACACAATGCTGCAGATTTTCAATGCAGTGACACCTGAGAGATTGAAGCTCACAGAGAGTCAATGTTGGTTTTTAGCCTTGCCGATTATGTGCAGATATTTCTCCAGATTCTCTGAATCTTTTGGTGATTTTATGGACCGTAGATGATGAAATCCATAAATTACTTGCAATTGTACGTTGGGACACATGATTCTTAAACTGTTGGACTATTTGCTCACGCAATTGTTCACAAAGTGGTGATTGATTTGCAAAAAAAACCCCAGAAACATTAATCAGTTTGAACATTTAATATATTTTCCCCATTAGAATTCAATAAGATTTTGTACAAAATACATTGTAATTAGTAGAAATTGAACATACTTTTAAGTTATTTATTTATTATATAAAAAAAGATTAGTATACCATTATACAAACCCCTAACGGCTAAAATTGTAGTGATTATGATCTATGATTTATTTGGTTACTTTGTATTCATTTTCAGCCCCCGTCAGTCTTACCTGTGGTCCGGATCTCGGCGACGGGGGTCTTCTCATGACAGATTGAGCCTCAGTGGGACGCTTTTTTGCATCACTCCATGGACAAGAGTCAGTACTGAGATCTGAGCCAGTAAACAAGCTCGGAATCTGCCGTGTGACGACAGAAAGGTAAAGCCAGCATAATAAATAGAATAGGAGATATCATCTGATAACAAATCAGTGCTGGAGCCAACACACAAGGTCCCACTCAATCCAATGTTGCAAGATTTCATACAAAAATGCCATCTAATTGTAAGAAAATGAACATATTTTCGAGTTAGTAAAGGCAGCATACTAAAAGTACAGTAAATGCAAAAAAACTTCCAATTAGAATTTTGGAAGGCTGAATACAAAAATACAATGTCATTAGTAAGAAAATCAACATATATTTGCGTTGGTAAAAGTAACAAAGCAAAGTTAAAAAAAAGTTAGGAAATCAAAATGCTCAAACACCAACCCCGTATTGCAAAGATTTGAATAAAATATAGTAATTTTGGGGGTAAATGTAAACCATTTTGTACAATCTCCTAGTGATTTTTGTGCACCAGATCCAGAGGTTTTATTTTGCTCACATCTGTTGCTTGGTTTATGATGCTAAACAGCGAACACCTTTCGCAATATACTTCGCCTTATATCATTGGAATTTAGTAGGATTTTATGCAAAAATGCACTGTAATAAATACAATATGAATATTTTTTTTGTGTTAGTAAAAGTAAAAAACCTAAAAAAAAAGTAAAAAATAAGATTATGAAAGGAATATGCTTGCAGACCAACACATCATTGCTAACATTTTAGTAAAATATAGTCATTGTACTAAATGTTTCCTAATTTCCTACTAATTTCTCTGAACAAATGAAAATGTATTGCTTTGATCACACTGCAAATGAAACATCATAAGCCAAAAATTGAATTTTGTAAGATTTTCTACTAAAACACTGCAGTAGTGAAGTACAGAATAGGGAAAAGGCATATGTGTCATATGATACTGGTCTAAATGAAGGTTTAGTTCCAAGTCTGACGTCTAGGGGGCTGTCCTTGATTGCATTCAGCACTTTTCCTGATTCATCACTGCAACACTGGAACAACTCCCATGTCCAAGATGGAGGCGCCCATCAAACCAGGATTCACATCCTACAAAAAACATTCTAGAAAGTGAAGTTCCGAGAGTGATAGAACATAACATTTGAAGTAGGGCTGTCGCTATCGAATTCTTTTTAGAATCAATTTTCCTTCGGATATTTCATCGAGTACTCGAGTAATCCCCCCTCCACCCCAATAAATTTTTGTGGTCGATTTAGCCGATTTCTTTTTCACAGCGCTGTTTAGAAGGTAAGTAGTGCTTTAGCTTGGGTATCAGTGCATCTGCATGTTAGTTATCATCTTTCACTGAATTCTATCAATTGATAGATTTGACTGATGTTTGGACGTAGACCACTATTGCACTCAACGTTTTTGTTTTAATCCCAGTTGGTTTGTTTTCTTACAGGTAACCTAGATGATACTGACCGGGATCCAACCTACGAAACAGAAGAAGACGACAGTACCTCAGATGGCTTAAGAGCCGGGATACAGAGCAGTTAACTGCAGTTGAGATGGTGAGACTTTGAAGACTGGGATTTGGGGCAAAGTCATGCAATGCTCTGTCATCCACAAGTAGCAGGCAAGGATTGTTGTCTGAATCCACAATTCACAAAGAGCAGGACGAGGAAACTCACGCTTTGTTGTCTTAGTAGCAGAATCCGTGATAGCCACGGGGACAGGCAACCAAACATGCTAATAAGGCAGAACTCGTAGTCGCAGGTAAAAGGCAGAGGGGATTCACCGGGAAGTGTTTTGCGTCTTGCATGTACGAATGTCGAACAATCTGACAATGAGTGAGTTGTCAACAAAGCCTTAAACGGGTGGGTGTGGCTGACTGGCAGAGGTGGGTGTGGCTTACCGTGGTTGACAGACTGTGACAGCGCCAGCAGTATGATCCAATGTAAATATCCAATATGCCTCCCAAAAAACACAATTTCTGTTAAAACAAGAATGCAGAAGTCAGCATTGCCATATAAATCACCGAGATAAAAATCCCTCAGATTTTATTGCAGCCATAAAAATCGAAATCACTCTCCTGCAGAATGACAAAAATATAGTTAGCCCACTGTAGTTCAGTCTCTCGATATTGCATTTTTTTTTTTCCCACCTATTGCGGGTGTCTCCGGAACGTATCTCCCGCAATAAACGACGCTTCACTTTAATGATTTTTACTGCATCGAAACGACAAAAAGCTCATTAAAACACCAATGGAGGACATTCACATTGGTGTATACAACATCAGGGCCGTCTCAAGTGTTTGGTATACAGTCCACCTCTTCCTTCTCCTTCGTGTTTATTCCCAGTCATGTTTGGGAAGAGATAGACCACCGGACCATGAAGGGTCCTCTGGGAGGAAAAAATTATTCCAAAAATGAAAGGTCATGATTCATGCAGCTGATATATGATGTGTAAACTCGCATAGATTGGACAGTTTGGACTGGACGCCAATAGACAAGGGTAGGATTGCATTACCACTCACAATATTGCAACGTGTGTGTGCGCGCGTGAGGCAGTGTGGTGGGTGGTCTGCGCTCGCTATCATTAAACAAGCCAAAACCTCATTGGTATTTTCATAAGGAAATTAATATCTACATCGTGTGTGTGTGTACTTCCGAAAAAAAGTGAAGTGAAAAAAGATCACCCACATTTTCCTGTGTTTATTAGCATCATTGCTCTTTTTTTTTCTATTTTCAAAAAATATATATAAATAGGTACCAGAAATAACCGTTTTACTGACCACATTGTCTCAGTGGCCTTCAAAGTCATAGACGGCGTAGATATAGAAATATTAAATGATACACCTAAAAAGAAACACGCCTCCTTTCCTGCCCCACAGGGTAAAAAAAAAAAAAACACTAGGGGGAGTTTTACTACATGTTGCAGCTACATATTTAATCATTAAAATGCATACGTATAGAAATATTAGATAATTTTGCTGATATACTCTTTAGTTTAGGTTTTATTGGTGGAAGAAAATTGAGCATTTTATGATACAGATGTTTTCAACAGTTAAAAACAAATGTATAACAAAAATACATGATTACTGTGATTCATTTTAGCAACAAATATTGAAAAAATGTAATTTAATTTCCACATGCATTGTACAAAACATTTTGATTTATGTCATTTACTTATGATTGTTAAAAAAGCTAATATTTTTGACATTATAGAATATAATTGGTACTTTTTAATATAAAAATGCATTTGTACATTTCTAATGCAGCATCTTGTTATAATGATAAATAGAATTTGTGGAGAAATATATCATTTTTTTAAATCTAAAGATTATTTGTATTATTTGTGGAGAAATATATAATATTTAAATCTGAAGATTATTTGTACTAAGTGTAGTATCGGAGTATAACATATTCATAATAAATGTTTATTTATCATTAATACATTTTAAGATTTTAGATAAGTATAAGCAATTTATTTTATGGAAAAAAATAAAAGTCAATTTTTTAACAGAATGTTTTCTTATAAAATATAATTGTTTATTACAATGTACCGTATATATGAAAAATCATATTAAATACAAAAATGTAGGATTGAATAACTTTCGGTATTATGATTTATTTAATATAGTTTTAAAAAATAAAAAGTGTTTTTTATTTTTTACAAAAATAAATAAATAAATGTCTCCTAAAAAAAAACAAAAAAAACACCAACCCTCAATAGACACCTGGTACTCTCTGCAGTTTGGAAAATAGACACCCTTGGAGGGAAATACAAAATACTCACCTTTCGGTTATCTCTGCCATTTGGCATCTTTTAAAAATCAAGTGTTCTTGCTTTGTCCTGTTGGAAGTAGACACCGAACACCCACATTTGAGACATGCTATAGATTTTAATAGACATATTGATATTTCTGAAGAGAGAAAGTTATCCCTAAAGTTGTATTTACAATACATGAATGATACAAAACAAATATAAAAAGAAAAATACACACATACAGTACAATGACATACTTAAATAATTATCTCATTTTGTGTAACTACTACTTAAATAATGAAAATGGTTATTCTATTCACACCATGCCGTCTCAGCAGCTACAATGCAACAACGTTCACATTAAGTGCTAACAAAAAAACAAAAAAAAAACAAAGAAAAAAACAAAAATCTTTTTTTTTTTTTTTTTTTTTCATTTTACAGCATAAAAATTCCACTGTGGACTTGTTTTCGACCAGGTAGACTTATTGATTTATGTCAACAAACACACCAGCGAGGTGAACCAATACAGGTTGAAACCAAAAATAATACTAACAACAACAGCGTGTTGGGGCTTGAACACAAATAAACGCTAACATCGTGGATCTGTAGTGAAGCTTTGTGTAGCGTATTATTGGGGGACGGGCGTTTAAAAAGCAAGCTGCAAGTACACTAAAGGGACACAAAGCTTAGTGTAAAATGTATTTTTATAAACACCACTCTCTCCCATATATTATTACACTTAGAAAAATAAACCCCCTCTATCATAATAATGCTATGTTTTTTTTTCATAATTTTTATTTTTAAATGTTTTAATTTTTTTTTGGAAAGCTAAGTAGTAGTGGGTAAGCTCTATAGAAGAATATACATTACCATTCGCTACCTCTTCTTCTTCTTCCCTTTATGGTTTGGATGTCCACTAGCCCCTTTTATACCGCCCAGGAAAAGACGGCATTTTTAAATTAAAAAAAAAAAAAAAAAAAAAAGTTTTTTTTTTTTTTTTTAACAGTGTCGATGTTTTGTGTTAAAGGCACCGACACGACATGGAAGGTGTGCGGGCGATGGAATCAGCCTGGCATTTTTGCGCCTTTGGAGGTAGTATCTAATCTACAATGCCGGGGTATACATTTTAAAACCTTGTTGCGTCGAAAGCAATTGTTACTGTCTGGAGTCGACCCGGCAATTTTGAACCTTCGGAGGGAGAATCTGAGCCGTAACAGAGACGGGACACCACCTGTGTGTAAGGTTATTCTGCAATTGCAAGGACAGGGGTGTGAAGTGTAACACCTGACACTCACTACTCCGGCCTTGATGTGTCGAAAGCAATTGTAACACCAGACACTGATGTCATCAAATTTTCTGATTGCGGGATGCTGTTTCACTGTGTGGGGTGCCTTCGCTGGATTCTGTGTAAATGTTGGTGAGTGAAGTCTAACACCTGAAACTAATTTTTCCAGCCTTGTTTCGTTGAAAGCAATTTCCTCACATCAGACACAGAGGTCGTCAAATTATCTGATTGCGGGATGCTGAGTGGCTGTGTGAAAGCAAGGGTTCTGCGCAAAAGATGGATAAATGCTTGCTCTTGTGTCATGAAGGTGCCAATTTTACAGAACACGAACAGGGAAAAAAGGCGTAATGCACGAATGGAGACCCGTAACAGAGGGTGGGGCGCCACAGGAACTGAAACTCACTACACCCGCCATGTTGTATTGAAAGTAAATAGTACTGTTTGACAAGTATTCTTTTTTTTTTTTTAACGTAACACCAGATGGTGACGTCATGTAATGATCTGATTGTTGGAGTGCTGTGTTCCTGCCTGAAAGTTCAGACAGTTGCAGCAATATGCCGCCTTTGCTGGGTTCTGTGTGAAAGGCAAAGGCAGAAAAGATCTTTCCTGCAGGGGAGGCAGTATCAGAGCTGTAACAGAGGCGGGACGTCGTCACGCATGTTTGTGAGGGGGAACTTATTTCTTCCGCCCTGAAATCACTTGTCGCGGCCCGACAAGTATTTTTTACGTCACACCAGGCACTGACGTCATCTAATTATCAGTCTCTGTGTGAAAGACGTACAGTACAGTTGCAGCAGTATCTCGCTCCGTTACAACTCTGATGCTGCCCTTTTGCGAGGTCTCTGTGTGAAAGAGGCCAGTGTTAGGAACCTGCGCAAAGGTGTTTGTGTTTGTTTTTGAAACGTTTTGTCAAGAATGCAGCGCGGGGACACGGGGGCGGGTTTGCAATCAGGCGTCTCTTCTTCATCCTGCGTTGAAAATGTCCAACAGTTGTGGATGTGTCCTAAAGACATCACAGCAAATCGCCAAAATAATCGGTTACTCCGTTGCCGTGTTTTTTATATTTGTCCCGGAGAGGAGCAGAAATGTCTTGGCGGGGCGTTTTCTGTGACTTGGATGCCAGGCCAGGTGCTCAGGGGAGCAAGTAGCTTATCGTCCGGTGAGGAACCGTAACGTCCGGTGGTGTTGACAAAAGGCAGCTGTGACGGAGATCCTTCTTTCTTTTGTGTCAGCGTGGGCCCCCCAAAAAATTAAGGCTACCTCGTTGGAGTCAGCCGGTGGCGCTAGGCAGATTCGTGTAGGTGGTGCAGTCTCTCTATACGATGTAGCTGGTCAGGTCTAGGAGGTACGAGGTCATGTCGATGATATGGTCCAGGAGGCCGTCCTTCTCCTGATCGTTAGGCATGCCCTGCTCGCTCTGCTCGCACTGGCCGCCCGAGTAGCCGCTCTTGCACAGGCACTTGTTGGGCTCCATGCACACGCCTCCGTTGCGGCAGCCTGGATCGCACTTGGCTGGAAAGGGAGGGCGGGTAGAGAAAAGACAGGAAGTGGTTACGGTGGGTCGGATGAAGTCATAATGAAGGTTTTTGAAAGGTGAAGTTTGAAGAGCGGTGGAAAATTGTGACCAGTAACGCCAAACAGCTCCTGTATAGTATTGAGCCTTTTTGAACACTTAGGACCACCATACTTACAGTATGCAGAAGTGGGCTAAAACTGCTCTTGTCATATGACTAAAAAGAAAACATTTACTATAGCAATGTGACAAGAATTCCCCAAAATGACAGTGTGTCAAAATGCTGAGTCTGGTTGAAATGGCCACTTCAACTTGAGTATACAGATGATTTTGAAGTTTTTTTTTTTTTTAATATAGTCTTTTTGATCCCTTTAGGGCCACCGTACTTCATGCACAAGTGGGCCAAAACTAGTCCGAGATGGCTTTATCATCGCAACAGGTAACTCCTAACCCGGGGGACCTGTGGCACATTTAAGGTTAACTCTACATCATGTGGAATTTAGAGGTGGTGTTCGTAAGTTATACCCAGTTTGTCTGCCCATTGCAACACTGAAATGGTGTTTAAATTATGACTGCTACTACTTCTATTACAACAACTATTAACTTTCTCCCCAAAAAACTTAGGGTGGTCAATCACCCTCAAACCAATCCCTGGGTCAAACCAGTACAACATTGACCCTTTACAGCCACTGTACTTGTTCTTGTTCATGTTGGGCAATACCAAAGTGAGGCAAAACAAGTCCTTATTTGGTGTGTTTAACAAACCACATCATGTTTGTTTGTCCCGGGGCACAAATGTTTGTGCATTCACATACACACATTGTAAAGGTCAGTGTGAGAAGGGGGGGGGGAAAAAAAATGGAGGGAACAAGTTTTTTTTTCCTTTTAAAATTATAACCACTGATACCTCTAAATTTCATGTATAGGGTGATCGCCCCCCTTCCCAGTCCACTACTGAATCCTTTTGACTCTATAGGAGCACCGTACTTCTTGCGGGAGGAAGTAGGCCAAAACAAGACCTTGTCAGCAAACGTCAAAGAATTTATTCAGCAATGCTGACCCTGTTCACGTCATTACTGTCTTCCGTCATGCCAAACTGGGATGGGTTGAAGGCTGTAGCGTACGTTCTATATGGTACGCAGGCGCACCGAGTTCGCACACTGAACGCATGAGGTCAGGGATAGGAAGTGTAACTGCCTCACACTCCAGCCACTCCATAAACGATGCACACAGTGCATTTCAGCGTCTGGCTCGCGGAAATCAAGGCTAGCGATATGCTTTTGGCAGGACGTCAGACTGCTAGCTTTCTAGGACGACCAAAGACCTTTGAGAGTTTTAGCATGATCACAACTTAAGTCATGGCACATTTGAAGAAATTTGAACAAAACAAGCCTCACCGATGCGGCACAAGAGCCCCTCCCAACCAGGGCTGCAGCAGCACTTGCCAGTGGGCGTGCAGTGTCCGTTCTTGCAGTGTCTGGAACAAGCTGTCATCAACAGCTCGGGAGGCTCCACCTGACGCTGGCACTCCTTGGGGACTAGGGGCCTGGAACAGTTGGAAGAAGGGGGGAAGGCAAAGTCAGTTTTGTCTGTGTGGGGTGAGGGACATGTTCAGAGACTCCGTTCGCGAATTAAAACATTTGCGAACTGAAGCAACGGATTCCACTGAAATGAATGGAAACAGAATGAATCTGTTCCAACCCCAGAACGAAGTTATGTTTACCCTGTTTTAAATCGGTGCGTATGTAAAATAAATACAGTACAATATAAAAATAAGTGAAAAAACACTTTTTTAAAAAAATGAATAACAGTGTTTGCAAGCAAATTACTGAGGGATTTCTGTGCCTTTTTAAAATAAAGAGGCTATAGCGATAGCTAGTGATGCTAACACTATAAACAGTCAGCTCTTTTTCATTTTCCCTCACCAACAATCATTTTTCTACTGCTCATGAACCAAAGCATAGAGCTTGAACTGAGGCAATGTTTCATCTAAAATGTAGTTTGTAAACCCCATTGTTCATTAACTGGGGCATTTGTGAGCTGAGGTTCCACTGTACCAGGGAATTTGGCCAAATGAGGCCCAATCGGACGCAGGTATCGTAGAGAGAACATTTTACAGCTTCTTTGCCCCTACGTCATCTAATGAATTAAATAGCCCCTGACACCAGTTTCACATATCGACACGCAATTCGGTGTATAGGTCAGTCATAATAGGATGCATGAAAAAGTCTCAAGGACCCATGCTCAAAATGGAAGAGGAAGGCAACCATTTCGGTTTGAAGGAGCCATTTTGGGTGAAATCCAAGGCTTTTACGAACTCCTACTTGGGAATTCACCCAAATGCTCGCCAATCAAAACCAAGTATCCTAGACCAGTGGGTCCCAAACTTTATTGAGCCAAGGCACATATTTTACTTGAGGAAATCCCCCAACACACCGCCAAATAAAAGTGTCACATACTGTCCACTGAAATAATGATAATCCACAGCACAGTGGTTGGGAATCACTGTCCGAGACAGATGGCCAACGATAAACTGGAATAAGATAAACTGAAAGTTGTGGGGAGAAGGTGCGTGAGGGCCCTTTCATTCCCACCCGCAGATTAAGTATTTGTTTGAATCTGCAGCTGAAAAAAGGCAAAAAAAATCCTATTTTTCAACCATATGACTATGACAAAAGTAGGGAACGCAAACTTATGATGTTTGACAGGTCGAGTAATGGATGGTCTCTTCCTTACCCCGAAACAGGTTCTGTTTGTCTGTAAAAGCTTTTGTGCAAATAAATTTTTAGGGGTAACAAAATACGACTCCCCCCCCAGAAAACATAGAACAAGCAAGGAGCGGAGCAAAAACAAAACTTATTTGTTGGCCCCGGTTTATGTCATAATTCAACACATTTGGTTGGAGCGGTGCCGTAGGAAACATGCAGCATTGTGAACCAAAGATTCCTGAGCCAAACATGTACTGTAGGGGTCATCATTTACGAAACAGTGACTGTCTTGAACTGGTTGCTATGTTTTGCTGAGGGACTGGCACACTTTCTAAAAATTGTCACTTGTATCCTGCATTATGAAATCCTAACTGAGGAATAAAAGTGCAGCTTCAGATAAAAACCAGACCCACCGCATATTCAACATCATAGCAAGCACATGGCTAAAAAGGGGGTTTGGAGGGGGGGGACGGGACATGCTGTGATCATTCCGTATTAAGACAAACACCCAGACACGCACATCGGCAAATGGGCTGTAAAATAATTATTCCATATCACGCGCTACAAATCTGGAAGTAATACGCCAAGTGCATAATCAAGTTCAAATGTGCTCGCCACACACACACACACACACACACACGCACACACACTGCGACAGAAGAAACACTAACGAAAAGCCCAACACAATGCGAGTGACCAGGAATGGTGACTGGACTCCCGATGCTGGTTGGAGGCCAAGGAGAACTTGGAGGCCTGGATACTGACGTCAGTACGTGTAAGTCAAGTCCACAAGAACAGGCGTCATCAATCACGGCCGGGGGAGCAAATGGTCACTCGGCAGTCGAAAGGGAAAGTGGAGATAGGATTTAAGACCGACTACTGGAGAGATCACGATGCGGATGAAAAAACAGGCGCCAGTGTTTAGTTTAATTTACCTAAAGCACTTTAAAATCACTAGGGGAATTCAATCAGTTGCCTTTCTGATGTTACTTTTGTGCGCTAATGTTCCTATGGCTACAGAGGTTCTGACTGATAAACTACAGGGGGAAGGGACATAGCGTGAATCCCCGTTTATCACGGGGGACGCATTCCAGAACCAGCCACAAATCTGCAATATTTAATGTTCTGCAAGCGTTTATTAAACGGATGAAAAGCGCATGGACAACTGCGGCTCTCCTTTATCACATGCGAAGGCATTACAGTAAGTAAATATACTGTAAAAAAAAAAAAAACATTTAAAAAATAAATAAATAAATGATTGCTTAAAAAAATCTGCGGGGGCGTGAAAGATATAGAAAGTATATTAAAGAAAAAAAGATAAAGAAAGTATATTGGTAACATGATATATTTTGGTAAAGTATCGATACACCAGCATCAGATAACGACTGTAGGTGTACGTATGCGAGTAATTATGTCGACTTTTTAGTACAGGGGTCTTCCATTTACGACAAGTGCCATTGATACAGTGGCGATGTAAGCCAGATTTGTATGCAAGTGGGAGTGCCAACTAACCTATGCTAGTGCTATGCACGCCATGCATGTAGTAAAGTCAGAATTGCAGTAAATATTTGTATGGAAAAGACTTCTAGGCCATAAATATAAAACAGTCAAATGGAAAACAGTAGTGTGGTACCGTAGCGATTCTGTAAAATCTCTAATGTTCCATGTCATGTTCACTTTTGATAGAAAAGAAAAGATTCAAATCGCAAATAACCTTATATCTTCAAATTTCATTTAAGAGTAACAAGTCAAATTTAAGATTTAAAAAAAATGGCAATTTGTTTTGTGTCGTAAAATATATCGCTATCGTCTGATATGAAAAAAAATATCGCAATAGGCTTTTTACCCCCCATATCGCTCAGCCCTAACGTCTTTACAAGAACTGCACCAAATCAGCAGATCGTGCTGTGAGTCATTAAGTTCTTCCAGTGAGGTTGGAAGGTCGGGTAAAAAAATGAGTACCTCCTTTGAGAACCGTGTCATGTGCACTCTTGGTTATAGTGATTCGAGACTAATTAAAAATGTGTCCAATTTTTTTTCTTTAAAGTGTGTCAAAGTATTTCAAAATGTTTCTGAGGACAGCCTGTTTTTGTACAGTGTCCTTGAGCGCCCAGCAAGGTGCCTGCATGTAAAAACCAATCGATCAATCAATCAATCAGTCAAAACTTTATTTTTAAGCGCTTTTCATACAACAAAGAATGCAACCCAAAGCACTTTACAAGTAATGTATTATGATGTGGAAGAAGACATTTCCACATCTTTAACCTTCCTTAGTTATATTGATATCATAAGGTATTGCAGATGACTTTCTTATAATTTAATGCAATCTTGCGATATTACCGTCATTGTCAGCAAAATATTGCATAATACAGTACAGTGGTACCTTTACTTATGAGTGACCCAAATTTCGACTTTTTCAAGCTGTTACTTTGTCGCGTTTTGCCTTCTGTTGCTAGCTAAAAACAGATATGCCGCTGCTCAAGTGAAGTGAAAAAAAAAAAAACAATAGCGCAATTAAGGTACTGCAATGCCCCTGCATGTAGGCAAGGAAGGGGCTAACAGTCAAACACACAAATTCAAAATGAGAAGACTTGCAAGGAGCTGCGGTGGGCTTGAGCTTCACCGGGGACGCTCACACGCAGACTGACCGGACAATTTGACTCCAGCTCCTGATGTCACTCAATAGGCCACACCCCTTAAAGGCACACACAATACAGTGCTATTTGTCTTGATTACGAAAGTAATTAAAACATTTGTGGTGTTCTTTGGGGGGCTGGAATGGATTCATGAGATTTAAAATAATTTCAATGGAGAATACTGATTTGAGTTACATTGAGTTACGAGCTTTGTCACGGAAGGAATCAAACACGTAAATCAAGGTAACACTGGAATTGTATGAGTCCAAGACGATGCTGGGTTCTTAAAATTTGCCTCCAATTTCGGAAGATGACGATGGTGACGGAGAAGGGGCGGGATTCCCATGCTCCCATCAGCACCCAGCACTCTAGACTTCATCCCTGCTGGCCCTTATTTGTGGCAGGGAAAAAGGGAGTGAACGAGGGGAAAAAATAGAGGAAAAAAACCCTTGGGGATTGTAGAGGGAAGGGGCGTGTGAGTGTGTGTGTGTGTGTGTGTGGGAGGGAGGGAGTTCCACAGCGAACACTGTTAATAGCACGCATGGGGTCAGCGGCGCAACTAAACAGTCTACGACTGCCAGGGTGGCTGTGAAAACAGCACCTGCTGGTAGCGCCACTTGACAAAGGCAGCTGGGTCAACAGCCACTGTGGGAATTTAGCAACTTTGGGAGGGGTGGGAGCCACAGAGGGCTCACACATGAGCTAGTTACACCAACACTGAGCATGAAGTCAGATACATAAAATGCTAATAGAAATATGATATGAAATATGATAACTGATTTGTCCATGTGATCTCTTTTGCCAATCATTGTTGGGCTGGCTGACTTTTGTAGCTCCTCTTTTTAATTGTGCGAGAAACTGACTTTATTGTGAAAGTTGCGGCTAGTCCAGCTTGAATAACCAGAACAGAGACAGAGTTGGACTTTTTAATATGATGCAAATCTCATTATTCTCATTGTTCTTGTCCATGTGTAATCAACAGTGCTTATCTAAACGACCAAAGCAAAAGGCTGTTAAGTTCAATTAAAAGCTATGGAAAGTGAGTGATCCAACCATGATAGTGGAGTGTTGTGACACTTTTCATTTCTGTTCACTTCGATTATTTTTTATTTTTTTACCATGTGAAAAGAAACCAAACCTATCAATTCATTTGAACCAGCCAAAAGCCAGCTATCAGTTCAATTAAGCCTGTTTCACGTACGAGTCAGAGTCATTTTTTATATCAAGTGTGGTCGGATGTAGTTAGGCACGTCATGTACAGGGGCAACAGAAATGAGGATGTTAAGAAGAATCAAGAGAGAGACATTGAAGGATCAGGAGAGAAGTCACATTAGGACCTAAGAGCTAGGGGTGAATGATATCAATGAGAAGGTGGAGGAGATCCCAATAAGGTGGTATGGACGTGATGAAGATGGAAGAGCATAACCTTGTTCGGGAGGGTATGTAGCTGCAGTTAGAAGGAAAAACAAACAAAAAAAAAAAAAAAACTGAGGGCCAAAGAGAAGATACTGTACTGTACATCAGGATTTACTCCACTTCAAAGTGAAGGCAGAGGATGCCCAGAACAGGAGTTCCAGGAAGTTAAAGACAAGGGCAGCTGACCCTTGCAGTTTAGTGAGAAAAGGTGTAGGAAAAGAAGAAGAAGAAAAAGTATGGCGCTAACTGCTGCTGCTGAAGCACTAGTTCATTGTGCTCTGTTTGTAACCACAAAAGATCATAAACAGAGGAACCCATATACAGCAAATCGCTGCTATATCGCGGTTCCTCTTTCGCGACCACCTCTATATTGCATATTTTCAAGCGAGCTTTTTTATCGGTCTTACGGCATATACAAGCAACTTGGAATTCAGAGTTGCGCCCTTCAGTGTAGTACCACGTTTCGCCGCAATAAGTAAGGTAGCACTAAACTCGTCTGGATGTAGATACAGCATAATGAAGAGAAGAGAAAAAGAAGCAGAGAAGGTCTCCTACTGCGCAGAAAGAATACAGTGTATGCCTGTGAGCAATTGTAGTATTGTATGGTTTGGTTGAACATTTTGGTATTTAAATATATGTTTGATTCTATTTTGTTATATGTGATGCTCCTCACTGTGTGTCAAAGTACCAGTTGTGTGAAGGTTTATAATTCCCATAACATCTGTACTAATTTCCGGTAGCCTGTCTATAGCTTTTTACTTTAGATTGTAGCACTAAGCTAGCAGAGTTGCGTTAATATAAGGTTTGGTTGAACATTTCGGTGTTTAAATATACAACCCCAATTCCAATGAAGTTGGGACGTTGTGTTAAACATAAATAAAAACAGAATACAATGATTTGCAAATCATGTTCAACCTATATTTGAATACACTACAAAGACAAGATATTTAATGTTCAAACTGATAAACGTTATTGTTTTTAGCAAATAATCATTAACTTAGAATTTTATGGCTGCAACACGTTCCAAAAAAGCTGGGACAGGGTCATGTTTACCACTGGGTTACATCACCTTTTCTTTTATCAACATTCAATCATGGCACCCACCTGTTCCCAATGAGCCTGTTCACCTGTGGGATGTTCCAAACAGGTGTTTGATGAGCATTCCTCAACTTTCTCAGTCTTTTTTGCCACCTGTCCCAGCTTTTCTGGAACGTGTTGCAGCCATAAAATTCTAAGTTAATGATTATTTGCTAAAAACAATAAATCATTGTATTCTGTTTTTATTTATGTTTAACAAAACGTCCCAACTTCATTGGAATTGCGGTTGTACAATGTTAAATTATCTTTTGTTTTAAGTGTCAGTTTTTCAGTAAATTAACTGCTTAAAACAAGCACACTCTGCCTCTTATTTGGCAAACTGTGTGAATGAGAGCGTGAGAATTAAGGAATACTTTTAAAAGTCTATTAATAAATTTGAATCTAAAAAGTGTAGGGTACAACTATAAATAAAATGTTTTTATTTTATCTTTCTACTGTATATCACATGTATTTTTGCAGGTAGGTCTGGATTGTATCAACGAGGTTCACTGTATACCGCGTGTATATTCTTGCAGTAAGAGGTGGTGCTGAAGAAGGGAGCGTGTAAAGTATACAGAAAGAATTTTCCTGTTTGACAGCCAACGTCACACAAGTCACATATCGGCGAATGTCTCCAGCTTCTTGTTTATACGCATGTATTTATCTGAGCGTGCGTGTGTACGTGTGTTTGCTGTGTACAGATATAAACTGTGTGGGTGGCGGGTACATGCGAACATGCACATCTGTGGGCCTGTGTGAGCGTGTGATATGCTCACTCCCAGCATGGTGTCGCACAAAAAAAAAAAGCCCTTTCTTTTCCTGTCCCCCTTAAATCTTTCACTATCTCCGCTGTGGTCCTTGCCTCAACAAAGCAGTCTGAATAGCGGCTGCTACAATACACAGTAAATATTCTTGCACAAATAAAATGAGTGGAGATACAAAAGATGGCAAACCCCAAACAATGGATGGCAACTTTTTTTTAATTTGGCAAGAGTTGTAACGTTAGAAGAAAAAAAGTTGTAATTTTACGAGAAAGTCATAATGTAGAGGTGTACGTAAAGTTGCGTGAAAAACATTGTAGTTTTATGACCATAAAATCGTATTACAAGAAAAAACAATTTTACAATAAACAATAAAGTCATTCTAACATGAGAACAAAGTTATAATATTACCAGAAAAAGGTTGTAATTTACGGGAATAAAGTCATAATGTATTGGTGCACTTTTGTGAGAACAAAGTTGTAATGTTACGAGAATTGTTTTTTTACTTTTATAAACATAAAATCACATGAGAATAAAGACAATTTTACAACAATAAAGTCATTACAATACGAGAACAAAGTTATATTAAAAGAAAAAAGTATGAATTTTCTGAGAATAAAGTCGTAATGTAAAGATTTACTTTCATAACAACAACGTTGTAATATCAATTGAAAAAAATACATTATATTGTGAGAATAAAGATATTATATTACAAAAATAAAGTTGGAATGTGACAAGAATTTTTTATTTTTGAGAATAAAAGGCATAATACGAAAAAAAGAGATAATTTATGAAGGCATTATATGACAAGAATTGAGTCGGAATGTTATGAGAAAAATATGAATATAACCAAAAGAGAAAAAAAAACCCATTGTGACACGAGAACAAAGTAATATCAGGAAGAAAAAAAACCATATTGGCACAATTCAACGTTTAAAGCCGGATTTCTGGCCTGAGTCAGAATCTGCAAAATTAGCAGGATTGGCTTACTTCAATCACACCGCAAAACCATAAACCACCACAAGCTTTGCTGTTTTCTCTCTTTGATTTACAACCCCCACATTCAGCAGTTTTCAATGCATGGTGGCCTATTTATTATCGGAGGCACACTTCCACTGACAAACAAATACCTCCAAATGAAGTCATCGGGCCAAGACATGTTTACACAAAAACTGCTGAGGGGTTTTATGGCTAATGTTTCCTTGAAGGGCCTTTAGCGTCCTACCCAACAGCTCCTCCATGTTCCCAAACACACACGAGGAGAATTAAGTCACAATGACATGACAAAGCAGACATATTTTTATGACAATAAAGGCGGAACATTACCAGGAAAAAATGACATAGTTACGTTGAGGCAAAAATGTTGACAAGCTACAAGAACAAAGTAAGAATTTTGCAAGAATAAAGTCGTAGTGTCATGCGTAAGCGTTATACTTTGATGACAGTCATTATATTACCAGAAATTACATATCACTTCATGACAATAACATTAAGAAAAAAAGTCAAATAATTTTGATAAAGTCGCAATGTTAGGGGAAAAAACATTTTATTAAAGAAAATGTAGTTGTAATATTACGTGAATAAAGTCATTAGGAGAAAAAATAACATCTGAATTTTGCGAGAATAAAGTCGGAATGTTACCAGAAAAAAGGGACTTTTTTTAAAAAGTTGTAACGTTACGGGAAAACGATCATTTTACAGCAATAATAGAGTCGGAATATGAGGAAAAAAGTTGAAAATACAACCCCAATTCCAATGAAGTTGGGACGTTGTGTTAAACAAATAAAAACAGAATACAATGATTTGCAAATCATGTTCAACCTATATTTAATTGAATACACTACAAAGGCAAGATATTTGCCTTTGTTTTTAGCAAATAATCATTCACTTAGAATTTTATGGCTGCAACACATTCCAAAAAAGCTGGGATAGGGGCCAAAAAAGACTGAGAAAGTTGAGGAATGCTCATCAAACACCTGTTTGGAACATCCCACAGGTGAACAGGCTCATTGGGAACAGGTGGGTGCCATGAGCTTCCCTGAATTGCTCAGTCATTCACAAGCAAAGATGGGGTGAGGTTCCCCTCTTTGTGAACAAGTGCGTGAGAAAATAGTCGAATAGTTTAAGGACAATGTTCCTCAAGGAATTTAGGGATTTCATCATCTATGGTTCATTATATCATCAAAAGGTTCAGAGAATCTGGAGAAATCACTGCATGTTAGCGGCAAGGCTGAAAACCAACATTGAATGCCCGTGACCGTCGATCCCTCAGGCGGCACTGCATCAAAAACCGACATCAATGCGTAAAGGATATCACCACATGGGCTCAGGAACACTTCAGAAAACCAATGTCAGTAAATACAGTTCGGCGCTACATCCATAAGTGCAACTTGAAACTCTACTATGCAAAGCAAAAGCCATTTATCAACAACACCCAGAAACGTCGCTGCCATTTCTGGACCCGAGCTCATCTAAGATGAACTGATGCAAAGTGGAAAAGTGTTCTGTGGGCCGACGAGTCCACATTTCAAATTGTTTTGGGAAATTGTGGATGTCGTGACCTCCGGCCAAAGAGGAAAAGAACCATCCGGACTGTTATGGACGCAAAATTCAAAAGCCAGCACCTGTGATGGTATGGGGCTGTGTTAGTGCCAATGGCATGGGCAACTTCTGTGAAGGCACCATTAATGCTGAAAGGTACATACAGGTTTTGGAGAAACATATGCTGCCACCCAAGCAACGTCTTTTTTCATGGACGCCCCTGCTTATTTCAGCAAGACAATGCCAAACCACATTCTGCTCATGTTACAACAGCGTGGCTTGGCATGTGGCGCATTATGAAGCGTAAAATACGACAACGGAGACCCTGGACTGTTGAACAGCTGAATCTGTACATCAAGCAAGAATGGGAAAGAATTCCACCTACAAAGCTTCAACAATTAGTGTCCTCAGTTCCCAAACGTTTATTGAATGTTGTTAAAAGAAAAGGTGATGTAACACAGCGGTAAACATGACCCTGTCCCAGCTTTTTTGGAACATGTTACAGCCATAAAATTCCAAGTTAATGATTATTTGCTAAAAATAATAAAGTTTATCAGTTTTAACATTAAATATCTTGTCTTTGTCGTGTATTCAATTAAATATAGGTCGAACATGATTTGCAAATGATTGTATTCTGTTTTTATTAATGTTTAACACATCGTCCCAACTTCATTGGAATTGGGGTTGTAAAACTCCAAAAAATGTTGTTGGTGATTTTCGTGGGGCTGGAATGGAGTAATGGCATTTCTATTGATTTTAATGGGGAAAGATGATATGAGATACAAGTGTTTTGAATTTCAATTGTGGTCAAAGAACAAATTAAAATCTTATTTCAAAGCACCACTGTATTACGAGAGTAAATTCATTTATCGTTATGTCTCAGAGTGATGGTTAGTGACCAGGCACCTCCACAGTGTGGAAGACCTGCCCGACTTTATGCTGCTCTGAGGTCAGAAACTTTAGCCCTCCCCCGTCCTCTCCATAAGAAGATCCGAATAACGTTTAGTCTGCAGACTAAACAAGTCCAGTCCACGGTGGAAAGAATTGTTGTGACGGGGGGGGAGAAACGCATCGAGCGCTGGAGCCAGAAAACATAAATACGGAGCAAGTCATCGGGGCCCCTTCTTGAAACATCTGCGGCGTAATTAATTGCGCAGACGCCTGGGTGGCACTGTCGTCACCCGCGACTGATCAGCTGCATAACATATTTCAAGTGTGATTCCCAGTCTGCTTTTTCGACGTAATCTATCTCTCTTCATTTAAAAGGAGATACTTCATTGCCAGGCTTTTCGTTTGGCTCTTCCCAGTTAAATGCCACCCATTTACTGACACGGAAAAAATATGTGCACGCGCTGCGTACAGTGGAACCTCCAAAGTCAAAAATGCTTCGCTACTATTAGAAATAATGTAATGCCGTCTTTTACGGGCTGTGTGACAGAGGGCTTCTAATACTATTTCAGAAGGCAGAAAATTGCCAAGGTCGACTTCATACCTCCAATTCAATGTCGGTGCCATTTATACAGTACAGCGAACCCTTTCAAATTCGCAGTTCAGCATTTACGAATTCGCATATTAGCAGATTTTCTTTTTTGAACCTGTCATCCGTTATTCACTGAAAATCTTGTCCATTTGCTGTTTTTTTTGTGCTCAGGCAAAAGCAGTAAGTATTACTTTGGCTTCATGGGCTGGAATCTTGGCATTGTTGTTAGGTTTAATTAATCGATAGTTTTAATTTTCTGCATTTCAGATTTCCTGTTTTGTTGGCGGGAATTAAATGCACCTTGTGCTTTCAAAAAGGGAAACTAAAAGTTTCTGCTTCTCTCCCATGCTGCTAATAATAGCCCGTGTAGTCTACAATTTATTATTGTGTGTAAATGGAAAAAGGTGAGAACAGTGACAGTACCATTTGCGTAAAGTGCAGTGCACACATTTGTTTGCCCGTTTGTGTCACATCAGTTTGTTCTAGTGTCTTATTTAAACTAAGTTGCTAGATAATACTATTGATCCAAATACTGTTGATCGGCCTCAAGTGAAGGTGGTTTGTTTGTGCTGAATAATTTAACTATCGAATACAGTCCTTTATGTAACATGGGTTCATGATTGTTTACATGCTAGATCCACGGTGTTGGTACTTTATGATCCTTTCTGTTTTAAGTGCTTTGCCACCATCTTTTGGTATTTATACGCAATTACAGACCCCATTTACACAAACGATATTTTGTTTCATTTTGCTCCCTCACTGTACTGATTGTGAATTGAACCTTGAACTTAAAACCAAGGTACGTACAGCGAATGTGCTGTGTTAGCGAATGTGCTGAAATAAATGGCGTGTCAAAGTCGCCGGGCGGAACGAAACAGGTGCCCTGGTGTTTTTCCGCCACTCTCAGCAAAATAAAACCTGCAGTCCGACTGCTCTGAAAATAACCGGCGCACGGTTACGTTGCCAATTACAGCGCGCATCCATCCAGCTAAGCTGTTAGCAATACCTGACACTAACGTAGCGAAATGCAACGCTCGCTCTCCGGTTACATTTCCATGCTGGCGGGGGCCGAGGCAGGGCGTACCATCATGTGACGACCCATTGGCATTGGTGAGGATTTGCAAGACTGGTGATTAACGGTGGCCTTGTGGGTTGCATCAGTGCCGGATCGTGTCACACCGGCCATTTTATTGGGTACACTTCCACTATGGCTCCTCTGCGTCTAATTCTGCCTCCTTGAAGATATTTAAGTCCACAACCTACTGCACACATCGTTAAGTGGCATTAAAAAAAAATGGATAGCTGACACCATACGTTTGCAGCAGAAAGATCCAATTCTGAATTTGTGGTATGTGCACCCCGGGGGCTGAGCGAGATTTAAAAGTGTAATGGCGATCTGGTATATTAATTACACATTTACATTATGTTTTTCCGACGTGTGCATGATTAAACACGATGCCTTGAAATTTTTTTTTTCTATTAAGGCAAGAGAGGGGGTGCACCATCTCTGTTGAAAAGGTTTGAACAGCGTTTTTGCTTCTTTACATTTTTGAAATGTTCTGCATATAGGCAACAATGTCATTAAAATGCAGCCATGTCGCACACTGAATCACAAAATTGCCTGAAGGCAACGGAATTTGCAAATCGTGACTGTATTGCAGGCGCACCAAAGTACCTCGCCAAATATTTTAGTCGTTGAGAAATTTCAGTTAAGGGACGAGAAACATTATCTTGATTAATTAATCTTGTTTAAGGAGGGTTTCATACTTTGAGACCTGTTTGTGTGCGACTTTTTACTTGAGTCTGTGTGTGGGGAAGAGCACCGTGCAAGCAAAGATGAAATGTTGAAAGGGGTGTGCCTGGCTTAAAAAAGTTGCGTCTGACATACTCACGCATGGACATCCCATCCGTTTTACAAAACATCTTTCAATGTTACAATGGCTGTACATTGCTGAAAAAGGACCACATAGGGACCACCACAACGTTTTTAAAACTCACACAGAATTTCAAAATTGCCGGCTCACGTTTGCAACTTTTTTTTAGGGTGTAAGCAGGTAAGAACGGGCACACCATCTCTATTGAAACGGTGAAAGCTTTTTTTTGTTTCTTTGTGTTAATTTTTTAAATCCAACTGATTAGCCTCTCTGTATTTATTAACAATTTTGATTTGTGAATTTGAGCTATGGGAGGAGAAGCGTTATGAAGCTCATTATAACAACAGCAAGGCTGTGTTCAACCACTGACGGATGAGTGCACAAAGTTTAAGAAGAAGTGCTGAAGTGTACCTTTTGGGGTCCACCAACTTGTAGAGTTTCCCACTGTGCGACTGCGCCATGCTTTTACTGCTCGCCAGTAAGTAGCCTTCACCTGAAACGAAATGGAAAAAGCTCACATGAAAGACTTTGAAACACTCACGACAAGGAAGCATGCGGGGATCATTTAATGAAGAACAGCAAAATTCCATAAGGGGACAATGTGTAAACATGTCTGCGGGGTCCCGCGTCTTTCGGGACGCACGCCCGCGAGCGGGAATCTAAATACCTCCTTAAAAACAGCAAGTGTGACAGCTGGCGTGGGCGAGGTGATCAAACATTTATGATGGCTGTTGTTGAGTGACTGTTTGACTTAATCAGAAACACTGCAGCTGACAGTTTATAATCCCGCCAGTGACTGGTGGTCTGCAGCTGATATAATGTTCTGTATCACATTAGGCCGCTCACCTCACTTCACCCGAGCGCTCCCAAGTTGACAGCAACACAGTACACCCGTGCAAAACATTGCACCGTAGGTGGCCCGGTATGCAAAATGTGAGGGTTTTGGATTATATGTGTGCTGTTTTATGGAAAGGACATTTAATCCAGCAGGAAGTACAAATTTAATATCCTGCTGACTGAAAGACAAAACCGTATTTCCTCAAATGGTGGCGGTCCCTCGCAGGGTGGGTCATCCACTGACAAAACAAACGCCTCCCTCAAATAGTAACGTTGCTTATCTCGAATTGCTCATACACGGAAATTCAAGCGTTAACTGCATCCTGTTGCTCACCAAAACAGCAGCACCTACCAAAGCATGTAAACAGTCGCTAACAATGATTAGCAGATGTAGTCAATAGCTACAGTCTGCTTCTGTCCTCGTTATTGTTTTAAACTCTTGTTTTGTTTAGCATAAATTATAAAATGGTAACATTGGTTAGTATTAGTTTAAAAAAAATAAAAGACCTCCCACCAATAAATGCTACCGACCACCAGTATTGGCAGCAATAGAGTAAGGTTAAAGGTCACTTTGAAAATTGCAGTTTTTCCCCCCAATCTTGTTGCCAGAGTCATGACAATTGATAAATATATAGATATATATATTAACAGTTTTCTCCGGGCTTCCTTCTACATTCTAAAACCATGCATGTTAGGTTCAATGAAAACTCCTAAATTTTACATGGTGTGAACGTGAGTGTGAATGGCTGTTTGTCTACATGTGCCCTGCGATTGGCTGGCCACCACTGCAGTGTGAACCCCGCCTCTCGCCCAACGTCAGCTCGGATAGGCTCCCACACACCCGCGATCCTAATACAGCTACAGAAAATGGATGGCTGTACTACACTGGTAAGCTTGTTTAATATTCCTCAAATAAAGGCCTTGCGCCAATAAATATTACCAGCCAGTATTTGCAGGAATACGGCAATCTTACAAATCCCTTTGAAAATGTTAGTTCATTTTACTCCCCTCAATCTTGTTGCCAGAATCATGAAAATTTTAAAATGATAAACCAGAATAACATTCATCCATCAATCCATTTTCCATACCGCTTGTCGCGGGTGAGTTGGAACCTGCACTGCAAAAATTAAAATCGAACCAAGATTAAATGTCTCAAATCAGGGAAACTATGGTTTTTATTTTTTTGTCTGCCAAGATATTTCTTCTGACCAGGGAGTTGTGTTTTATTGTAAGAGCATTTCAATTGCTTTAAGCATTTGTAGATTAAATTATTCCTCAATTCATTACAGGTCATTTGTAGGGCAAATAAATAATGAAAAACAATTCATCATCATTGCCACACTGACCCAGTTCATCTTCTCCGAATCCCAGGATGTTTCCCACTAGCATGGAGCCGCAGGATCCGGCTGAGCCCAGACAAAGCGGTTTCTCCTGCCACTGGTCGCTTGCTGCTGACGGCGTTATCGATGACTTCTGGAGAATCCGCAGGTTTCTATGACAAACACATAGATGGGACATAACAACAACAACAACAAATAATAATAATTCTTGCTTGCTATTGGTTGGTTAGAGAATGTCATGGAGCACATGACCTCGTAGACTGTCCTCCACTCCAATTGATGCCTCAATTAAACATTGGGTGTGGCTTCCAATTGAATGAATAAATGCTGAAACTCAAATGGAAGCATGGACGTGCCATCTGTAAAGCCGATGGTCGAGTTCAAAGAGAAAGTGCGGCTATATGCAGCGTGGAACATTCCAGAGTTTGTTTGTCGGCTGTGTCACGTTTTTACTGTAAAACACAAAGTTGCCTAAAGAGTCTGACATGGTATGTGTAATGCTTACAGTAGAGGTCAAAGACAAAGAAACGAAACAGAACATGGTTATGGAGCATTTCAGCGAATAGCTGATAGGTTCCACTGAAAAAAATGTGAATAGCTAAATTTGTGAATATCGAACCGTAAATAGGTTCACGGTATGTCAAATATGGACAACATTGTGGAATGGCCACCTCTCTACTGGAGCGTTACATTACATGTTTCAGTAGGTCCTGCTGTTTTGGTTCACGACTGAGCACAAACAGGTTAGCTTTTTTTGTGTGAGCACCATAGTTTATTTGTGGAAATAAGCGATATAATGTTATTAAGCTAAATGCCTTAGTCATTGTACATGCTCTTTACTCTCAACAGTATAGTAAATAAACAACCCTGTGGCTGCTATATGAGAAAATGTGGTGATAAGGGGTATTTATTTAATTTTGTATAGCGATAAAGCGTGTGAACTGTTTACTTTGTGCAATATGGTACTCTGACCACTTTCCTATGAAGCCACTTGAGACATCGTTGCATCACCAAGACTTTTTTCAGCCACAACAAAACACCCGCAAATTGGCACGTAATTAAGGCCACCGCACATTGTTTCAAACCCAATCCCAAACATCCTAAGAGGAGGGGAATTTTCTTGCCGTTATTTACTTCCTTTTTGCCTCTTCAAGCGTCAGCGTTTGACATCAACAATCAAGGATGAATTACAAACCAAAGAAAAGTGTGAACAGCGCAGGGCAGGATGTCTCATCTCCATTTACACCGAACTGGCCGGGCCACTGTGGCGAGAGTAACACAATATCTGCATCCCCCAAATCCCACCCCCACGCAGTTGGAACTTTGTATTTACCCTGGTACGACCTGATGCAAGGGACAGACTGAATAGGCTGAGAACGAGAGAAGACAGTCGTGATCATGTTTAAGTAAGAGCAAAAATGGTGAGCCAGTCTCGTAGATCAGAGAAACAACAAAACTTTCTGAGGCTAAGAAATACAAGATTTCACAGGTTATTCTCAGGGCATTGAATCAATCGTAACTGGACTGTTCTGTTTGTTTTTCTAAGACAAACAGAACAGTCCAGTTGCGATCCATTCAATGCCCTGAGAATGAAATGTTCTGGATGAATGAGAATATTCACAGGCACATCACAGGTTATTGTGGCAAGAGTTGACTGCGAAGCCCCTTTGAAAGTTCCCAAGTCTGTCTGATGGATACAAGTGTGTGTCGCACCTTTAACTGTAAAACATGCACATGCCGCAAGGGCGCGATGTGACATCTGTAAAGCTGACGTTAGTTTGAGAAGAGAAAGTACTGACATAGGGCTGCAGCTCGCTATCGAATATTTTTAGAATCGATTATTCTATTGATTATTCCATCGATTCTTCCTTTCTTCGAAAATTATTTTGCAGCAGTTTACTTCAACACCATTTTACCAAATGACTGTTTATTAACTGATTTTTGTTGTTTATTTGGTATTGTTTAATCATTAAACAATACCAAATAAACAACAAATAAATAACAATTAAGCAATATCACACGAGAGGGAGAGACATTGTACTCACCAACCTTTTTGAAACAGAGCTACATCTTTGGTACTGATTAATGAGAAGGTCTACTAGTTCTATATACACTTCTGAGGCTGCTTCAGGTTGAACTACTACGTCAGTTGCAGGTTATTCACACTATGGCTGCAAAGAATGATTATTTTCATAATAGATAAAAGCTGACTTTATAATGTCCTTACCCAAGCCTATCTCCAAACACGTAACTGCCATACAATCTTCTAGACTGGCAACCCCTGTAGATGAAGCCCCCCACTGGTGGTGCTCCTCGAATGGACTGCAGGTCGTAGACGGAAGGTTCGTTCTCTGCACAGTGTGAAGAAGAGGAAATTTGGGGATTTAGTCAGTTGTTAGTGTTACGATGGTCTCTGTGTACCGAAAAAATATCAGAATCAATCCCCTGCTTCACAATAGGTATACTAAAAGCAGCAGAAACCATGCAGCATTTATCGTATCAGTCAGAATGAGACTACCTGGTTTTGCCCCCAAAAAGTGTCAATAGTGCGCAGAGCCGCACAGGGTCGAGTAGGTACGATGCCATTTTATGGCAATATTTTCCCAGCGATAATGATAATATTACGGTAGAGTGATCATGGGAAAATGGATTGTGAACGGGGTCAGCAGTATTTTGTAAAAACACAACACAAACGACTTGGCATTTGGTGGAGTTAGTGCACACAAAACAATCCGTACTTGTTTATATTTGGACAGGGACAGTATTGATATCTGTTGTTGCCGTATTGATACTGCCTTACAAGAGATAATGATGTGACATATCGCAAACACACTCATTAGACTGTGCAGGTAGATAACATTTTGTGAGTGTATATCTTATTAGACAACACTCAGATTGTAAAATTTGTATTATTATTAAAATAAAGTCATATTTCTAGGTGGAAAAAAAGCTGGGGGGTTTCAAGAGAAAAAGTATTTTTACACAAATGAAGTCATACATTTTGAGAAAAAGCATTAAAATATTACATGAATAAAGTTTTTTTTTGGGCGCAAATTAGCCATAATAAGAATAAAAACATTTCCAGAAAAAAAGTAGCATTTGTTTTTATGAACGAAAATTTTATTTTTCGAGAAAAAAAGTTGTATTACAAAAATTGTCATAGTATTAAAATAATACATGAATATTTTCTAGAAAAGGGTAATAATGTTATAAAAATCAATTTTTTATTTTATTTTTGTGTGTAAAAAAAGCAGTATTTACTATATAACTGACAAACTAAGTACAGCATCACTGAGTATCTGGAAAAGGGAGGTTAGAAACTAGTGTCTTGTCATAATTACAGTATAGTTTGTGAGAAAGATTAGGCCAAACAACAATAGCGCCATGGCCATTAAATGTGACAGTGGAGCCGTTTCTGAGGTTTTCGCGGAACAACTCTCTGGGTCGGCATTTTGTCCGTACCGCATGGACTTTGGCAGACGTCCGCACTGTCCCCCTGTCCGGTTCATAAGTTTGACGCTGATGTAATAAGACTTATTTTTGGAGTGCAGTGGTCTTGGCAATGGGAAATGTGAATGGCGGCTGGCGCGCTGATTTCCCAACGGTAATGACTTTCCAGTTGAGATAATTGGCCCCTGTCGTGGACCATCCCTCATGGGGGGGCAAGTATACAATCTGGTTGCCAAAGTCGTCGTTATTAAGACAAACACCCGTAATTTATTTGTGGAAGGAAAGTGGGTTAAAATGATCAATACCACCATTTTTACCCTCTCATTGTGAGCGGAACCCCGCTGAGATTTGCGTTTTCAACAATGCTTAGCCGTCACCCCTGCGGTTATAGCTGTCGACAGCTCTAAATCGAAAGTGTGAATGTAATTTTGCACTATGTTGGCATATTTATGCTGCACAAGAGGGGTGAGGATGGAAGTGTGTGTATGTGTGCGTGTATGTGTGCATGTGCATAGGGGGCGTTATTTCTCTGGCACTCACAACATTTTTACATTTAACCTTCTCTACCTCGGCAGTTGTCCTGAATTGTTTCTCAACATGTAGCCAAAGCTGTGTTCTTACAAAGTGCCATTTGTAAAAGAAGAGGTGGAGAAAACGTTTGAAAAATCTTTGTTCTCGATTTAAAGCCAAAATCTCAAGCAGGCACTGTGTTTCCAACAGTACTTACATCATGAACAATGCTACAGAATAAAGGAATTCTGAATACCACATTTCTTAAAATACTTCTTTGAATTAGACGCCATACCTCAATTAGTTGCTGGGCACGTATTTAAAAAAAGAAATAAATAAACAACCTCTATTGTATGCATGCCTCCATTTTACTACCCATTTTTGTCGTCATAGTAATTACTATATCAGTTCACACAAACATTAAGCTGACCCCATTTGAACTTCATTACTAACCAACACAGCAACATCCACCGAGGCCCATAAGCAGTTACGTAGATGAATTCATGTGTGGAGATGAGTTTCCTCAAATAGAAGTCCCCTTTTCCCCCATTGGTAAAGAACATGTTGTTCCCATTAAAGAATTTATTGCTGAGCCCAGTTGAAAACTGTTGCTAATGAATTCAGGAGCAAGCTTAGATCTCATTCAGATGAAGCGTGGAATCTTTCTCTGTGTTGTCAACAAGGTCCCTCAAATGGACACCTCGCTTTTCTCCACCGGGAAGAAAATGTAGACTGTATGGTTCCCAAACAGATATGACAAGAGTTAACTGCTGAGCGCAGTTGAACTCTGTTGCTAACCAAAACTCTCTCAGATTAAGTGAGGAGTCTTACCCTGGGTGTCGCGCTCCCTGAAATAGACACCCCTTTTTCTCAATGGAAGAAGATCCATCCATTTTCTTTTATCGCTTATCCTCACTAGGGTGGCGGGCTGCTGAAGCCTATCCCAGCCATCTTCGGGCGGGAGGCGGGGTACACCCTGAACCGGTCACCAGCCAATCGCAGGGCACATAAAAACAAACAACCATTGACACTTACGGGCAATTTAGAGTCTTCAATCAACCTACCACACATGTTTTTGGAATGTGGGAGGAAACCGGAGAGCCCGGAAAAAACCCACGCAGGCACGGGGAGAACATGCAAACGGCACACAGGTGGGGCCGGGATTTGAACCCCGGTCCCCAGAACTGTGAGGCAGATGTGCTAACCAGTCGTTCACCGTGCCGGCATGGAAGAAGACGTCACCAAAAAATGTTGCTAACCAAAATAGCAGCACCATACCACATACACAGTCTCTCGGGTAGTTAGGAGATTTACCGTCTGCACAGTATTAAAGATGAGCTTACATTTTTACCTTTTTCTAGTATGATAAACTCCAGTTTCACATGCTATAAATTGTAAAATAATTCTAAAATAAATGCCTCTCCCCCATCTGCAGTTGAGTCATTTGCACCTATACAGTAAGAAACTTGAACTCACCGTAGTCTTTCCCCTTGGACATCTCCAATATTCTTCCCGTGGTGGAGTTTTTGCCACTAGCATCCGTGCAGAGCATGAGGAGGCTCCCGTTCTCCGTCTGGAGCCGATCCACACTGCACCTACGCCACATAGAACGGCAAAAAATTAACACAGAACAACACAATATGTGTGACGTCTGTGTGTTCCACCCCTTTCTTTTTTTGTGATTGACTAACCTGCCCGGGTCATGTAGGCCTTGTGCAAAAATTTCCGGGGGCTGGTTGGTGCTGTTGAAGTACGGGTTGTCCCGAGGTATGGAATAGGGGGACGTGCAGCCGTCCGTGTCCACGTCTACCCTGAGCATGGACCCTGTGAAATCACTGCGTACAAATGCACCCTTTAGGCTTTGGACCACCTTCTTGCCTTAATACCGTTAGAACCTTACTCACCTGAGTCCATCCATCTCCTCCATGTCGTCCAGGGTGATCATCCCGTCCCCCAAGACGATGTACAGCAGACCGTCGGGGCTGAAAAGGAGCTGCCCACCCAGATGTTTCCGGTGCAGTTCGGCCACTTCCATCAGTACCCGAATGGTCCGGGTGTCCACCTGGTTTGGGTTCTTTCTGAGGGAAAAAAGAAAAAACAGACTCTTTCACACACGGATCCTGTGTCACAGACCTGGCATGGGGTTGTCTATGTCTTTTATACTGAACCCAGTGAAGAGAGCTATCGCCATGACAGTGTTCACTTTCAGCAAAGTGACACAGAGCAGCTAGTATAAAATAGTTGTCGTTAAAGGTCGGACTCGCCATCTAAATCCCCAATCACTATTCGCATTGACAGTAAAAAATGACAAGCAAATCAAAACTGAATCTTTACTGTTTATACTATTCCCAAATAAAGACACCTGCATGTCATTGTCCAACAGATAAAAAATCCAATTTGATTATTTGAAAACTATTTATGGCCTCCTGGTTACATCCTGGCAGGTTTGTGTGTGTGTGTGTGTGTGTGAGTGTGTGTGGGTTTGTGTGTGTGGAGGGGTTGTTTTTCGCAACACCAAAGAGGCTGACGCATTTTGGTAACTGCCAAAAAGGTTTTCAAAATGCTTCTTTTTAAGATCCCTTGCCGTACTGTGGCCGTATCGGTGCAGTAAAATGCGTAAATGCCTCCAGATCTCAATCAATCAAGAGTTCATACCTTTCTCTATTTAGTTTTTTTTTTTTTTTTTTTTTAGGCCTTGTCATCATCTGTGGAGGTTTAAAAATGGAACAAGCCTATTTTAACAAAGTAATGAGTGTGAAGTACAGATACTGTATCGGTTTTCAAATGGAGGTAGTAAAAATACAGTTGTCAGAAAAATAAATAAAATATAGATACCTGAAATATCTACTTAAGTGCAGTAACAAAGTACAGTGAAAACCTGCATGTTTGCAGTTCGGCATTTGCAAATTCACCTATTTGCGGATTATTAATTTTTTAAACCTATCCTTTGTTATTCACCAAAAAAACTTAATTATGAGTTGATTAGTTTCATGTAGTTTCAAAAGTAGTGCTTTGCCATCATCTTGCTGGATTCTCTCATCAATGGACTACGTTAAACTGAGTTGAGGAGTTTCGTTTTGACCCCCAAAATTGTGCTTTGCCACCATGTTGTGGCATCTTTGTGTCAAGAAACTACGTTGAAGTGAGTTGAGGAGTTTCATTTAGAAAAAAATAGTGCTTTGCTGCTATGCTATAGTATCTATAGGCAATCGTAAAATCATCAGTGGGGGGACCTCAATTAGTCGTAGATTTTTGCTGTTAGCGACAAGGCTACATCCCCATGTCCCACGAATAACACAGTGGTACGTTGCGATACAAACTTTTTTGCTTTGACTTGCAAGTAAACATTTGAGATAGGAGCGCTGTATGGTGGCAGTGAACTCAACTCAACTCACAACAAGCAGCAGTTTGGTATATACTGAACAATTCTTCAAAAGAGGCTTCAAGCTGTTTATTGCCACTCCTAGTTGAAGTTTCCCTTCAAACTAAACCATTTTTTAAATACACGTATATTTAAGACAAGTACATAACTTAAAGTCTGTTAGCTTAATGCTAACACAAAATGGGAAACGCCACAGAATGGCTAACGAATAGCATCTATATGGCAGTGTTCTATTAATAACACTTAAAGCAACCTTATTTGAACACAAATGGTGAAAAAAAACATGTAGACAGAACATAAGAGTACTCACAGGCATACATTCTTTATCCTCTGCGAAAATCGACTAATATTACTGCAGCCTTATGGCACTTAGTTGTAAAACATTTTGTGTATATATTTATGCACGTACTTTACTCTCCCCTGGTGGCCAAGTTGCACACAATAGAAGGAGCTGCAAGGAATTAATCATGATAGAAAAACTAATTATTTGCATTCCATTTAATAATGTCATTACTATACGTCTTTAATGAAGTACAAAATTATAGAATGCTACGTTCCTTATTAAAAAACACATAGCAAACATAGTTCTTGGGGGGCTGGGGTGTGGGGGTCCTGGAACAGATTAATTGCATTTCCATTCATTTCAATGGGGAAAGATGATTTGAGATACGAGTGTTTTGAGTTCTGAGCATACTCATGGAACGAATTAAGTTTGTAGCTGAAGGCACTACTGTTTTTGTAGTTTTACATTATTTCCCGCCACTGATGAACGAAAGGTAAAAATACTGACTGAGACCAAGTGAAACCCATCAGTGGCATTAAAAAACCTAGAAATGTCAAATTGAGACACGAGGCAGACAGTGGGCGGGCGATGACATTACACAGTCTATTGCAAAGTGAGGCTTTGGCTTCGCTCGTACGAGCAACAATTAATCCTCGCTTGTTTTCAGTGACTAAAGGTCCTGCAATTTGCCAAAATAAATACATAAATAAATGAATAAATAAAAAGCAGCTTTATAAAGAAAATAACGACGCTGTAAAAGTGCCATCGAATACTCTAATTGAGTTACGGCCCCGTGCAGCGCAGTCAGTCAGCAAGACGGCGTGCCAAAACTGTAATTAAGATTAGATCATTAAGGCAAATGGACTGGTGTGATTGAAAAGAGGTTTGTGAGAGAAGATTGTTTTCACCAACAACCCTTTATCGTAGGAGATTCAAATGAATGCCATAATGTTAATTTAGCAGAACGCTGAGGTGTGCCTGCTCTTAACACCTTTTTTTGTAAACTGTCTAAAAACTGAAGTATTGAGGATTTAGAGTCAATTATATGATAGCTCGAAATGTCCCGCCCCCCCAATATTTTATAATTATTATTTCAGTGACAGAGGCTTAAAAATGTATCATTAAATTGTCAGAAATAATACGTTTGTTAACTTATCGTTATATACAGTCCCATCCAAAAGTTTCAGAACGGCGAGGTCAATTCCTTGTTTTTGTTGCATATTGAAGACATTTGAGTTTCAGATCAAAAGATTATTAGACAGAAGTTCAGAATTTCAGTTTTAATTTCATGGTATTTACATCTAGATGTGTTGAACAACTCGGGACAGAGCACCTTTCGTTTGAAGCCACACACTTTTCAAGTGAGCAAAAGTATTGGGACATGTGAGTGATGGGTGTTTGTAGTTGCTCTTAGATTGATTGCTTAAACATTCGATAGTGCTTGTTTTTGCCTTTGGGTTTCACCTGTGAATACTGCATTTGCTGTTAAGCAAACATGAAGACCAGAGAGCTATCCATGGGAGAAAAGCAAACCATTTTGAAGCTGAGAGAAGAGGGAAAATTGCACAACCATTGGGCGTAATACAACAATAGTGCTTGTTTTTGCCTTTGGGTTTCACCTGTGAATACTGCATTTGCTGTTAAGCAAACATGAAGACCAGAGAGCTGTCCATGGGAGAAAAGCAGACCATTTTGAAGCTGAGAGAAGAGGGAAAATTGAAGAGGGAAAATTGCACAAACTTTGGGCGTAATACAACAATTTCGAATGTCTTGAAAAAGAAAGAAACTACTGGTGTACTGAGCGACAGACATCGAACAAGTCGGCCAAGGGTATCAACAGAAGTTGATGATAGAAACACTGTGAGAGCTGTGAAGAAACACTCAAAGACAACAGTCAGTGACATCACTGCCAACCTCCACAGGACAGGGGTGGAGGTATCACAATCCACTGTTCGAAGACTTTGAGAGAATAAATATACAGCCCATACCACAAGATACAAACCACTCATCAGCAAAAAGAATCGAATGGCCAGATTGGACTTTGCAAAGTAGTACACAGATGAAATACAAAAGTTTTGTAACAAAGTTTAATGGCCTGATGAGACCAAGATTAACCTGTACCAAAGTGATGGAAAGGTCAACGTATGGAGAAAGAAAGGATCTGCTAATGATCCAAAATACACAAGCTCATCTGTGAAGCATTGTGGAGGTAATGTCATGGCTTGGGCTTGCATGGCTGCTTCTGGAACGGGCTCACTTGTCTTTATTGATGTACAGTAAATGTACTGGCCAGTTATACTACTTCTGCTTGTTAGTTTTACTGGCAAGGTAGCTTAAAACCACAAATTAACTTCATGCGCATAATGACAGTTTGGACGTTTCCATACACTTTGAATTATTGGCTGGCGCCAATACGTATTTTCTCTAATGCATAATGTATACACAGAGTATAAAGCGCTCTAACACCAGTAAAAGTAAAGGCTGTTTTTTATATTGACTATAATATGATTAAATATTTCATTAAAAACAGAGTAATTGTTTTTGTAAAAATTACAACTTCATTCTTGTATTTTGATTTCTGTGCTCATAATAGTGCAACTCCATTTTTGTATGATTGAGTCTTTTTCTAATAATATTACAACTTTATTCTTTTTTGTTCTAGTAATATATATATATATATATATATATATATATATATATATATATATATTTATATATTTATATAGGAGTAATATATTAATACTTTTTGTCTCATAAAATGTAATTTTTTCTCGCAATATTACTAGTTTACTCTAGCAATCATTTTTCTCGTATTCTTTTCTCATATTATAATGACTTTATTCGTGTAAAATAAAATAATAATTCTCGTAATTTTATAACTTTTGTCCATTTTATGTCATAATAGTGCGAATTAAATCTCTAATTATTTTGGGTTTTCTTCATAATATTACAGTGTAGTTACACATTTTATTTCTTGAGATTTTACGACTATATCCTTAGAATATAATTGTTTTCCCCTGTAATATTACAACAAATGTTTTTGTTTTTTTCTCGTAATATGACTGTAATCTCGTATCTCAAAATATTACAACTTTTGCCTCCTGTCACAATGTCTTCTTGTAATATTACAACAACCGTATTCTTGTAAAATAATATTTTTTTCATTTTCCATAAACATATTTGGGTTTATGTTGGACTAAAATCATTTTTGTTTAACTAAATATGCAGTTGCATAGAACTAACTTGTGCACTTGTCATATTTGTAAGATTTGTGTACTGTTTTTATTAAAAATGCAATGACAAAAGTTTGCTTAATGGAAACCATCCGCGAATATACCTTTTCATAATATTTGTAAACAACCTGCGCCAGGGTACTTCTGGCCGTCAGAAAGTGATATTCTACTGCTGACTTGAACTGAAAACGATAACACATAGAACACAACGTTAGATACTTTCTGCTTAAATACAGTAATCCCTCGTGCATAGTGTTACTATACACTATGTATATTTTATTCGTTGTAATATGGTTTAATAAGTTTTTTTTTTTTTTTACAAACAGTTTGAATGTTTTAGGCCAGGAAGCGTTTATTTTACCACAAAAAATTACAGCACACTCAAAATCCCGCAATATGGTGAATTGTGCGGAATATGAAGGTGAACTGCGATATAGCGAGAGGAACACTGGAATTGTAAATGTTCATACGGACAATAAAACATTACCACACCCATATTCTATCACTAACCGGGATTGCTTTCTTTGTGATAACAGAATGTGATCAACGTGCACTTGTGCTTGACTGGTCTTACGTTACCTGGACACGGTGTACTCCACTACGCGGAGAATGTGGTCGTGCGGCCCGATGGCCCAGCGCTCCTGGTTGGTGGTGTAGGACACGTAGAGCTTGCCATTCTTTTTATAATTGGGATGGAATGCCAGGCTTAGCAGGCCCCTTTCATCTCCGCCCTGCAGTCAGATGGCAAAGCACAAAAGATCCAGGAGTTAATTATGTCCCGCCTCGGCCTCTCCTTGGTCGTGTGAGTTCGGAATCGCCCCCCTCCACGTCCCCCCCAACACACCCTCTAATCCCCCTTTTTATTTATCCATCACATTCTCTTTGACAGCCATCGCATTCTCTCATTCTTCCCTTTCAAACCATCGCCTGTTTCACTTCACACCTCCACCAACCTCCTTGAATATACCATTACCCGCCATTATAAAGCATTTGACTCCGAGCGCAGCGGTTCGCGCCTCCTCTTACAACCCCGCCCACTCCTCTTTGGTTATGTGCGCTTGTCCTCAGGGATCAGGGTCCCCGCAGCCGCCCACCCCACCCCTCCCATGATGCCCCGGGGCCCTCCGAGGTGGCCCCCCATTGTGCGGTGATTTGTGTGTGTAATCTTTGGGGGATATCCGTGAATGCGGAGCTGAGTGGCTCAAAGAATTTATTAGCTCGCTCACAGTTCATAGAGAGCACAAAAGTGCAGAGTGCTTCAACTCCGTGCCACCCCACCAACCCAGTCGTCCGCGCTCCTTCCTGGTTTCCACAAAATGCATGCAAAATTCACGGCTTAAGGGGCAAAGGAGGGAGGGGGGTGCGGGGGGTTAAAAAAAAAAAAACTACTAAGGAGGCTGCCAACTCCCACTGTCTTGGCAACATGTTTAGAAAACATCTAAATTGCTTGTGTAATATGTAAACCTTTGTCCCAGCCCCAGAGACAGCTCTGCCGCTTGTCACTACCCTGGTGGTCCTGCCGTCATAGCTCGCTCACTTGCTGTAATAATCAGCAAAAGCACCAAGCCAAGCTAGGCCGGGCCAGGGAGATTGACCATTTATGTGGCACTCTTCTTCACAAAAGAACGAGCACAGGCTTTTTAGGTGTGAAGAATGTTTATGAAAGTGCTTCTGGATGGTGGATGATACATATTTTACACAAAAATCATTCCATCCATCCATTTTCTGTACCGCTTATCTTCATCCTTTAAGAAAAAGCACAATGCATGAAGTCGAATCGCCTCTCCATCTACATTACCTCAATACCACACATTACCAAAGGATGAGTAGTTTTATTTTAGCTTTATTATACTGTTAAATTGTTAACAGTACTTATACACTTGTACGACAGTTAAGAACGTTGCATGAAGTCAACTCACATCTCCAGGTCCCGCAACGCGTCTTTAAATGAGTATTTTTTTATTTTGTTTTTACTTTACTTTTATTACACTGCAGTTAACCTATTTTTCCACTTGACTGACAGTTAAGAAAGTGGAAAAGTGTGACGCATAAAGTTGGTTCGCCTATTTCCCTAAATGTTAAGTTTTTGTTTTATATTCCATTTATTATACAGAGGTCTGCGATTGGGCGAGAGGCAGGGTACACCCTGGACTGGTCGCCATCCAATGTCAGCTGGGATAAGCTCCAGCTCAACAAAACTGGACCAAAGTTTGTACATCACGTAGTGATTTACTGCACCACTCGAAGTCGTGTTTGGATGGCGTAAGGTGTATGCAGACAGTGACATGCGCCAGTTGTGGAACCAAAATGGATGACATGGCGCACTGGAATGTACTACAAGTGCCGAGGAACAAGAACAGAGACCCACACCAAGAACCTTGGGGGTTCCATTGATGTTGTGAAAGTTGTTGAGATGCATGACAGTCTGACGAGCTCGCTCAAGTCAAATAAAAATGGGGGGGCACAAATTTCAGGATGTTTTATGGAGATGTCTATATATTGGATCTGGAGATGCAGCGACCCACAGCCCTAAAATAAACCAAAGGTAACTGCAATTCCAAAGACGCCGTGATCCGAGGCCAAGGGGGTGACACCCTTAATAAACAGTGTTGCAACCGAATGATCTTTTTCCTCCCTTGGTAATAACTCCTTGGATTGCTTCATTGTACAATAGCCATCCCTCTATGGGAGTCCTAATCACAGCATCTGTCAGCAGACTTCCAGTCAGGCAGGGGGGGTCCGAATGAATCTTTTAAGGTATTATCTTTTCATTTGTCATAAACACCTGCTGCTGCATTCCTTTCTTCCCTCCACTTGTGTTAACTGGGGTATCTGGCTTTGGCATTGCAAAAAATCTGTAAAAGCAGGGATGAGGAAGGGTTGTATAATAACATCTCAAGATACAAGCAATGGTAACCCCGTCCTAGTTTTGGGTACAAATACATGACAAAGGTCTGGTAAAAATTGGAATGTACAGATCGATGCCCGTTCGCATGGACCTCCAAAAACGTTATGTGCATGCCAAGCCAGTAGTTGGCGATGTTACTTTGTAAATACTACATCAACTGCTTCTCCGAGCATACAAAACGGTCTTCTAAGACGAGAGTAGATCCGAGTTTAGAAGTTGACGCAACTCGGTAGCGGTATAGTAAATTACTCATGCCTAGACAAGACACTCATGTCCCCAGTTTTGACGGGTGGGAATTGCAATGCTGTTCTTCAAAAACGTCCTCAAAGAGACCCATTTTTGAAGGCCGTGCTTACATTTTGATAAAAAAAACTAACATCAATTGGTTTTCTATAGCATGCATACTGTATGTACACATTTAGACATATTTCACACAAAAGTCAAAAGGAAAACACTTTATATTCATATTCAGTCAAAACCGGTTTAAACTGTCACTTTGGCTGCTTTTACTCTACACGACAAAGGCCCTGTAAAATCGTGAACATACAGATGACTACGTTGACGCAATGATAGGCAGTTCACATTGACCTTCAAAAACAACAAAATATTGTTTAATGCCCAGTAATTGGCGATGTCACGATATGTATTGTGCACCGACTGCTTGTCCTTCCCTCTGAAATATCCATCTGTCTATCTCTTGCTGTGAAAGTGCGTTTAGAATTTGACGTAATAAGCAACATTATACACCACATTCGAAATGCGAATTCTACAACTGCCCTGTGTTTTGCCATTGTTGTTTACATATTTATGCATGCCTAGGCTGAATGCACATTCTCCATTTTCACTGGTGGGAACGGTGACACT